>NC_065541.1:46337243-46650879 GCF_932294415.1 Quercus robur
AAAACCAGCGATTTTCCAGTTTATTTTATTTTTAGCTACAATTTACTAGTTTTTCTTTGACTTTGCTACAATCTTTTTGTGCCTTTTTAAGCCCAAGGGGGCAGGTACTTTTTCTACGAACGCATTTTCTTTAAAGAAGAATATTCAGACACAGCCTTGATCTTCCACATGGATTTTTATTATGAATGGATAGGCTACACAATGTAGACGGACAAATAACTTAGTCCACAAAGTGGACGGATCACCCAAAGGGTGAAATAACTTAGTCCACAAAGTGGACGGATCACCCAAAGGGTGAAATAATTTACAAAGTCCATAAAGTGGATGGATCGCCCATATGGTGAAGATAATTCAAGTCCACAAAGTGGACGGACCACCCAGAGGGTGAAGACTATTTACAAAGTCCACAAAGTGGACGGATCGCCCAAAGGGTGAAGAAAATTTAAGTCCACAAAGTGGACAAATCACCCAAACAATGAAATAAATTACAAAGTCCACAAAGTGGACGGATCACCAAAAGGGTGAAGACTATTTACAAAGTCCACAAAGTGGATGGATTACCCAAAGGGTGAAATAATTTAGTCCACAAAGTGGACGGATCACCCAAACAGTGAAATAAATTACAAAGTCCACAAAGTGGACGGATCACCAAAAGGGTGAAGACTATTTACAAAGTCCACAAAGTGGACGGATCACCCAAAGGTTGAAATAATTTAGTCCACAAAGTGGACGGATCACCCAAACGGTGAAATAAATTATGAAGTCCACAAAGTGGACAGATCACCAAAAGGGTGAAGACTATTTACAGTCCACAAAGTGGACGGATCACCCAAAGGGTGAAATACTTTACAAAGTCCACAAAGTGGACGGATCACCCAAATGGTGAAATAAATTACAAAGTCCACAAAGTGGACGGATCGCGCGTAGGTGGGAAATACTCGTGTTCCGCAAAATAGACGGATAAAAAGAATACATGGGTACAACTAGACGGATACCAGACCGTCAACACCTTTATACAAAAATTACAAAGACAAGTATTTACTCAATCTCTCCTTTCTAAAGAGGACGGATATTTATGCAAGTTTCAAACAAAAAGAATTAGCAAGCATAAAATTGTAAGATAATGCATTAATGACGGATAAAACCGCCAGGGGGCAATTGTTTAATACAAAAATGAAGGACGAATCATTCTCAAAATAAATACAAAAAAGAAATGTAATAATAATCTACATTTTTGGGTCGGCATCTTGGACATCCTTCGCTGGAACTGATTCTCCGTCACCCTGAACTGCATCCTCACCAAAGAGGTCGTCTGTGTTCTCTGAAGCGACGGGCAAAGCAGACGTTTGATCTTGGTCATTGACATTTATCATTGACACGTCCAGTTCAGGGTAGGCTTTCTTAACTTGACGGAGTGCATCATCAAAGCCTTGAAGGAACGATCCCTCCAGCTCGCCCAATAAGGCGTCGGAATCACGGTATTCACAGACTACAACCTCCTTAGCTTGACGGAGCTTTTCCTTCAAGTCTTGGACTTCCTTTTCTGTAACTTCCAGGGCCTTCCCAACTTCCTCCATCTTCTGCTCAAGCTCTTTTCTCGCCTATTCTGAAAGTTCAAACTTCTTCTCCATTGTAGACTTCCACTTGTGAAGTTGACCAAGCTCATCCTCTTTCTGCTCTGCCTTTGCTCGCACACGTTCTAGAGTCGCCTCACGGTTAAGACACCGGTCCATTAGGCCCTTCATCATAACGAGGGTCTAAAACAAGCAAGTTAAACGGTGTTAGAAAAAAGGCTAAGTAGAGTAAACAGGCTTAAATCAACGGATAAAGGTTACCTATGCAACGGTAAAGAGACCCGTCTCCCCCATTGCCTCCGTCGAGTGATTGCCCAAGTCCTCATAGTCCTTCGAGGAAATAATTGATGAAAGCTTCTCCAAGGCAAATTTAGAGTCGTCACGGAGGAGAGGAGGAGGCTTCTCTTGGCTAGTGGACGGGGCCTTCATTAAGCCCTTGCCAGACCCGTGTTTTACTGGGGTGACGGTCTTCGCACCCTCAGCCATCAACCCTACGACGGGTTCGAGAGAGACCTTTTGCTGCTTATGTGGACAGTCCGATTTGGACGACAGTTTCCTCTTTATCAACGGAGCCGTCCCCTTTGGAACCACAACTTCGCCAGACTCCTTTTGCTTGGCGGCCTGTGATTTTATCAGCGCCCTCGTCTTAGCATTGTCCATCTCTGTAAAACAGGACAGTTGAAATTATTTACATATAGTTGAAACCATTTATTTGAGATAAAGGACGACGGACTTACGTCTGTGAATTCTGTCATCGTATTTGATGGCTTCACGAGTGGGTTCAGGACCGTCACAATACCAATGGATTGCTTTCAGATTTACCAACTTCGCCCAAGTCCTTTCTTCCGGCTTGGTCTTCTGAAAAATCTTCTCAAGGAAACTAAACTCCTCAATACTAACTTGTGGGCGCCGTCTACCTGTAGAGAAAATAGACGGTTAAAGGAAAGAACCATAGTTGACGAATGTAAGAAATATTTGCAAATTTGGACGGATGCATACGAGATGAATGTAATACTCCCCAAGTTGTGTCGACGGGCATATACTCCGTCTCTCCTGGACGGCTCATTCATCTGTCACCCTCTAGGAAGAAGTAATGACTCTTCCAGTCTCTATTTGAGTCTGGTGTTTCAAAAATGACCTTCAACAACGGGCTCCTACTGGCAAAACTATAAATTCCCCTTGACCTGTCAATCTCGTCAAGACGGTAGCAATGAAGGAATTCACGCACCGTCAGCCTACGAGCATCGTCTGTCATTGCACCATAGAGAATCTCCATGGCTATGAAGACCCTCCAGGCGTTTGGGGATATCTGGTTGACGGACAGACCCAGATATTTTAAAAGCTCTCTATGTAGTGTACTTAGCGGAAACCTAAGTCCCGCCCTCAGCATCTGCTCATACACTCCGACACCTTCTACCCCATCGTAATAGCATTTCTCTGATACGTAAGGGAGACGGATTGGAATGTAGTCCGAAATTTGAAAGATAGCCCTAAAGGTGCTGAAATGTTTCTCTTTAATGATGGAAGTGAATTTATGAATCGTCCACTCTGGTAGCATGATGAACTCCCTAAGTCCATCAGCACCGATGACGGGTCCCAACGGTAGATCCTCGCCGCCATCAGACGTTTCTTCTACTTCAACCATCTCCATATCCTCATTTGTTGAGGACGAGGAAAAGGCAGACGGACTCCTCTCTTTGCTGGGACTCTCTGGGTCTTTATGACCGGATGGGTATACTTCCTCGTATTTCGTCCCGTCACGAACCACTAATTGATTACTTAACGCACTAGACATTGCCTACAATTGACGGTAAAACCTAAGACTGACGAATCTAAGAGTATTGGCGGGTGTGTAGATCTAGCTAAATATAATTGCAAATACAAAGACATGTTAATGAGAATAGCAATACTCACCGTTCTCTGAAGTAACTGAAGGTTGACGGTTATATGGTCGGATTGCTCTGACAAGGTTGACGGTGGCGCTCTGACAATGTGTTTTGGCTGTAAAATGTATAAATGAGGATGGAGAAGTGTTATATATATACCTGAAGTGCACAGAAGACGAAGCGACGCTTCAATTTGATAGAAAATCCAATCGAAAAGCGACATGTGGCATGCTCATAAATGCTTGACAACTTGTCATCAAATAGTCGCAATCCGTCTCCTCCTGGAGAACCGTCAACTTCAGTGATCATAAGCCGCCATCCAAAATTTTCTTTGATCGTTAATCCCAAATAATATCAAACTGTCACCGTAAGGGTCCGTCCATATAAGTCATGACAGACCCATAGGGTGAAGGGGGCAGCTGAAGGGGTAAAATTTAGCATGATGGACTTTCACCACATTGGGCCTGACGGATCCAAGCCCATGGGCCGGCAACAGTTGAGCCCAGGGCCTAGAGCAATTCCAGATTCTTGTTGCACACGTAGAGTCTCCAAGGAAATCAGAAACCTAACGCAAAGAGCATTCCGAAAGATACGGGCGTTAATGGAAAATCCACTCTACAAGGAAATGTCTTGTCCATCATGTTTGGGATTACTCAAGAGGATTCCTATAAGAAAAAGACTTCTACATCAAGGAGGAGAGGTCAACCTACTACTATAAAAGTCCCAATACCCTCACAAATCAAGGTACGCATGATTTACACTCTCTAGCACTCTAGAGTTGAGAACAATTCTAATTTGACCTTCAGAGGGTATTTGGCCGACACCACACCGGTGCCCTCAGCGAGATCACTTCTTTCTTCTTGTAGGTTGTTAGTTTGAGCGAGCGTGGATCGTGTAACTCACTGGTGATTTTACGGCATCATAAAAAAGGATTGAGGAGCAGAACCTAAACCAAAGGAGTTAGCTAGTCTATTACATAGTGACCAAGATGCTAAGGTGTGGACCACAACATTAGCTTCTCTAGGAATCCAACTAAATTTGATGTTTGGTATTTATTTTTCCATCAATTCTTCTTCCATGAATGAATCAGCATTGAATCATGCAGCTAGAAATTAAAAGCACCAAAAATTAACACACACGTTTCAGACGCATACAAGATACAGCTCCAAGCCTCCAAGCTTGGCTTATTTTTCCATCAATTCTTCTTCCATGAATGAATCATCATTGAATCAGGCAACGTTTTAAGAGTCTGGACTTAATCAACCATATTGCAGTTAATAAGAAAATGAGAAGCAGGCTAACAGAAATAAAGGAAAACAAAACCAAATAGGATTTGGGACTATGACTGTCAATGAAGCAAAATAGCAAAAAATGAGGGAGAAAAGGGCTATGCGGAGCATATCATACTCAAATGGAATGAGAAGAAGAATTGTTACGTATGAGAACATAAATGTCACAGAATTTGAAGCTAAGAACAACCAAAAAGGAAGAAGCCTAAGGCCAATGGGAGTCCCTGCAATCTTTACGGGAAGAGTAGCATTTTTTTTGAAACTTAGGTTGGGTTTCATGGCATGGGACTTATGGATTCCATGTATACTGGAGTCTTCTTGCCAAATTCCCCCAGGAGGGTTGAGTACTCCTTCATCGGTCACTGCTATAAGCAGTGTAGTAACCACCAGAAGTGCATTGCGCTTGTCCTCTGATATCATCCTCCATTCATGAGAGCGGCGTATTAGTGATTCCTCGAGAGATGAGACTATGGGTCATAGATAACATGAATAATTATAATCAGGAAAAGATGAATTAGCTAACAAAGCTCCAGCACGCAGTAGCATAACCCTGATCTAAATGTGCACAATTAAGCTTCTTTTTAGAAATAAAAAATTAAAATTTTTATTAAAGAAGGAAAATAAAGATCATGATGTTTCAATTACTAACAATTCGCAAAGCCAGTGAATCATAAAAAGATAGTGGATTTTTGGCATGTTTTAAACATTTAGTTCTTAACTATATGATCATGCATGCAGTTGGGTAGAAGGATTCTTTTTAATATTTCATGATTCAAATTAAATGTTGCTAATTTAAATGTGTACAAACTGTCATGTCATTTGAAATTTTAAATGACGTAGTAGTCTGTATATTGTTTGATATAAAAAATAAAATCATAATCATGAAATGAATATTCTTCATTCCTAGCGAAATGAAGATCATATTTCTTGATGTCACAACACAAGTTTTATGATGTTTCTTTAGTATGTACATAATTGAGGAATGGAGATAGCTTACCTGGGGTTGATTCTTGGATGTTGCAATGTGCAACACAGTGTTGCCTTCCTCTTTCTTCCAATTCAAGATTTTCATCTCCCAAAATATGGAATTCTTAGACCTTTTTTGTCTAATCCATTCCACCAAGAATTTAAAAGCCTCCAATTTGTCATATTTCAAAGTGATATGTAGAACAGTCTCGTTTTGAGTCGTCACATCTTCAATAGAATTGGGACAAACTGATAGAAATTCTGCCAATAGATCAAGTTGATAATCTACAGCTACTGCATAATGCAAGGGAGTGATACCCTCTCTTCCTTTGATACGGACAAGGTTTCCATTAACTTGTAGAAACCGACTCACCATTTCAGTATGCTTATATTGTAATGCAAGGTGAATGGGGCTAAACCCTTCTAGATTTGGCTTCCTAGCAAAAGAGGGTTTTAATCTCACCATCTCCATGACAAAAGGTATGTGCCCATTACACACAGCTATTTGTAAAGGAGTATCAAAAAAAGGAACACGATCAATGCGGTCCAAAAGATAAGCATTCTCTTGAATCAACACGTACAATGTGTCAACATCACCACATTGAGCAACTTGTTTCAACCTCTCAATTCTCTCATCCATCCTAGCGAATTGAAGGTGAATTTTGATATAAAGGTAGGGATTTCCTTAATAGTACAACTTTAGAGAGTGAAAATTAATGGTTATAGGCTATAGCAGCTAGCTGGAATGAAGAAAATGATGAAGTAATTGAGATTAATGTAACCTGCTAGAGTTAACACCGTCTCTTTTTATAGCGCCTGAAGACTTGAGGAAAATGATTATGGCCGAATCATCTAAGAAGGATTAAGGAAACAACATTCCCAACCTTAGTTTTTTAAGTGGATAAAAGTTTTTTTTTTAAGTGGATAAAAGGTATAAGTTAAATAAAGTAAATAGGTGACTCACATAGGACCCGTAAATAATAGGAAAAATAAGAAAAAATTAAATAAAATAAGTAGTTAGGTGACTCTAGACCTGCAAATAATAAGAATACTAAGCAATAAGTTGGCTTATAATCCAATCCCAAATAGGCATCAATCTATGATTTTTGTTTAATTGACACGAACAACATAGAGTTCAAGTCGCCACATTTTTTCTAACTGATTAAAATCATCTACATTTAAATACATCACATGACTCATTAAATAGGCCACCTCACTAAAAATATACTTAAATAGTTTTATCAATCATTACGTAGTGGATTAGAGGAATTTTTCTCTAAAACCAATTTGGAGGAAAACTTAGAATCAAGTCATAGGTTCAAAATTCTACTCTTTTTTTTTTTTTTTTTTTTTTTTTTTTTTTTTTTGCTTTTACTTTTTAATAATTGGTCATAAGGTTTTTTTTTTTTTTTTTTTTTTAATCAACAAAAATGGTTAGGAGTCGACCTGAGTTGGGGTCTTCCACCTGATCATAACATTCTAATCTTTATGCAAAAACTTTATGAGTCATAAGTTCACACTTGTATAATTTACTTGTTTCAAAACTTATTCCAAGAACTATATAGGTTCGTTATTTACTGCTTAGAATCAGTCATTGGTTCATTTTGTTCTAACGTTTTTCAAGCCTTTTCTTTTCCTCTATCTTAAAATTGTAGGCGCCGCGTAAATGTAAGTAAGAAACTGAAATTCTTCAACAACAGAATAATAGAATATCCATTCCACCAGGTGAGCAACATTAAGCTTTAAGCAAAGTATGAATAACGGGAAATGGCTCATTTGGTGTGGAAGAAAGGCTGTCAAGTCCTGTGTGACTATGCGTTTGGCTGCGCTTAATTGGCGACAGTAAGTGCTTGTTTGGATGAAGAGAGTTTTGAGTGATATTATCCAGTTTTCATAACTCATGATCCAAAATTGGTGGGGTCCACGGAATATCACTTGTTTGGACTCCATGACTCATGATCCGTGACTCAGTTTCCATCACTCAATTCTCTGATTTTTGAGTTATGAGTTATGGAAACTGAAAACACATTTTAGCTGTTTTCAATTTTCATAACTCATAACTCAATGGCATTTTTGTAATTATACACACATAGAGGGACCCACAGCCGCAACTTTTGACCTTTGACTCTTTTTTTTTTTTTTTTCACTGGTTGGTCTTCCGTTCTTTTCTTTTTTCTTTTTTTCTTCACTGATTCTTTCTTCAGTTCTTCATCTCTCTCTTTTTTTTTTTCACTATTCGGTCTTCAGTTCATCCTTTTTTTTTTTTTTTTTTTCTCTTCACTGATTCTTTCTTCAGTTCTTTGTCTCTCTTTTTTTTTTTTTTTTTTTTCACTATTCGGTCTTCAGTTCATCCTTTTTTTTTTTTTTTTTCTCTTCACTGATTCTTTCTTCAGTTCTTCGTCTCTTTCTCTCTTTTTTTTTTTTTTTTTCATTGTTCGGTCTTCAGTTCATCCTTTTTTTTTTTTTTTTTTGGGTTCAGTGAGTTTGTTTTTTTTTTTTTTTAATTATTTTTTTTTTCTCACTAGGTTCGGTGAATTTAGCTACTGGGGGTTGAAGGAAAAAAAAAAAAAGAAGTAAAAGCTACACAAGGTACAAGTATGGGGCCCACAAATAATTGTAAGGGTCATCAAATAGCCCATGACCCATGGGCTGGCCCAGTAGCCCGCTAGCCCACCAGGCTAATGGGTAGCCCAGCCCGGTAATATTGAAGTCTGTGGGCAGCCCAATAGCCTAATGGGACAGGCTATGGGTTGGTTTCTTTACCCATGGGCGCCTGGTGGGCCGGCCCGTTAGCCCAGCCCAGTAGCCCGACCCGTTAGCCTGACTCATTACCCAAAATTTATAACAAAATAATTTGGGGGTTGGGTGGGTGCGGGATTGAACTTTAGACATTATAAAAACTTTAAGACCACACACCTAACCACTAAATACTTGGAATGATTGTGATACAATGTGCATAATAAATATATATTTTGGTATTAGTCTAGTAGCTTTGATTTTTAAAACAAAGTTACTAAGATGACTGTTGCCCTACCTCTGTACCTCTGGAAAGAAAGTCATTCTTTCCTTTGATAAATTCCAATTCTTTCCTTACAAGTTACAATTATAGAAGAAATTCCTTTAAAAAAAAAAAAAAAAAAAAAAAGCTTACCGTTGGTTGGAAGAAATTCTTTCGTTAATGAGTTGATATTTGATTCTTCATATATTTCCTTTAAGAATTGATATTTTATTCTTCAAATATTTCCTTTAAGAGTTGATATTTAATTCAATGTACTTATTTAATCTTATCAATAAAAGTTAATTAATCTTATTTTAGTACCTTTTTAAGAGGTATGTCTTAGTATTTTTTTTAATAGAATCTTTTTAGTAGATTTAATTGTTCAATTTGATAGTTTGTAATAATATATAATTATAATTTTTTTGGTTAAATTTTTATAACCCCATTGAAGACCTGTTAAAAATGCCCATGGCTAGCCCATTAAACCCACCTCACTAGCCCAGCCCACTAAAGCCCAAATGGGCATTGCCCATGGGTAGGGCCATGAGCTAGGATTTTTCCATCCAGCCCGGCCCGACCCAGCCCATTGACTAGTCAACAGCCCTATAAGCCTAGCCCATTAGACCCATGGGCCAAGTAAAAACGGGTCGGGCCGACCCGGCCCGGCCCATTGACGAGGCCTAAATAATTGAAAAATATTGAGTGATGACAAGTGAGTGATGGTGCCAAACAGGGTGGGGTGTTTTAAGTGATGAGTGATGAGTGATGAAAACTGAGTGATGAGTGATGGGTGATGAAAACTGAGTGATGAGTGACCATTTTTTTAAAACCAAACAAGGCCTAAGTTTCTGTGTTTGCAGCTCTTATTGGTGAGTGGTGACGCTTTTTTTTATTTATTTTTTATTTTTTTAATGGGTGTTAAGCACCAACACTATAATTCTACTTTATTTCTAATAGATTTTTGGGTAACACATATCAGTTAGAATTATTAATTGTTTCTTTTTCTCACGTGTTCTGTTCAATTTGCTACTTAGTACTTGCCAATCGACTTCGATGATTCCGTGACCCTTATTGAAGGTATGATAATGGCAAAGTTTAGAAAAAGAAGATATATATATATATATATATATATATGATGATGCCAAAATCGTCAGTTGGGTCCCTCTTTCGGTCCGAAGCATTAGACGACCTTATAGAACCTGCAAGATAAAGGAGAGATAGATCGAAAAGACCACTGGGTTGTGCCCGGTGGGGGAAGCCTCCGATGCTTAAATTAGTACCAACCCATATATTTCATATATAGATAGTGTTTTGTAGTATTTTTTTTGACGTACCTTAGCAAATGGACAGATTGTTCTTTTTATAGGTAACTTAGGTAGCTGTTGGGCATAAATGAGGATGATTATTACCCTAATTGTAACGTTCTTTGTTTTGATGAAAGGATTTAAGGCCTTTGATGATCGTTATTGAATGTGTTGGGCGGTTACTATAAATCTTTGATGGCCTACTAATGACGCAATGACTGTCCATTAAGATGGACGACCTTAATAGTTTTTATGGACTCATTAGTTGCCCCCCATTCCCAAGTCTGATTTTGCTTTGTGCTAGTCAGGCTTTGGGAATATTCTTGACTTGTTTAGATTCAGACTTCTTTATCTTCAACTATTTTTTTCTTCAAGAATGATAGTATTTTTGCGACGTCTTCTTAGTATTTGCCTTTTGAAAGTCTTTTTGGGCGTTCAAGGGATCATAGCTTGATCTTGAAAATGAGCTAATTTCTTTGGACGATCACTTTTTATTTCTACTGAGGAGCAAGATGATTTCTTTGGACGACCATTTTTTATCACTTCGATGCTTCTTCTTTCCTTCATTTTCTAGTTGTCATGTTTTGATATTCTTGATTTGTGTGTGACTTTTGTTTGTGTGAGAATCCTTGTCTTCTTACACTCGTCTAAGGGTATTTAGTCACTTAGCCACTTTTAGGTGACTTATATCCAGTTACAGAGTTTTGTCATTTAGACTTCATCAGTGATTTACATCAGTCTAGCGGAATCTTGTCCATTTTTTATTTTTTTGTGACTTACATCCATTTAAGGAATCTTGTCACTTAGGCTTCGTCAGTGATTTACATCCGTCTTGGCGGAATCTTATCACTTAGCCATTCTTTGGTGACTTACATCCATTTACGGAATCTTGTTACTTAGGCTTCGTCAGTGATTTACATCCGTCTTGGCGGAATCTTATCACTTAACTGTTTTTTTTTGGTGATTTACATCCATTTAAGGAATCTTGTCACTTAGGTTTCGTCAGTGATTTACATCCGTCTTGGTGGAATCTTATCACTTAACCATTTTTTGGTGACTTACATCCATTTAAGGAATCTTGTCACTTATTGCTAGAAAGATTCCTTGACGCTATGTCGTTTTGGACCTTCTTGAGGCCATGTTGATATCTGCATTAAGTTGCACATGCACTTGCCAAGACTTGGTTAGACAAGAATTTTAGAACAATTCATATATAAATAATAAGTTACCAATAGCCTAGGTGGACCTTTTTCTTATTTCCTTGTAATCCTAGAGTTTTACCTCTTTTGTGATCTATCTAGTAATGCATACATTTTTGTGTGAAACCTTACTAGGTGTAAATTTTTATAGATAAATATAAAAGAGACAGAAATAAATGGGTTACCTTAAATGACAACATTATTTTGTCACATACCTCGATCTTTTTATTGTTGGGACCTTCTTGACAAACTCTTCTCTCTTTTCAAGATGATGAGCTCCTCTTTTCAAGATTTTTTAAGCTTAACATGATACTTCATGTCTAAGGCCTAGATCTCTTTTGCCTTTGATTTTTCGAAGGCGTAAAAACTAGGCCATGTTGTTGCTTCCACTCAAACATGAAGAATGTAATTCTCGTTTGTTGACGACTAGATGAATGCTTTATCATGATTAGAATTTTTTTTTTTTTTTTTTTGACAACTATGGTCATTGCTGTTTGTAATAGCAATTCCCTCTTCCTTCTTCTTTAGTTGTATGCTTAAGTCACTTCAATAGTGCTAGCTGCATTTTGTTAGGAATGACAATGTACAAATATGCAACTGCATGCTATACAATTATGGATGTCATTTGATGAAGTACATTCTATATGAATCATAGAGAAGTATTCTATGATATATAAAAAGTAAAGCCTCTTGACTATATACTTCTTTAAACTGATCTTTGTTAGATGCTTGCACAGTAAATAATTTTAAAAGCAATTTAAAAAGATTTTGGTGAGTTGACGAAGATATTGGAAATTTATTGAGACTTAAACTCATGACTATGTTGTGAACACGATCATCTTATCATTTTAATTCTAGGAGACTTAATAGATCTTCTTAGATTCATGACGATGAAACATATGCTACTAATAATATAGTCATACTAATTGTGATAATTGTAACAATTTCATAGCAATATTTTCAACATGTTCCACATAAACATTTGTAATAATCATGCAAGCTTGATATCCACTTAGTTCTAACAAGATCATAGCATGGTTAATTAGAAAGAAAGAAAGAAATAAATGAGTTACCTTAATAAGAGACCCTAAATCACGATACTATTTTGTATGTACTTCGATCTTCTCACTGTTGTATTCTTCTTGACAAGTTCCCCTGCCTTTAAGATCTCTTTTGTTAAGCTTAACATGATATTCCATGTTTAAGGCTTAGATCTCTTTTGCTTCATTCTTTTGAAGGTGCAAGGACTAGGGAATGTTGACCATTCAAGGTTATATTTCCTTCCTTTAGGGATGAAATCAATCCCACGGGCTTCTATTATTACTTCCTTTATCATTTGATCACGACTAGTGAAATGACCCTTCGCTTTTTGTCTCTTTGTTGAGACAGTGGCCTAGTTGGCCAAATTCTTCTTAGGCTATTCCCTTTACTATTATGATCGATGTCTAAAGTCCTGTAATTCTGCAATTTATACATGTACTTGCAAATTGTTTCATTAAACACATGTAAGATTTTATAGGGTGTTTAGCTGCCTTTGTTCCAGTTTGTTTTAAGGGGTGATCCCATTAAGGTCAAGATTGGCATGTGCATAGAATAAGATTCTTCCGAACACATGCCTAATTGGTTACGCATATAATACAATTTAAAAAGAGTACTTATACTTGATACATGATCTATCATCATACTTTCACATTCAATATATATTCAAGCTAAGGTTTTAACACCATGTCTCTTACATATCATTGTGTGAGCCATTATGTATTAGACATATAGCATACTGATATAGCATTTTTAAAGAAAGAAATATTCATGATGCTATGAAAAGACTCTAGGCTTTTCCATGATTTTTGGCCTTGGTACAAAATTACCTTATAGCAGTGTCAATCAATTATATATAGATAGAGATATGGGGTGATATGATGCTATCATGTCACATACCTTTGATCTCCTTCTTAGCAGGCTTTTCGTGATAGATTCTCATTCTTGATCCAATGGACTTGAGAGTATATGTACAGTCGAGATAGTCTAGTTAAACTAGCTTGGTGGTTGTACTATCTATATTCTTGTTGCGTAAAACATTAGGCTTGGAGCAACATTGCCAAGCAAGAAATCATAAATAACATTAAGACAAATGCATAAAATTTGTTGTGGCTTGAGCCTAGAGGCATTATGACTTTTCAAATGGAGTCATCTAAGCAATAAAAATATCTCTGAGAAAAAGAGAAATCGCAATTTCCAATTAAGATTCAGATTTGATATTGCCCAAATATCACAATTTTTTGTTTCTAATACATCGTGATGTAAATTTTGCTTTTTTGCATAAATGTATAATTCTACTAATCACTTTATCGGTTGGTCATTTTCTTAGACTGTATATCATCAACATAGAAAATCCATGGTGTTGCAGTCAACATTATTATTTTGTAATTGTTATGGTGACTGTTGCTATATTAGCTTTTTTGGACATGTATATATAATGCTCTTGCCAAACTTGTATTTCATGTATAATCGATCTATTTAAACCTACATAAATCATGAAAGTTTTCACAAGGTGCAATTGTAGCAGAAAACTAGAATATTCATTGTCATTGGCTTCCACCTACCTAATATTGATTAGGTTTGGCTAGGCTCATTGGACTTTCTTTTATGTCCAAAAATAGCCTTTTTAAATTTGGTAAGAGAGTAAAATCTGACATTAGCCTTTTTAGTTTCTAAACTCTAAAATCATGACATAATTTTGGAAAGACAAAAACACTTTGGCAAGGCAGTAATACTAGGTTTCACCTTTTCTATTTTAGCATGACATATTAGGAAAGAAGAGCAGTGATAGAGCATCTCTGTATTTTTCTTTACTACCCAATACGAAGGTTTCGACTTTGTCTGATATCCACTGTAGTACTCTTGAGAATAACTAACATAGTTGACTGATTGCTCTAAGGAACATATATTTACTAACTTTCTTTATCCAAAAATTCTTTGAAATTCTTAAACTTAATTTCAAAATTCTAAAATGGCAACCCAATAACTTCTGGTTTTAATGCTTTCTAAATCTTGAAAGACATTAAGGTTTGACTTCACATATTTAATGTCTAAAATTACGATATATAATTTTGGTAAGATGGTATATTTTTGGCTTCATTTTTCTTTAATATTCAAAATTAGTTTCTTTAAATTTGGTAGAGCCTTTACCTTAAGTGGTCCTTAATTGCAAAACTTAAGCACCATAAACTTATTCACCGTGTAAGGAAGATAATCCAGGGGTTTTAATTCATAACCGAAATAATATCCCCTAATTATTTCTTTGTTTGGTTTCAGCCTATAATTAGTTATTCAAAGGCTTGTTTAATGATTCATTTCAAATGACATAAGAAACAATAACATGAAATTGTTGAATATGATAAACATGAAAGGCGCATGATGACACATGCTGCTAATGGATAACAAAAGGCTTGGCCTCGTGGGTAGACAGTTAAGCTGAATAAAAGGTGGTTTACACCTATCCCATCTTATTACCCATCTAGCCCCATGACTTATAACTTATGAGTCATGAATCATGACATACAGGCTTTAGGGTTCCCCATCTTCTAGCAGATGGAGGGCCTAGACTTGTTCATCATAAACAATATATTGAGTTGAAATTATCAGATAACATACCTAGCATCATGTTGGTTTGATCTTTGAAGAGAAAATTCCCATGTTTCATAGAAAACAAATTGCTTCTTGGTTACCTTCCCTGAAATAAGGGCTCTCCAGCTTAAACACATATAACCATGAAAGTTGATCTCTTTTGCCTCCTCTTGTATTTGGCCCTTAACATAGAAATTATCTGCTAGGAAAAAATTTGCAATATTCTCAAAAATTATTGCAAGTCCATGTCCATGACCTTTTTCTATTGGATGATTTATTTCATGTCAAGCTTTTTTTTTTTTTTTTTTTTGAGCTTTACTAGCTTAATTTTGCTCCAAAAAATATTAACAAATTAATAATCTTGATTGCTCTCAAATAATGACTTTAATAAGTGTATACCCTTCAGGTCATACGTTTGAGTACTGATTGCTTTAAACATGGTCCATCATTAATTTCCGTTGAGAAACTAGAGGTGTAAAAAGATGTACATACTTATTGTCTTTTTTTTTTTTTTTTTAAACATCTTTGAAGTCCTTAAAAATAATTCTAAATTCTAAAAAGACAATAGAATGAATTCTGGTTTTAATGCTTGAAATGGGTTTTTTATTTTTGTAACTTGAAACGGCTATAAGATTTGACCTTGCCATTTAATGTCCAAAATTATAATTTTGGTAAGATAATAAATAAATATTTTCTAATATTCAAGCGTTGAGTTTTATTACCTATTGCAAGGCAATAACATGTTTACTCCATCTTTCCTATTTAAGCTAGATACATTTAGGAAATAAAAGGGGTGATAAACTGGTAAGTGGCACCATACATGTCAATACCAACATTGGTGAATTATGTGCCAAACAAGTATGTCTAACATCAAACATGCAACTGAATTGTACATGTGAAATTGTGAATGATCAAAATGGGATTTGCTCCACATTGGGTTGACTATATTTATCTTAAAAAGCATGTATTGATTTATATATTCATATATATATATATATATATATGCACAATAAGTCTCATCAATTGTAGCTTAATTTTTTTTTTCTTGTTCCTCAATTTCAATACCCCCACTATTTGACAAAATTCAAATGAAAAGCGTGGCACATAAAATTCTCAACTATTTAAAGGCACATGAACTCTTCTCAATATAAGGTTCTTCAAAATAGAAACACCATAATTTATGGGGTTCATAAAAATTCATGATATATATATATTTTTTAAATACTCATAAATCCCATCAAATTTTTTTCTTGTATGAAACATGAGCATTTTCAATTATTCCAAATTTCACATGGAATTCAAGACATAGCTGTAGAAACTAGAAACGTATAACTATTTATACATGTATATCGACACATTTGTCAATAAGAGTTAGTAAGGAAAACGTTTTTTTACAACAGGCATCATAATGCAGCAATTGATTAATAGTTTTTAAGATTCCATTAATCTTAGGTTTATATTCAACCAAATACTAGGCATTAAAGAAAATTCCAAATTTAGCCAACACTACAAGCTGAAATTGGTAAGAAACTACTGACATTAAAACAAAATTTTTAATGGGAAATTCAGACATTACAAAAGGTTTAAAATTTTCCATTAAACCACATAGCAAACTGTAATGGAAATTGAAAGTATATAGCTGACCAATTACTTCCCATATTTCTTTAACACCAGATTAGGAATTTCACAAATGCATATTCATTGTATTTCCAAATATCACGTAGATGTTAAATTATATACCACCTTTTTTTTTATTGTTATTTTATAAAGCCTTTAGCCGAAGCTATGATTCCCATTCATTCCATTTATATATCACCATATATAGCAACTTCGATATGATTAAATTGAGATCTAAAACAAATATAGAAAGACAAAGCTGTGATTTGGGACTACCATTATTATGGTTGACTTATTTGGAGTAATCTAGGAATTTAAAATCTTATGCAAAACGTAATAGTATCAGGTAGAAAAATAACTTTTGGGAGAATAAACCCATAGACATACCTGAGCAATGATACTCATAGAATGGCTCAGTGGGGTAGGTTATCTATCTTTGGGGAAATTTTATCTTTGCTCTTGCTTCTTATTTATTTATTTATTTTGAATAAAGGTATAAGAGTTACGTTGGGTTCTTGATGCGAACCATCTCGTTTGTGCCCAGGATCATCGACCCACAGTAACACGATGACATTTTTTGCGAAATCACAACGAGGTGATTTGATTTGGCCTCCAAATTTCGTGTGCTCATTCCTTTGGGTTGGAAGATTGCAAGACTGCTTTGTCACGAGTAGATCTGCTTCTATCAGAAGATCTTTACACCACATTCCATCTAGTTGACCGAGACTGACTACAGTATCATGGTGTTCATATCTTTCGAATGAACTAAGTGACCCTTTGTCATGGGAAGAGAACAATGACTTGTCTTTTCCCACAGACGGTGCCAAACTGATGATGCCAAAATCGTCAATTGGGTCCCTCGTTCAATCCGGAGCATTAGACAACCTTATAGAACTTGCAAGATAAAGGAGAGATAGATCGAAAAGACCACCGGGCCACCGGGTTGTGCCTGGTGGGGGAGCCTCCAATGCTTAAATTAGTACCAACCCATATATTTCATATATAGATAGTGTTTTGTAATAGTTTTTTGACGTACCTTAGCAAATGGACATATTGTCCCTTTTATAGGTGACTTAGGTAGCTGTTGGACATAAATGAGGATGATTATTACCCTAATTGTAACGTTCTTTGTTTTGATGAAAGGGTTTAAGGCCTTTGATGATAGTTATTGAGTGTGTTGGGTAATTACTCATAAATCTTTGATGGCCTACTAATGACGCAATGACCGTCCATTAAGATGGACGACCTTAATAGTTTTTATGGACTCATCAATATATATATATATATATATATATATGATAATGGCAAAGTTTAGAAAAAGAAGAAAAAAAAAGTTTGGAGGGTAAAAAATCAATTTTGGCCCGTATAAATATAATGCCCATGTGGCAGAGTCAGGGTGGTCGAGAGGGGTCAATTGCCCAAACATCCCCTCCCCCTCCAAAAAAAACCTATAACTCTCTCCTAAAACTTGATTTTGTCCTCCCAACATACCATGTGAACATCTAGGCGAGTGGCTTGAGAGTTGAAATTGCTAGAAAATGTAGACCAGATAATCAGTCAATGCTTAATAGTTAATAGAAAACACAAATGCAAACAACCCCTAGTTGACATACATTAGCCTTAGTCATGGTTGCCTAATACGTGGCTATCCCTTTGAACATGTGGATGTCACTTAATTTGTAATTGTTCTAAAAATTTTATAAAAAAATGCTTTAAAATAAATAAAATTCTACCTATCTTAGTCAAAAGATTATAATAGATTCTTTTTTTAATAAAAAAATTATCATATACTATATAATAAAAGTTGAGTTTGGAAGCCGTAATTGCGCTAAGTGAGTTCACCAAATTGTATAAATTTTTATAGATTTTTAAATATATATATATATATATATATTGTTTTTATCTTCTCCTATAATTTCTAAATTGATAAAAATCTTAATTTGATTATAATTCAAATCTTATAATTTAGAAATTGATAAAAAAATTGGATACTTATCAATTTGTCATATGTACTACTTTTTTCTTTTTTTTAGATAGAAGATAGATATTGTATTGAGTAAGAAGAGCCAGAGCCCAAAATCCTATACAAGTGATCAGTAAATACCCTAATAACATCTAGGGGAAAAGACAAAGAAGTTCTAATGCCAAAAGGAAAAGAAAGACCACTGGCAACAACACACTGCAAGCATAGATATAATGCAGTAACAGTTAAGTCTTCTTATATTTTTTTGATAGGCCAAAAACGAATTGACCCCTTGTGATAAATTAACCAATTAATTTAACCAAGTGAATTAATTAAGTTAATTTATATGCAAATGCGTGGTAGCACAAACAAATCACCAATAAACTAATTTTGCAGTGGAAAATAAATAACATAGTGATTTGTTTACGAATGGGGAAAACCTAATGGCAAAAACCCCACCTAGTGATTTTCAAGTCACCACTCCCGAAACTCCACTATTATCACAACAAGCAGTTACAAGTAAAGGAATCCCAAGTACCTTACCAACCTACAGTTGAACCCTTACCCCAATATTCAATAGGACTTGTTCTGTAGTGACAGTTCCCCCTTTTGATGCACGGCTCCCAAGTATGTTACTAACCAATTACACGGATCCCAGTACGCAACTTCAATCACCAACTAAGAAGGTTGTTGGCTACAAAGTTCTTTAGTTCACCCACACGATGAAGATTAAGAAAATGCTTGGTCATAAAACCCTGCGGTGCACATACACAGCAAATTCTTCAAGAGAAAGAGATGAACTAGGGCAAGAACTTCGTCTTCGGTCACAATTTGCTTGAACAGAGTTTGCTCAATGCTTGTGCAACTTGTGAACTATTTGACGACCCTTAAAACAATCCTTTTATATGTCTAGGGTTAGGAGAAAAGAAGGCCCAAAGACACATTCAAGGATTCCAAGAAAATCATATCAGAATTTTGAAATTCTTAAACCTCAATAGATAGGAGGTGTCGAGCAACTGTCGAGCAGGTGTCGAGCACATGGGCTGAACAGCTTCCTAAAACCTCGACACATGCTAGCTGTCGAGCTTTAGTAACTCTACACTTTCAACTTGTTTTCTTAAACAGACTTGAAGGCTTCAACACTTAATCTTGAAACATGGTTTCTTGAAGTATTTAAACACATCCTAAATCTACCCAAATACAAGTAAATTGTGTTTTGTCAAAGAATAAGCCAATTGCATAAAATAGTAACATATGTTCTTAACATGTGAAACACATATATCCTAACATTTCGGATAAAAATTCTTCTTATCAATTAATTCACTTCTTTTTCTATCCACCTATGTTTATTATATACACGGTTTTTCATTTATTTATTATCAATAATTTTTTTATTTTGTTTTCTAATTAGTACATTGTACACATCTAGGTTTATACACTATTAGTATTTCACTAGTGTTAGGTTTCTCTTCACTTCCAAATTCTTTATTTACATACCTTCTCTTTATCTTATTATTTTTAAATTAATTAAAAATCTTAATCTTATTATAATTTAAAATTCTACATTAGTTAGACCTCTTTTAAGTTGATATATCATTTATGTGCGTACCCAAAATATGGTTAACAAGCTCAACCCTTACTTAGGCTCACAATCTATTTGTATTGTGGGCTTTGGTTTTCCTACTATGGGTAGTCCTATGCTTAGAGATCCAGTTACACACTCGTTTTCACAAACCTTTCTCTTTCTTTCCCAAAGTCACTTCCCTTCCCCCTTTAACTTAGTCACTCTTCTCTTCCCTGTTCTCTCTCTAGAGTTGCCAATTCCCCCTTTCACATTCTATCCTCTTATTTATATCCTGAGATAAGTGGAGGTGTCATGATTATTACTGATTATTAGTGGGAATGGGGATCCAATTCCATTGTTTCTAAGTGGGTGTTCCATTGGTAGAGGCAGTAATGGCATTGGAACTGGTTCCCACCTCCAAAAGGCTGTTCGGCAACAATATTCCCCAAGGCAATACTGGGCAGCCGAGATATAGTACCCTCGAGCAATTGCATTCTTGTCCAAGCCGCACTTGATCGGGGGAAGCCGAGATTGGGCCTTAAAGTGTGTCCGAGACAAGATTACAAGTCCAAAGGGCATTGGGTCAAGCATTGTGGCACGAGGCTAGGGCCCATGGCCTAGCGGGCCTAGGGGCCTAGCCTCATACAAAGGGTTGAGGTTATGGGTCGTACCATAAGATTGGGACCCAAGGCCCAAAGGGCTCGGGGACCCTATACCGTACATTAGGCCCCCATTGATTCGTGTCCAGCTTCCAAGAACAAATCAAGGATGACAAGAGCCGGGGGCTTTTTAGGAAGCCCAATAGTCAATCACTGAACAGATATGGCATTCATTAATGCGCTCTTGAAAGGTGTGTCACGCTAGACTATTAGGTGTAACCATCATCATAACATGACGGTTCACGAACCGAGGCGACACGCGTGGCAACTACAAAAAGAATTTGGAAAGTTTTTCCCACCTCCCATTTTTATTAAATTCTCATAACCCCCTTTGGACCTTATAAATAGTTTTCTCTGATTTCTCACATCACTCTTCACATCCTCTCTTCCTCAAATTCCCTCTTTGCCGAGCATACCTTTCCCATGCATATATCTTCCAATCTAGATCATCATTTCCTAGAGCCCACTGTAAGTTTTCTTTACTCTTTCCTCCTCTTTCAGTTTTTCTTCGCTCTTAGTGTCTAAGAATGGGTTATTCTCATCTCCTCTCTTCTAAAGCGTCCTTGGCTAATTTTAGAGCAGCCTATGGCGTTCTTGGAGATATTGATATCGCCTACTGTCACGAGGGTGATATTGCTCTCCAAAGGCATTCTAATCCAAACGTAGCATTTTTTCCTTTGATGTCTATTCTTGAGGATGGGGTTAGGTTTCCCGTGGACCCTCTTATTAGAGGTACCCTTAGGTTTTATGGCCTATGCCCCGACCAACTCCCCCCCAATTTTTACCGACTTGTGAGTTGTATCAGTAGACTAAACCAAATATATGGGCTATAACTAAACCATCACGACATCAATTTCATGTATAGTTTATGCGGCAACATTAAGTCTGATTACTACTTAAAGTTAGGGATGTATGGGTACGGCTTATATCATGCCTCCTCGATTCCAACAGAAACTCGGCGGGAGAATTCATTTGGGTGAGCAGCAACTGGCTTACCGATGAGCTCCCCTGTCCACTTTCGCCGCGTGATGTTGGTCGGTACTGAGTACCTTTATTTGTTTTAAATTTGATACTTTTACTTATTTTACGCACGTATGTACTAACTAGTCCTTTTATCGATTTATTGCAGAAGGGAAAAGATTCAAACCGGACTTTAGGGTCGTGCACATAAGGGATCTCAACTTCGTACTTAGGTTAGAGATCTTTGTGCACATAGACGGACAACTCCGGGCATCCCACCTAATACTTGGCTACAATCCCATGTACTTCACTTGGCAGTCGTTCAACCAGGCTTTGCTGGTGGATAGCCCACTCATTTCATACATTGACATTCGGCACGCCAATTTCCTCCCACCCTCCTTGACAGTTGGAGAAGCCCGGGACCTCGGCCCAAGATATACTATTGTAGAGGATCTTGCACCTGTGAGGGACGACTTGGTTGAACATGTGTCTTAAAGCCGTAGAGCTCACGTACTCATTGGAGAGCCTGTAGCTCTAGTGCAAGTAGCTGAGCCAACAGCGGCTGAATCAGTCAACTCCTCGGAAGCACAATTTGACCCCGGTGAGGACGAGATGGTGACTAGATGGACAATGACAATTGGCCACTTCGTGCCCTATGCTTAGCCAGGCTCACAACAGTAAGAACGTAGAGGTAGAGACCCAACTCCTCCTCCTCCTCCTCCTCCTCCCTCTGGCCACTCTTGGAAGAAACAACGCATGGTTGAGCAACCTCTTGTAGGCTCAGGGGATGTGCCCTCAAGGACTCCCCCCCCAGTATCTAGAGGAATCACTATTCGGGAGCCGTCTGCCCAGGTCAGGGCAAACATGGCATCCTCCTCTCAATCCAAGGCAAGTTGGCAGCCCACCTTTGAGCTTGGCAACAAGCCCCTGCCCACATCCGCCAGTGTAAGGACATGGGCCCAGGGTGGGACCGAGAAGTCTCTGGCTAGGCAGTTGCAGTGGCACACCATAGCAATAATTTCTTATCCCTATGTTTTCCATTTGTTTCGATGCGTGCACATTCCCTTTGCTTTCATACTCATCATTGTTGCATTATCAGGTCGCGCAGCTGACTTATGTCCTTGATGAGAGGCTGAAGGAGCTCTTCAAGGATGTTGAGCGGGAGAAGGCTCTTAAGGAGGTTGCTGTGACTACTACAAAGGAGAAGGTAAAAGCTGCCGAGGCTACGGAGAAGAAGGCTACTACGTCTGAGAAGGCTAGAGTGTTGGCAGAACAGAAGTCCACGGAGATGGAGATGAAGTTGGGTGGGACCAAGCAGAAGCTAGCGGAGGTTGAGAGCCTGAACCTCACACAAGTCGATGAGATTGCTGACCTGAAGGTAACTCTGGAAGCTTGTGAGAACAAATGGTACAATGAAGGTTTTGCTGATGCGAAAAAATCTGCGGAGCCGGTTGTTCGTCAAGCTCGAAAGCTTGGATTCGAGGATGGGTGGTTGGCCGCCCTACAAGCTATGGGGGTCCCTGAAGACTCTGCATTAAGGAACCCTAACTAGATCTCCTTCTCGGATCCCTCTCCTGCTGTCCAGAATCCTTCCCATGCTGTTGATGAAGAAGAGATTCCCAGCATGAGGGAGTTGGTGTGGGTAATTGACTCCCACGTGGAGTCAATTAACCTGGAAGTCACCAGCAACCTCCGTGTTGGCGATTAGCCTAACGAGAACGTCCAACTTCAGCCACCTCCATCAGCTTAGCCAACCGAGGATGTAGTAGAACAACACGCGGCCTTACTCTAGCCAGCCGATCTTTCAGCTTAATACCCGGATTCAATTTCTGCTCTTTTACTTTTCCTTAGTTTAATTAGCTTCTTTATTTTTACTTGGTTTGCCTATAGTCACTGGGTTGTGGTGACA
Organism: Quercus robur; assembly: GCF_932294415.1. Taxonomy (NCBI): domain Eukaryota; kingdom Viridiplantae; phylum Streptophyta; class Magnoliopsida; order Fagales; family Fagaceae; genus Quercus; species Quercus robur. The sequence goes on from NC_065541.1 coordinate 46,360,759, forward strand.
GAACAATGGTTTGATTCGTATTTTCCTAACTCTTATTTTCCTAGAGTCACCGGGTTGTAGTGACAAAACAATGGCTTAATTTTTATTTTTTTGCTTTATTTGATCGGTCATCTAGATGAATGATTAACTTATTGCTACTAAGCTATTCTATCATGTTTTGCTCCTTTTTTAATTTTTAACAGCTAGGCAGCCTAATCACGATCTGCCTTTGAACGGTGATTAAGACCACTTTCTCATTTGTCTTTAGAACAATAGGCTATATCTTTGCATGTATAGTGACTGGGATCGGTTTGGAAGAGGCTGCCTATATTTAGAAGGAGTTGACTCCTTGGCAATAAAAACTAGATTTGACATATGTTGACTTATTCAATGAAAATGTATGCCAAGTGATTGAGCTTAGCCGGGTACAGAATTTTTCGTTGTTAGGGAAATTTAGTGTAGGGCTTTTACCTTCCTAATGAGTAAGATTGAATTCGAGAGATCGGTTTTAGTCCTTCGAATAATTTGATGCGAGCTCCACCTGCTCGATGATTAGAATCGAATTGGGAAGAAGGTTTTTATTCTTGGAAAGATTCAGTGTAAGGCTTCCACCTGTCTAGTGACTAAGATCAAACCAAGGACGGGCTTCTATCCTTTGATAAAATTTGAAATTAGGTTTCCACCTGTCCGATAATGAAGATCAAACTGGGAACATGTTTTTATCCTTATGAGTAATTCGGTGTAAGGTTTCCACCCATTTGGTGATTTGGATTGAACCGGGAATAGGCTTCTGTCCTTACGAAAAATTTGAAATTAGGTTTCCACTTGTCCAGTGATGAGGATCGAACCAGGAACAGGTTTTTGTCATTAGATAAAATTTGAGATTAGGTTTCCACCTGTCCAATGATGAGGATCGAATCGGGAACAACTTTCTGTCCTTAGATAAAATTTGAAATTAGGTTTCCACCTGTCCGGTGATGAGGAATGAACCAGGAATAGGTTTCCATCTTTAGATAAAATTTGAAATTAGGTTTCCACTTGTCTGGTGATAAGGATCAAACCGAGAATAGGTTTTTGTCCTTAGATAAAAGTTGAAATTGAACTTTCTTCATGTTCGTTGACTGGGGTTAGTAAATTAGTAGCAATGGAACCATAAGCACAAACACACCTGCATGGATAAATATTACCTTCGTATTAATTAATATTATGCACATATAACATTATACTTAATCCATACCCCTGCGTACTAATAATCAATGGTAAAAATTTTTCAAATTGTGGGCATTCCATGACTGTGGAAGTGGCCTTTCATCCAAATCTTCCAAATAGTACACCCCTGCTCCCGCAATGGCGGTGACTTTATAAGGTCCCTTCCATGTTGGTGCTAACTTCCCTGTGTTGCCATCTCATGTATTCCCTACTACCTTCCGAAGTACCAAATCTCTCCAAACCCCTTCTCCTCAAGTCCCTGTTATGCCTTCGAGCAAGTTTTTGCTGATATTCTGCCAACCGTATAGTCACCGATTCCCGGCGTTCCTCCAATAAGTTCAACGTTTTAGCATTATTTCTGAATTCTTGGTGGGATTGAATCTTGAAACCCGGGCACTGCAAATGTTTATTACTGCCGGTATGACTACTTCTGCTCCATATGTTAGGGAGAACGGAGTTTCTCTCATGGACCCCCTTGGAGTTGTCCGGTATGCCCACAGAACATTAGGCAACTCTTCTGCCCACCTACCCTTAGCACCTTCTAATCTCTTATTCAATTTGTTCACAATGGCTTTGTTGGTGGCCTTGGCTTGGCCGTTGCTTTGTGGATATGCCGGGGTAGAATACCAGTTTGTGATGCCGAGACTACTATAAAACTCATGGAAAGTTATGCTGTCAAATTGCAACCCGTTGTTTGACACTAGGGACTCCGGTACCCCGAACCTCATCACTATGTTTCTCCATACAAATTTCTTAACATCCACATCCCCGATGTTCGCCAATGCCTCTGCCTCCGTCTACTTGGTGAAATAATCTACAACCACCTGGATAAACCTTCGGTTTCCTGTAGCCCGTGGGAATGGACTAACGATATCTAGCTCCCACTGCGCAAAGGGCTAAGGGCTACTAACGGGATTTAAGCTCCCTGCTGGCTGATGGATCATCAGGGCATGCTTCTGACATTGCTCACACTTTCGTGCATACTCAGTAGCATCTTTTTGCATTCACGGCCACCAAAATCCCTGAGTCATTGCTCAGTGAGCTAGTGAACGTCCCCCCATGTGACTGCCGCACACTCCCTCATGTAGCTCGGTCAGGAGTTCTTCAATCTTGCTGGGATGCAAACACTATAGGTAAGGCCCCTCAAATGACCTTCGGTATAGCTTACGATTAGCTGATAACCAATACCGAGCAACTGCCTGGCGCACTTTTTTCGCTTCTTTTTCATCAGCAGGCACTTGATCCTTGGCTAAAAAGTCAATGATCGGATCCATCCAACATAATTTAGTTGCTGTCACTAGTGAAACACTTACCCTTGCATTGATACTCAATTCTGCTACCATATCCATTTTGATTAATCGGGGAATTTTCTCGGTTGATGTTGATGCCAATGTGGCCAAAGAGTCGGCGTGCCGGTTCTGTCCCCTGGCCACCTGAACCACTCTTACATTTAGAAAGCGGTCCATAGTTTGTTTTACCAACCATAAGTACTCTATCATCTGGGGATCCTTGGCCTCAAAGCTTCCCTGCACCTGATTCACCACCAACCGAGAGTCCGAGTAGACCTCTACTTCCATAGCACCTAGATTTGATACAACTCTTAATCCAGCAAGCAGGGCCTCATACTTGGCTTCGTTATTAAAGGCCTTAAAGCCTAACTTAAAGGAATGCTCCAATTTTATTCCTTCTAAAGTGATGACTACGATTCTAGCCCTGGCTCCTAATACGCTGGATGCACCGTCCACAAATACCTTCCATGGGATTACCTTTACAGGGCAAACTATCTCCATCCCCCCTCTTGGGGAAAACTCTGCAACGAAATTGGCGAGGACCTGACCCTTCACCGAGCTTTTAGGCTTGTACCTAATGTGAAAAGAGCCTAGTCGAGTTCCCAATTAGCTATTCTTCCCATGAAATCAGATCTCTTCAATAATGATTGTAGAGGATACTCGATCAATATGTAAACAATATGAGCCTAAAAGTAATGTGGTAGCTTCCTCGTAGTATGAACTAATGCCAACACCAACTTCTCCAAAGGCAAATACCTCGTCTTGGCATCAACCAAGGTTTTGCTGATATAGTATATAGGCTACTGCACACCTTGATCTCTTAGCAGCACGGCACTCACAGCATGTTCGGACACCGAGAGATACATGCATAAGTCCTCTCCAGGCTTGGGGGTTTTCAGCATAAGGGCCCGCGTCAAATATTCCTTTAAACCCCGAAAATCCTTTCCACACTCTTCGTTCCATTGGAATCCCTTCCATTTCTTCAAAAGCTGGTAAAATGGATGGCACCGATTTGCAAATTTGGAAATAAACTGGTTAAGGGCAGCTAACTTGCTGGTTAGTACTTGAACTTCCTTTGGATTGCTTGGCGGCTTGAGGTGTTTTACTACTTCAATCTGATTGGAGTTGACTTCTATTCCTTAGTTAGTGATCAAATACCCCAGGAACTTGCTAGCCCCCACTTCGAAAGCATACTTATCAGCGTTGAGGTGCAACTTGTGCCGTCGAAGTACTTCGAACACCTCTTTGAGATCGTCAATATGCTACATCTCCCGTTTGCTTTTTACCACCATATCATCAATGTACACCTTAACTATGTGCCCAATCTTATCTCTAAACATTCTCGTCATCATCCGTTGATAAATGGCCCCAACATTCTTTAACCCAAATGGCATCACGTTATAATGATAGTTAGTATTAGGGGAAATGAATGTCGTCTTCTCCTGATCCTCAGTAGCTAGGGCAATCTGATGATAACCTTGAAAAGCATCTAGAAAGCTCATCCTTGGGTGTCCATAGGTGGCATCCACCAGCTGATCAATCTTTGGCATGGGAATTGGATCCTTTGGACATGCTCAGTTCAGGTTAGTGAAATCAACACAAACCCTCCATTTGCCATTCTTCTTTTTTACCACCACGGTATTCGTGAGCCACTTCGGAAAGAATATCTCCTTTATAGCCCCAGCTTCCTTCAAGCTTTTGACCTTTTGCCTGACAGCCTCAACGTGCTCCTTAGCCAATCTCCTCGGCTTCTGCTTCTTGGGAAGGTACAAAGGATCCACGTTGAGCTCGTGAATTATGAACTCGAGGTCCACATCGGGCACCTCATACGGGCTCCAAGCAAACACGTTTACATTCTGTATAAGAAACAGCAACATCTCTACCCTCTCTTTGCCCTTCACACTTGTTCCTATCAGAAAACTTCTGTCAGCATCCGATAGTATCCTCACTCTTACTAAGTCCTTGGCACAGCTAACACTTGCTTCCTCCTGGGGTTCCTGTAATTGCTATATGGGAGCCTCCTCGGTTGATTCCTTTTGTTTGATTCCCTGGTCAACTGTAGCTACCAAGCACTGCCTGGCCACTTATTAATTACCTCTCACTATGGCAATGCCTTGCTCGGTGCAAAATTTGACCTTCACGGGTAAGGTGGACGGTACTGCCCCTATTGCATGAATCCACAGCCTCCTAAGGATCGCCATGTATAGAGAAAACGAAGCGACCACTATGAATGTTACCATCACCTCCTTACCTTCCATATTCATAGGAAGCGAAATTTGCCTTTCTGAGATCACCATCTGGCCATCAAACCCAATCAGGGGCATATCGTACTTAGAGATATTTTTAGGCCAAGCCCCCTGAACAGGTCGGAATATATCACCTCAGCACTACTCCCCTGATCTATCAATACCCTCTTTACTATGAAACCATTTATCCAAGTTGTAACCACCAAAGCATCATCATGTGGTTGAATTATGCCCTCCAAATCATCATCATTTAAGGCAATGGGTTTCCGTGTGTACTTAAACTTCTTCTCGGAGGGTCGCTTGCTCGTACAACTTTCTGCCGGTACCATAGCCAGCACCCCCTCTTATCGGATACCTGAGTGCCCCTTGGAGCTGTGTGGATGACTTCTATTACTACCAATAGGGGTGGGAAAGGATTCCCTCAAAGCTGAGCACCCTACCTGGCTTCCTGATTCCTAGGGTCTGCCACAAACTCTTTCAAATATCTTGTCTTCACTAACTGCTCCAGATGATCTTTTAACACTCTGCTCTGTTCGATGGTATGCCTCTTATCCCTATGGTAAGTACAATACAGGTTCTAATTCCTCCTTGAAGGGTCACCCCCCCCCCCCCCCCCATCTTGTTTGGCCATCGAAAGTACAGCTCATTCTTGATTCAATCCACAATTCTGTGCACCGGCTCCTTGAACGTTACATTTACTTCCCCCATCTCTGGTCCTAGCTCTTGAATCCTCAAATCCTTCCAGGGCCTTGAGTGGAAACCGCTTTGTCGAGGATGATTTATGACCAGGGCCTTACCTTTGCTCTACAACCGGTCATCCTCTAACTGTTTATATTTTTCAATACGCCTCATCAACTGCTTCATATCCTCAGGAGGCCTTCTTGTCAAAGACTCTTGCAATTTGGAATCCTCAGGCAGTCCTAGTCGAAAGGTGCTTGCTACAATTTTTTCATTACCTCTGCCAATCTCGTTGTACAATTCCCAATACTGATTAGCGTAGCTATGAAAGGTTTCCCCGACCCCCATTTTCATTGATAGCAGGGCATCCACGAGTTTAGGAACTCAGTTACAGCTCATAAATAGGACTCCAAACTCTTGAATCAGCTCGGCAAAACTGTGAATTGAGCATTTCCTTAATCCATTGAACCACCTCAGAGTGGTGGGCCCGAGACTCGAAGGGAATACCTTACACATTAGTGCATCATTATTAGTGTGCGAAGATATCATTTGAATATAATTGCTTACGTGCTTTACTAGGTCCGTCTTTCTGTTATAAGAATTGAACAGCGGCCATGTAAATCTGCTCGGCATTGGGGCCTGTTCGATGTCCCTCGAGAATGTTGATCGAGCAGCTCTGCGTAATGCGCGGCTCATAGCGTCATGGCAACATTCTGAGGTCGTTGCTCCTTTGGGGAAATCGAGTCCCGATCTGCATATTCCTGCGAGCGATCCCAATGTCGGTGAGATCCTGACTGATGGGACCCTGCCCCATAGCAACCTCTCACACTTGCCGAACCTTTTTCACATTCTCTGTGGTCTCTTCTTCGATGTCTACCTCTTTCTTCTAACTCCAAATCACTTACCCAGCTACGCAAACACTCAAGTTCCTCGTCCCTCCGTTCACGTTCCTCGTCTTTTCTATCAAAACGATTGTGCTTTGAAGCGCCAACACCATCCGGTACGTTTGAAATGACCCTTCTCCAAGGCTAAACTGCCCTTCCTCCTGCTCATACTCCCTATTTTCACTCCTCTTCTATCTCCTTTCCAGCCAAGTAGACCCTCAAAAAGATCTCTCGAAACTACTTTCAGCATAACTCCCTACTTGACTTCCGGACATTTCCTCGTATGTGTCTCGGCAGAACCACAGCTACGTAGGATTTCCCATAAATGACACCAATTATGCGTACCCAAAATATGGTTAACAGGCTCAACTCTTACTTGGGCTCACAATCTATTTGTATTGTGGGCTTTAGTTTTCCTACTATGGGTAGTCCTATGCTCAGAGACCCAATTACACACTCATTTTCACAAACCTTTCTCTTTCTTTCCCAAAGTCACCCCCCTTCCATCTTTAACTTAGTTACTCTTCTCTTCCCTGTTCTCTCTCTAGAGTTGCCAACCCCCTATTTCTCATTCTATCCTCTTATTTATAGCCTGAGATAAGTGGAGGTGTCATGATTATTCCAGATTGCTAGTGGGAATGGGGTCCCAATTCCATCATTTCTAAATGGGTGTTCCATTGGTAGAGGCAGTAATGGCATCGGAATTGGTTCCCACCTTCAAAAGGCTGTTCGGCAGCGATATTTCCCAAGGCAATACTGGACAGCCGAGATATGGTACCCTCGAGCAATCGCATTCCCGTCCAAGCTAAACTTGATCAGGGGAGGCCCAAATTGGGCCTTAAAGTGTGTCTGGGTCAAGATTACAAGTCCAACAGGCATTGGGTCAGGCGTTGTGGCACGAGGCTAGGGCCCACGGCCTAGCGGGCCCAGGGGCCCAACCTCATACAAGGGGTTGAGGTTATGGGACATACCATAGGGCCAGTGCTGAAGACCCAAAAGGCTCGGGGACCCCGTATCGTACAATCTATTTTTCTGAAGAAGAGAAACTCACGCCAATATATAAATCTCTGAATCCCCAAGACATAGCTGGTATGTATTTCTCTTCACTCAAACCTCTTGCCGTTTTTTATTATAAAATTCAAACCATTTGGAAACATGGTTGATTGAAGTTTTTTTTTGTTTTTTTTTTTTTTGCTTACCATTATGGTTTGATTTGGACAATTTGCACAATTACATCCTATCTTCGTGGTTTGTTTAAAAGTTTTTTGTTGCTTGCTTTTATAAATATTGTATTTTGATCAAAGTTCGTGCTAAATATGCAGTTGCAGGTTGGATGAAATATTGTATTAATGCTACAAGTATGTCTTATTAATAAAAATAGATTAATTTATTAGAGTATATTCTTTACAATGAATTTCTTGATTATTCCTAAATACTTTGTTAAATGATTGTTGCAATATCACAAGATTATAAACAAATAAGTTCAAATTAAAATTATTGGTAAGTACAATTAAACTGTTGTTTTTATCTAAAACATGATTAGGTCTTTATTTGTGTATATTATTTTTTGTCTTTATCTCGAAAACATGCAAGTCTATAAGGACATTCTCATTATATTTTGAATCTTAAATTTTAATGTCTTGCAAATTTAGTATATGTTAGCTATGATTTATGTTGATTCATATTGGTGAGTACAGATGCCCTAATGTATGGTTTATACTCTATAACTTTTTCCTAGAAGGTTGGAGACTCAACCACCTATACATATATTTGGGCATGCAGGACCTTGCCAAAAGGTATCACATCTTAATTTTCATCATATCTAAATGCAAATGAAGTTATTTTTAATTTTGCATCTCCTTTTATATTAGTTACATAATTATATACCATCTTCCATTCAATAATTAAAATAATAAAAGATTTTCTTTAGTATACACATGATTCTTGATTAACCGTGCATTTTTTTACAGGCATAATACTAGTGTTTATATAAAATATATTCTCTTATATGTGTTTAATGTTGAACGATTTTTTATGGGATAATAAATTGATTAGTATTTTTTTGGTGAAAAGCACATTTTGGTCCCTACATTTTTTGGCGATTCCCATTTTAGTCCCTACATTTTATTTTTACCACTTTTAGTCCCTATTCTGAAAAACGTTTCCCGTTTTGGTCCCTGCCGTTACATCAGAGACAGAAAATGTACACGTGGCAAACGGTAGAATTAAAAAATATTAAAAATATTTTATTTTATTTTAAAATAAAATAAAATTTTAGTTATCAATAATTTTAAAATAAAAATATTAAAAATTTTAGTTAAAAATATTTGTTCTTCATGTTCTTCCCCTAAGAACATGATTGCCCAGAAATTCAAGATTTTCTTCTCTTTTATTTCATTTTCTTAGAATCCAAACAAGCAAAAACATATACAAAACCATGATCAAACTCAGATACTATGACACAATCAACTAACAAAACCCAAAACACTTAAGTAGTCCCACATATTATTATCGACCCGTTAGCGAAATGAGGACATTGAGACAGACATCGGTGAGGACTAGAGCAACGATGGTGATGATGGAAAGCAAGACAATAAAATACACCAAAACACAATTATGAGAAATCAGCGACCTCGGCGGTGCAGATCTAATTGCAGAGAGGGAGAGTGAGTGAGTGATTGAAAAAGACACGAAACGATGTCGTCGCACGCGAATCTGGACCGTCAGATCGAGCATCTGATGTAGTGCAAGCCGTTGCAGGAGGCGGAGGTGAAAACGCTTTGCAATTAGGAGAAGGCGATTCTCGTCGAGGAGTGGAACGTACAGCCAGTGAAGTGTCCAGTGGCAATGAATGAACCCACAAGCAGCTCCTCATTTCTGTCTGTCATTGGTGTGATGTCATCGGTGAATGAACCCAGATCGAGCTATCTTAGTGTGATGTTTCAGATCTGGCCACTAATGAAACAGATAGTTGAACTAGGTGTGGGTTTGGTGAATCGGGATGGGTTTGTGTCTGAATTTGGCCCAAGTACCATTTGGATTTGGATGTTCATGGTTGAAGTGGATCGGTTTTTGAGTTTGGTGGGTGGGTGATATAGAAGGAGGCTTGTGCCATTCAAATGAATTGGGTTTCTAGAATTTTTTGTGTTCATGGTTTAGTGTGAAGTGATTTGGGGGTTTATGGTGTGGATTTTGGAAGCTAAATTTTTTTTTTTCGTTGAGCAATATTGATATGCATTTGGCTGATGGCGTTGTCAGTTGTTCATTTTTTTTTTCTTTTCTTTTTTTTTTTTCGAATCGTTGTTAGTTGATTATGTCATAGTATCTGAGTTTGATCATGGTTTTGTATATGTTTTTGCTTGTTTGGATGCTAAGAAAATGAAATAAAAGAGAAGAAAATCTTGAATTTCTGGGCAATCATGTTCTTGGGGGAAGAACATGAAGAACAAATATTTTTAACTAAAATTTTTAATATTTTTATTTTAAAATTATTGATAACTAAAATTTTATTTTATTTTAAAATAAAATAAAATATTTTTAAATAAATTTTTTAATTCATGAAACTTTATGTATAAATAATTAAATTAGTACAACTTTATATGTTTATTATTTAATTATTTTTAATTTATACATATAGTAATTATTAATGACATCAATGTATATGTATATTCTTTAAAAAAAATGTATGTGTATAAGTGCGTGTGCACGCATACACACACTTATAATTATAAACTTTGTTCTTTATTCAAAAAAATCCCCCCCCCCCCTCTCACCAAATCCTGGCTTCGCTAAAGGTGTTTTTATTTTGTTATGATTTTTCAATTGCACCAAGTTAGTCCTTTTAATTATTTATATGGTTTCAATAATGTTGTTTTTGTACATTATCTTACTAGATCATAACCACATAATCTTTTGATATGCAATCTCCACAATGTTATTGTACACACAAATTTTGTGCTTAAAAGTCACACAATAACAAAAGAGTGCAACAAATAATCAATTTGTATTGACATTATATGAAAGTGTTATAATTTTCTATATGATTCTTTGCAACAAAGGAATACTATAAATTTCTCTAATTTGATTTTTGCAACGCTTGATGATCTAAAGGACTATGAAGCTTGATCTTGGATTGTGTCTTAAAGTCTCCGAGTTGGGTGTGTAGCTTGAAGTACTTGATTTAATATGGAACTAAATCAAATGGAAATCGGCGGGAAATTTCCTATTTTGATTTGGAGTAAGAACATGCCTTGATTTTGAATGAACAAAAGCACTCTTTTGGACTTAGAGATTGTTGAGATACAAATTTTCAAACCCTAATCTCATTAGTCCACTCACTAAAATACCCATACAACCCCATAAACAATTTCGGGCCCACACAAATATTTCCTTAATACTTCCCACATATTACCCAAATATTTCCCCATATTATTACCCAACTTGGGCTCTCACAAATATTTCTCATATAAGCCCCATAAATTATTTTGGACCCTCTCATAAATATTTCCTATATTACCCAACTTGGGCCCACACAAATACTTATATTACCAAAATTGGGCCACAAAATTATACCATCTCTATAAAAAAACCCAAACTCATTTACCTTGTTGGCAAAATCCAAAAAGCCCAACAAAACTCTCTTTACTAAGGCCATTGCTACACGGCACCTCTAAAGCCTGTTGCTACATGACACCCAAAAGCCCGTTGCTACATGACACCTCTCAAGCCTGTTGCTACACGACACCTCTAAAACTCATTGCTACACGACACCCTAAAGCCTGTTGTTACATGACACCTCCAAAGTTCGTAGCTACATGGCAATATTTTTACAAAATCTCAAACTATTTACAAAAAGCCCAAATACTATTTTGGCAACTATTTACAAAAGCCCAAATATTATTTTGGCAACTATTTGCAAAAGCTTACAAAAGCCCAAACATTATTTTGGCAACTATTTACAAAAGCTTACAAAAGCCCAAATATTATTTACAAAAGCCCAATATTATTTTGGCAACTATTTACAAAAGCCCAAATACTATTTTGGCAACTATTTACAAAAGTCCAATATTATTTTGGAAACAAGCTCAATACTATTTTATCAAAAAACCCAAAACTATTGGACAAACAATCATTCTACTAAAGCCCAAATATTATTTGGCAAAAACAATTACATTATGCTCAAAGCCCAAAACTATTCATTGGAAAAACATATTTTCATCCCTAACTCATGGAAAGCATAAATTACTTATGATATATTACTCATCTTTCAAAGCAACTTTTTCTACAAAATTTATGGGAACTATGCTTATTTTTTCCATAAGAAATAACTACAAAAGCCCATGTATATTATCCATGGCAAAACTATTCATTTTGTAGGGATGAACAAGCCCAAAGAAGCCCAACAACAAGGCCCAACTGAGATAGCCCAGCCCATATGCTAATCTTAGCAATCAAAGCTCACTTGAGTAACTAAAGTGGTTAGACTAGCCACTAGTCAAGTTTTGGCACAACTAAGCTAACAGTTGGGGCCCACTACCATCATTTTCAACTTGTCAAATCAGATCAGAAGGGGATACATGTCCAACTAAGCTTACACCCTTCCTCGGAAAGTTGATTTTCATGATGACATAAAGCCATGCTGACAAGACATAAAGCTATAAAGATGAAGCTAGCCATTCTCTATCTTTTCTCCAACACAATCGATCAAGGAACCAAGGGTAGCCATGAACGAACCATGGAAGCTTTTGGAATTACTTGTAAATAGCTCATTACCATGCCAAAAATGTACATTTTCTGGTTCATGAATCAAGTACATGAACCCCTAATGGGGAAACTTAGGAAAATGTGGTTTGGAGGGCACCAAGGTTCTCTAGCAGAGTTTCTAGCAAAGGGCTCCAAGATTGACACCTGGCTTAGGAGGACACAATCTACCATAGGAAGCTCTGATACTAGCAACAAACAACCAAGATCATTAGCCTAATACATGCTCTAATCTCATTGGATGAGGACAGTTAGCATTTAATGCTAAATCAGAACTCTAGATGTTATTACCCAAACAGCAAGAACATTCTAAACCTGAACATACCATTCTTGGCTAAATCCTAGGAATTATTTTCTCAGGATTTTTTGAAGATTGAGACTGATTTTGGCAAAGATTATTTGCTAAAAACCCTCTTAAACTCAACTATAAATAGAGTTCTTCACCAACACCTCAACACACACCAATAGAGAAGAACAACTTTCTCAAAAACTTCTCTATTTTCCTCTCTCTCTCTCTCTCTCTCTCTCTCTCTCTCTCTCTCATTTTCTTAAGCTCTTAGTGAAGTTTTGAGCTTCTAAGTTCTTAGTTTCAAAATCAGAAACTAAGCTCTTCAACCCCTAGTTCATCAATACCTTTCACACCTCTACTTATAAGCTCTCATCCACCCTCAATAGAAAGTCCCAGTTGCTTTACTAAAAACTCTCTCTCTCTCTCTCTCTCTCACTACTCATACTACCAAAATGGCCCTCACTACTTATTACATATACTATATCCATGAGCATACCTAGATATAATAATGATCGTGTTGTGCTTGCTGGAGACTCTCTCTCTCCCTTCATCTCACACTAAGTTTTCTCCATTACTTGTTATAATGGAGCCCATAATGTTTGTTTACTCCTTTACTATTGAAGGTTATAATGTAATTATTAATATAGAGTTTTTTCCTCATGTTCTTGTATTAGAGGACTTCTTCCCACTGGATTCTATGGATGATGATTTTGGAGATGTAACCACTCTCCTTAATTTATGAAATAGTTAACGGTTGGAGGTTTATTCTGTTCTATCTCATTTTATTGCTGAAATATTTTACTGCTGGGCTATTTCTTTATTGCAGTATGCTTTTCTATTGTGTTGACATGTTTGCTGTAGGAAATGTTTTTGGGCCATCCCGTAATCCTTGCCAATCCCAACCTAGGCCCAAGGTATAAAATAGGGCAAATTCTCAAAAGCTTCATCCATAGCCTTTGGGCCATACTTCAAGCCTATTGTCGAGTTTCGGTTTAAGCCCCCAACCCAACACAAATCTCATTTGTCGGAAGGAAAACTTTTCCACCCCCGACAGAGATAACTTTATTTGTGATCTTTCTATCTTCTTCGTCTTTATATATATATATATATATATATATGTACGAGCAAGAAACAAAATTCCATATCTTTGTCCATTGTTGAAGCATAATCTATTGCTGTAGGCAATTATTGCACTCAACTTCTTTGGATAAAGAAGTAGTTGAATGATTACGACATTATTCAAGGCACTATGACTATCCATTGAAACAATTGGTGCCATTAACATTTTCAAGAACCCTGTCCAATATTCTCAGACCAAGCATATCGATGTTCAATATCATTTCATTAAAAATCTTTTAGAAAATCATGGTGTCTCTTTCATCCCAAAACATTACTCGGTGATTTTTTCAACAAACCACTCGATGGACTTTGCATTGGGTCCCCCTTCGGCAGGTTATCAATGTCAGTCCCATGATCTGCTAGTTCTTCTCCTAGGATGTGCATTCTTGTTCATCATTCATCCTAGGAGTTGAGTATATTATTATATACATTCATGCATTATTTTTTAGCTTATTTTCATTGTTTTAGCATTATGTTTTTGCTTTTAGTATAAACTGAAAAACATCAAAGAAATAAAGAGTGAAAAATAAATCCAAAAATTGTGTGCGTGGTGTGTACCCTTGGTTGGCCATAAAACACCAAGACTGTGCTTGTGTACCATGTGTAGTTTAGCAATATAATTTTATGCGCTAGATTATTAGTTGAGCTAAGTTTTGTGGGTTTGTGTGAGTGATTGGAATGCAATAAATCATGTGACCTATTTGTCCATATCGAAAGTCTTGATTATACACTATATACTTGTGAAAGAGAAATTGCATAAATGACCATTTACGGCTATATGTTTCATGTTTGTAATTGAAAATACCCTCATGCTTATAGAAAAAACCAGTACTCCCAAATTAGGAAAAGGTGAGCACTACATGAAAAAAAAGGGTAAAATGCCTAAATTGTGCATTAACTTACAGTCAAGCATAGAAAATGTTGCAACTTAACAAACAACAAATAGTTAGGGTGAGCTCAAGTTATGTGTCTCTTTTAGAGGATAGCGTTTAAGATGGTGAGAGGTCTGTGAGTAATGTGATTAGTTTTGTGTATTACCTAAACCACCTCATAAATTTTTTTTATATACCTTGCTCACTAACGTGATTCACATACTTCATGTGTGTTTGAATTCACTATATATGGTACATTGTACAAATGTTGAATAGTTGGTCAATCATGGTTACATGTTGTGTTTAAGATTTGTTGAGTTTAAACTACGAAATCTTGAGAAATTATGGTCATGTGAGTCTAGAGGGAATTGGATTTTGAATCTTCATGATATTATGCTTAAGTTTGCTTCTTTAATGTCAAAACTATCATGCATATAAGTCCCACGTTAAGCTACATTGAATACTACAATTTTCTGCATATTATTTTCAAGCCTGTGCATTTTTAATTGGTCCTCGACTAACCTCAATTGATCGAAAATTTTCTAAGACAATCATTGAGGGAAAATATGTTCCACCGAGTTTCAATTCACCCTTGCTCAATTGAGATTGTTCAATCTAAATTACAAACAAACAGTTTTATATCTTGATTTTTCATTTTTTTCATATGTTTTTGCAGATGAAAGTGATGTGGTAGTAATGACTATATAACAATCCCAACTTTAGATGGATAAAGTAACATTTCCAAATCACAGGTAAGCAATGTTAAAACAAGTCAAATCATAGGTGATTAATGTCTAGTTAACGCTAAAAAGTTAAATTATTAATTTTTTTTCATTATAAGGTCAATTTATATTTAAAATTAGTAATAATGATCATATTATGAGGATGAGAGACTTAAACCTTAAATATCCGTTAAAAGTACTTAAAAATTAAGGAAAAAAAAAGTTAGTTCTTTTAGTAAAAAGAGGAATTATTTCTTTCAACCAATTCTATTTTTTTATTCCAGAAAATTAAGGGAAAAAGGTATTAAAAAATCAATTTTTAAATCATATTTATTATTATTATTTTTAAATTCATTGTTGGGTTTTTATTTGAAAAGGCAGGTGAGTGTTGGCTGCTGCCATTACATTGCCAACTGTCCATCAATCTCTCCAATAACACTTTTCTTAATTTGAAATCACAAAAGGTGTTTTTTTTTTTAAATAGAAAATAAAATTAAAAACAAAAGAACATAATATTCACGTGCTACAACCGCGAGTGGGTTGACGCAACACCTGTCGATATTTTCTACTACAGACTAAACTTGGGTTGAAAAAGAGTAGCAAAGCAGCGTAAAAAACGGCTCATTTTAGGAACAAATATTTCACTTGGCGTGTGAACAATACTTACTGAGCAATAAAAAGTAAATGAAAAAGAAGAGAAACAATTTTTTATTTTTTTTTAGAAATAAAAATAAAATTGTAACCAAATTCTACATTTTTACTTATAGCCTTGAATTTCAGTCTGTCCCTATTGCCTAAAGAGAAAGGCTTGTGTCCAGTGAAAATTTTCACTAGACAAGGCAGGATTTGGACATGTGTCCAAGAGTGGACACGTGTCTGCAATCCAACGTGTCCAGTGAAAACTTTCACTGGACACAAGCCGGACCCCTGCCTAAAACATGTGCAAAGAAAATCATTTTAGTTCTCAGACTGACTTCAAAAGTTTCCTTCTCAAAATGTGTTTTGTTTGGGTTACCAAAAACTTGGATTGATGACAAAATGTGGGTGACACAGTGATGAGACTTTACATAGCACATTCAGAGATATAAGATAATATAAGATATAAGACTTTACATAGCACAATCCAACAATTTCATGCACATTGCTCTTATTACCAATAATAAAATGACAAAAAAATATGTTGTAATGGAAGTATAAACCTTAAATCAATGGAATACTCAAAAATCTTCCCTTTGGTGGAGAACATAATCAAAGAAACCTTGATTACGAAGGCAGAGTATTGCATAAGTGGCATTTACGAATTACCACATTTTGAAGTTGGTGACTTCCAAGCATGCACGTTTTCACATCCAAATAACTCAAGGAACTATGTGATTAACATAATTATAAGTTATCCAAAGCTTTCAAATGGGAACTTGCATAATTATTATATTGTCATTTTTTTTTTTAATAATACGCTAAACCAGTAGCTAATAAAGTGATACTCTGCATTACATATTTACATACCACAATGACAATGTAGATACACCAGCCAAAGTAGACAAACTCAACCCTCCTAGGCATGATTATCAGTTTATCACCCTAAGGGGAAAAATGACATTACAGAATGCTTAATCATGCATGAAAAAAATGTTTCAAATAATCAGTATTTGTGTATGCTTAATCATAAATAATGTTTATTTTATCTATATTTTACTTAATTAACTTGAGAAGATTTTGGGGACGTCCCAGCTCATATAATTTCAATGCCTAGATCTTTAACCCCAAATCATAAAAATTGTCTGCACATATCATTTCTATATATATATATATATATAAATAATAAAAAGTGGAATGGATTTGTGGCAATGGCATTGCCGAAATAGGAGGGGGAAAAAAAATTTCCCCTCCTATTTCGGCAATTCCATTGCCACAAATATATTCCACTTTTTTTTTTTTTTTAGAAATGATATGTGCACACAATTTTTACAATATTTTTACAACAAATTTTAAGTGGCAGGTTGTTATTGTTGGATTAAAAAAGTAATCTCAGTGTTAAATTCAAATTTGAACTAATAATAACTAATCACCTATGATTTGTTGTGAAAATGTTGTAAAAATATTATGGACATAACATTTTTTTTTTTTTAATTCCTCCCCAGATTTCAGCAACCATTATTATTTTTTTTCCCTCCCATTTTCGGCAATGGCATTGCCACAATTGCCACAAATTTTTTTTTTTCCCTATTTCGGCAATGGCATTGCCACAATTGGTTTTCGGTCAGCAGGTTTGGGCAGTAGGAATTTCGGTAATGTGATTACCGAAATTCAAAATTTTCTCTCTCTCACTTTTTCTCTTTCTCTCTCATACTTTTGTTGAATTTCGGCAACACCATTGCCGAAATTCACTCTCCTTCCTCAATTCCCTAAATAACTTGGAACAGTGCCTATAATGCAAATAAACTTCGAATTTAGCAATATTCAGCCAAAAGACTCATCTATTTGCATAAACCTCAGTTAATTCAGTACCCTCACTATAAATTGACACTTATGTTATCTCAACTAAACAAAACAATCCTATAAAAAAAAAAATACAAAACAAATTCACACTTGTGCACGCCTATCTCATCAAAATTTGGTTGCACTCAATCCTAAAGCCTTAGAGAAATTGAAGAAAAGGTCATTGAGCACGAGCTCGTCACATTGATCATTGATTTCCATGACGAGGATTTAAGTTTCGATGTAGATTTATAAAAACAAAACAAAACTATCAACTTAAAAAACTATCCACATGCATCAAAGGATAAGGATAAGGATAAGGCACCACTTACAAAGGAAAATTTTAAAATCTTGCTAAATACTGAAAACCTTTTTCTCTTCTTTGTCCATGAATAATTCTCAGATTGATGGTCAAATTTCATTTGAATTCGTTACATAACAAACAAACAAAAAAAGGTCCAATCTAGTTGAGTGAAGCATAACATGGAGAAATAAGTATTCATTTGAAAAACTATACCATAGTGAGACATTATTATATGCAACAAATTTTGCAAATAGTGTTAAAATACAAACACAAGAGATGTGCTACATGCATCTATAATATTTTCACAATAAATCATAGATGATAAATTATTATTGGTTCTAATTTAAATCCACAACTTAAATTACTTTTTTGCCCAACCAAGGACCCCAGCCCAAGCCCACAAAATTTTATTAATTTATATTTTTATGTTGCATAATTAAAAATTTTAAGAATTTAACTTCCCTAAAAATACAAATTGGCCCCCTTAAATAAAACAACAAGAGAAAAATATAATATAAATTTTGTATAAAAGCTCTATTCAAATTCATTGCTTTTTTGGGAAAAAAAAATACATAAAAGTTCTAAAGTGTTTTTAATACCATTAAAAAATAACAAGATTACAAATAGATTGTACAAATTTTATAAAAGCTCCCACTCAAAAACCATATTTTGTGAAAATAATACATGAAAATTCTTAACTGATTCTAATATAATTTTATTTAAGGCACGTGGGTAAAGAAAATTTATTGTTAAATCCAAAATAAAATATTTATTTGGTATGATTAATAAATATCGTCTCAGGAATTCTATGTTTTGTCACTATGAAATATATGTTTAATATTTTCAGTTTTTATAGTTTTCTTGAGTACCCAAATATTGTTTTCTTCAATTTCTTCGTGTTTTTCTTATATTTATAGTGTATTGTTGATTTTTGGTGTAGGAAAGAGTGCAAAGTCACATAAGATATCAGTTGAAAAGAAAATCAATTTTTTTTTTCTTTTAATTTAGAGATTGATTAGAATGATAGTTTTTCTTTCTTTCTTTATTAATGTATTGCTTTATTACTTATGGGTTAAATAATATATATAAATATATATATATACATATATATATATAATTTATTTATTTATTTATATTATTAAAGTATATTCTACAGTAGAATTGCGGGTGGTAAATAAATTTATCTTTTTGAAATAAAACTTCAAAAGTTTAAACAAAGAAAAGATTATCTCATAATAAGTTAAAAATATATTAAAGATAACATATAAACACTTTATTTAAATTGAATTTTTTAATATAAAATTTATAGATATTTCAATTATTGAATAATATATGACTTATTTAATTTTATAGTTTTTTTTTATTAAAACAAGTTCAATTTAATATTATAGATAGTATCTAAACAAAAATTATAATATTAAAAAAATTAAAAAGAAGAAATTAGATTTAGGAATTTCTCATAAATTTTAGTTTAGTTATCTTTTACAAAATATGAAAAATTTACGCACATTCTGTATGAACGTGTGTGTATATATAGATATGTGTGTGTGTGTGATTTCAGTTTTACAAAACTTCATTTTGGTCTTAGAGGTCGGCCCCAAGGAAAGAATTCTTGTTCTATACCTATCTCTTCCTTTTTGCTTTTGCTTTTGCTTTTATTTTCATAAAGCCCTAAAAAGGATGTTATAAAATTGTAGATTTTTTTAAGACAAACAAAGTTTGGCACATTTGTTAAAGGCTATTGTGATAATATATCAAATTAATTAACTCTGTAGAAGATTTATTTATTTATTTCTTGATCACATTAGAAGAATTAGAAATATTTTCAATGAGCTAGGTCAATATTGGATGAAGGAGAGAAGAGAGTAAATTTTTTTTTTTTAATTATAAAAGAAACATACACAAATGGGAGAGATTAGAGCCAAAGTAAGTTTTGAGTCCTGATTACTTAATAAATAATTAAACATGGGTAAAAATTGAGAGAGAGCGTCGAGGATTGTTTGGTTTGGATGGCATTGAACAATAAAAACACAATCCAGTTACGAATACAACTAACTTATTAATTTATGCAATTGTGAGTGGATAATGTAAAGTAGTGGGCAACTTAGGGCATGTTTGGTAGACTGTAACAGTAATTACATATGAATAGGAACAGATATTACAAGAAATACAAAATAATGTAATGTAATCCTTATTGCTATTCATTTGTTTTGTGACAACATAATAATAGAATCCTTAAAAAAAGAGGATAAGTTTTGTCCGGAGCTGGCGTAAAAGACACTCCTGGAGCGACACGTCAGTCAAAATATTTAAACTCAATACACCTTATTACATGCCATTATAACCCAATTAAAACCCCAAATGTTCCTCAAACACGTTCAAAGCTTCTTCTTCAAACGGCAAACCAAGGGCAGACTCTCCTCCTCCTCCCCCAACGGAGCTTCAGTCCGCCATAGTGATCGCCAGAGTTATTTTTAGAGCCTGAAAAAGATGCCGAATCCGCCGTTTGTCTAGTGTCACAATCTCAAGGTTTGTTTTCTCATGATTTGGTGGTTTTCCCCTATTTTTAATTTCGAAATATCAATGGGATTGGTTTTTTTTGGACGTCAATCACTTGATTTTGTATGGGTTTTTCTGTTTTTCTTATTAGATTCTTAAATCTTAAGTGGTAGGTTCAATGGGAGGGAGATGGATTGAATATGAATGTGGTCAATTTTTCTTCATGTTTTCAGAAAAAATAATAAATCTTAAGTAGGTTTTGATTGGATTCTTAAATCTTAAGTGGTAGGTTCAAACCCATCTGATTGTGGTTCTTTAGTGATATGAAGGAGAATAGGATTTTTCACAGTAAAAGAACAAGAACTAGAATGATGAGAATAAGATTCAGGACTTCTCTCTATTTTTTATAAAAAATTTAAATAATTACGTCCATATTTATACTACTAATTTAGAAAATTCAAAGAGAACTTATAGACTTTTGTTTGGAGTAGTATTTTTAAGAAGCAATTAGAGTGAGGGTTGTATATAATAGAAGTGCATAAGGATTAAAATGATGTTACTAATTTTCCCTATGAAGTGGAAAAAAATTAAAGAAATTAACCAATTGCTGATTCTTGTTTAATTTCAAAGCAATAAACTTATGGTCAATCCCATTGTGCTCAAATTTCAGTTCAGTCAAAAGATATGCTAATAAAAAAATTACGATTTTTACAAGCTGAAGTCATAACAGAATTTGAAGTACATCGGTAGATGCTAATGACATACTTGATACCACTTGGACAAAGTTTACTTAAAAAAAAAAAATGGTAATCTTTATAGATGTTCCAGATCTGTTGGTGAGAATTTCAAACTAGGATTGATGAAAAAAAAAAAATCAGACTAGATAGATGACAGCAAGCATTATGACTTAATGTTCACCATGAGGTTTGATATTTCTATTGCTTTGTTGTGTAGTTGTACCCTTCGTTTTGTATTGACTTCTCAAGACTCGGTGTTTTTATTGTCTGGATTTTTTAGCTAATGTTGGCTGCAGCTTATTCTCAATTTTTTCCCCAGCTCTGATTATTTTTCTTTTTTCCCAGCTGTGATGCAGAATTGCAGATAGATGGTTTTGAATACTTAAAAGAAAACTTCCCTACTGGCTTGACTGAATTCTTGGAGTATATGGCTAGAGTTGGTGAACAATCTGTCATCCTATGCCGATGTGGATATGAAGCCTAAACATCCTGTATTTTGAAGGAACAACTGAATCATTAAAACTTCCAGAAACTTTGATATGAATGTATTGTTAATTAGTAACTTTTAGAAAGAATTGTGATAGGTTTTACTTAGATGTATTTCCAATCCTATGATCATCTTTTTGTATACCGAACCATGACAGGCTTTATTTTAAATGTATTTCCAATCCTATGATCCTCTTTTTGAACAATATATCATGACAGGTTTTATTTCAAATGAATGTATTCTAAATTAGAGACCTTTAAATAGAATTGTGACTTTTTTTTTCTAATATGTTTCCAAACCTGTGTGATAGGTTTTATTTCAGATTAAATAATGGAATTAAAAACTTTCAATTGTTGTGTTAAGTATTTAACAATCTCAAGTTCCTTTAAATATTGAATTGTGTCAGGTTTTATATAAAATGGAAGAAATTATTAAAAAAATTTTGAGATGTTGATAAAATTTTCAAGTTTTATTCACCTTCTTGTAAACTAGGTGATTCCTTCAACAAATTAACATTCTAATTAGTGGAAGTCTATCTTAGTGACATCTTAAGATTCAATAGAGAAATAATTGCCACTAGAAAGATCTCTAGAAGATTAGATTGTGATGCCAAAGGTATAGGTATTATTTACACAACTTCTGTAATAAGCCAATTGCCACTTGCAACATACCATTTGCATGATTTATAAATTCAGTTGTTCTCCAAAATACAAGGTTTTGCTGTGAAAAGAGCAAGAACTACAGAAAGTTAAAAGTATATAATTTCCTCATTTGAGGGTTTTATCCCCTCCATATCTATATAAATAGAAAACCAAATCTAGGAAGTGACTTTTGCTGATTCAGTTCTCCAAAATACAGGATTTTTAGGCTTCATTTCCACGCTGGTGTTGGATGACAAAGTGTTCACTAACTCTAGCCACATACTACAAGATTTCAATCAAGATAGTAGGGCAGTTTTCCTTTAAATATTCAAAACCATCTGTCTGTATCATAGCTGGGAAAAAAAGAAAAACAGAATAAGTTGCAGTAACATTAGCAAAAAAAATTCAGACAATAAAAACACTTAGAAACCCACTTGAATCTTGAGAAGTCATTTAAAAATTAAAAATAAAAAAAAATAAAAAGAAGAATGAAAAGTCATATACATCTTGAGAACACTCGTTCTAACCATTAACAAAAACTCTGTTGGCTATGTAATGCAAAGGGCACAACTACCAAACTTCCCACCCTTCCCCACCCCCCCCCCCCCCCCCCCCCTCCTCCCAAAAAAAAAAAAAACCCAAAAAAGAGCATTAGAAACTCTGTTTTAATCTGTGCTTCCTTTTAGTCATTCATTCTCATGTAAATTTCAATGCTACTTAGTATAACGAATGCAGGTTTATGACTAAACAGTTCACCCAAAAAAATAGAGTTTAGAGCTAAAAACATTATGACACATAAAGATATTATTAGTATGAACATGAGATAACATAATTATATATTATCCAGGATGACAACTGCAGGGTAGGTCACCTGCCTTCAAAACTAAAACTTTTTTGTTTATAAGTACCTTCAAAACTAAAACTTCCCATTTGGATGCATGATAAGAATTCATACTGTACTTAATACACTTAATCAACCTATATGGCTAACTAATGGACCTCAGAAATTCACAACTTGGCCATTTCAAATCAGTTTTTCATTTTGTCATGAATAAAAAGCCTATTAGGGAAGAACAAAAGAACAAACTTGCCAAATTATTGGATTGGCCATATCTTGATCAAAACAATTTGGGACCTATGACACTGACTCCACATTGCCAATTGAAATTAAAACAAAAGCTTCATTAGGGAGAGAACAGGGTAGCTCAATCATAGCTAATATAGAAAGCCGATTAGAAAAAGCGTAGCCACACAAAAGAAGATATAACAGAATCTTGTTGTTCTTGGTTTCCATACAAAGGCATAATCTGGTTTAAGTAAATCTCATCTCACATTTTTAAGACATAAAAGAGAATAAAAAAATCCCATTTCCCATGTTACATATTATAGGAAAATGAATGGTATGTATGTAAATATTAACATAAAGAACAATTCAACTAATTAAATGAATCCTTTCAAAAGAGCAACAGCAGAGCAATACTAGGGATCCAAATACATAGGAAACCTCAAAAAAAAAAAAAGTTTCATAACTTAAAAAGGAAGCCCACAAAAATCATGATTTGGAACTGAAACACAATTCATAAGAACCCAGACTAGCTTGGAAAAAAAAAACTGAAGAACCACAATCAGATTGGTTTGAACCTACCACTTAAGATTTAAGAATCCAATCAAAACCCATTTAAGATTTGCAATTTTTCTGAAAAAAGGAAGAAAAATTTGACCTCGTTCATATTCAATTCTCCTCCCTCCCATTGAACCTACCACTTAAGATTTCAGAATCCAATAAGAAAAACAGCAAAACCCATACCAAATCAACAAAACCCATACAAAATCAAGTGATTGACGTCCCAAAAAACCCAAACCCATTGATATTTCGAAATTGAAAATAGGGGAGAACCACCAAATCATGAGAAAACAAACCTTGATATTGTGACACTAGACTAACGGCGGATTCGACATCTTTTTCAGGCTCTAAAAACAACTCCGGTGATGACTATGGCGGAATGGAGCTCCGGTGTAAGGACGAGGAGGAGAGTCTGCCTTTGGTTTTCCATTCGGAGAAGAAGCTTTGAACGTGTTTGAGGAATATTTGGGGTTTTAATTGGGTTATAATTGCGTGTAATAAAGTATATTGAGTCTAAATGTTTTTGTTGACGTGTCGCTCTAGGATTGGCGGGCGTAAAAGGTGTCTTTTACGCCAACTCCGGGCGTAACTTATTCTCTTAAAAAAAATGGAATGAAAGCATTTTAAATCAAACTTAAGATATATTTTAGGAAATATCTTACTCCTAAAAAATAGTATTTTTTAAATTAGAAAGAGAGATTAGTTATTTTTTATGATTTTTTATTTTCATAATTGTTATGTGCATATAGAAAGTTTGTTTATTTAGAAATATATTAATTGTAGAAATTAATATACCTACTAAGGATAGCTATTACATCCCTTTTAGAGATGAATAGTTATTCTTCATTTTAAAGAATAGTTATTTATAAGGAATGACTATTCCCTGTAGTAAAAACATAATCAAACTACTAAATAGTTAAACCATAAGAATAACTATTATATTATAATGTCTATTACAGTCTACCAAACATACCATTTTTTATTTATGCAATTGTGAATGAACAATGTAAACATTGTAAAATGGTGGGTCTTACAAAGCAGAAAATGTCAACCACTCTTAATGACACAAGTTAGCAAATATGCTCATTTGGATTAAAAAATTCAAAAATTAAATAATGTGATCCCGAACAAAAATTTCTACTTAAGAATCAGGTATACAAACTAAAAATCCTATTAAAAAAAAAAAAAGGTATACAATACATCTGTACAACTAAAAGCACATTACGTATACATAGAACAACTTAGAACTTGGAGGAGGACTACCCTAAACCATTCGAAGCACCAGAAATCAACATACACGTTTCAAATGCATACAGCTCCAAGTCTACAAGCTTGCCTTTTTTTTTTTTTTTTTTTTTTGATTAACTGCAAAGGAATTTTATTGAGAAGGAAACGGATCAATTACAAAATATTGGCTTGCTCCAACAATGTGACATTACAAAAGGATTGAGGAGCAGAACCTAAACCAAAGGAGTTAGCTAGTCTGTTACATAGTGACCAAGATGCTAAGGTATGGGCCGCAACATTAGCTTCTCTAGGAATCCAACTAAATTTGATGTTTGGTATTTATTTTTCCATCAATTCTTCTTCCATGAATGAATCAGCATTGAATCATGCAGCTAGAAATTAAAAGCACCAAAAATTAACACACACGTTTCAGATGCATACAGGATACAGCTCCAAGCCTCCAAGCTTGGCTTATTTTTCCATCAATTCTTCTTCCATGAATGAATCATCATTAAATCATGTAGCGTTTTAAGAGTCTGGACTTAATCAACCATATTGTAGTTAATAAGAAAATGAGAAGCAGGCTAACATAAAAAAAAGGAAAACAAAACCAAATAGGATTTGGGACTATGACCGTCAATGAAGCAAAATAGCAAAAAGAGAGGGAGAAAAAGGCTATGCGGAGTATATCATACTCAAATGGAATGAGAAGAAGAATTGTTACGTATGAGAACATAAATGTCACAGAATTTGAAGCTAAGAACAACCAAAAAGGAAGAAGTCTAAGGCCAATGGGAGTCCCTGCAATCTTTCCGGAAAGAGTAGCATTTTTGTTGAAACTTAGGTTGGGTTTCATGACATTGGACCAATGGGTTCCATTTATACTGAAGTCTTCTTGCCAAATTCCCCCAGGAGGGTTGAGTACTCCTTCATAGGTCACTGTTATAAGCAGTGTAGTAACCACCAGAAGTGCATTGCGCTTGTCCTCTGATAAAATCCTCCATTTACGACAGCGGCGTATTAGTGATTCCTCAAGAGATGAGACTATGGAACGTAGGTAACGTGAATAATTATAATCAGGAGGAGATGAATTAGCTAACAAAGCTCCAGCACGCTGTAGAATAACCCTGATCTCGTTGTTGTTTTCTGCTTGTGTTTGTTCTACCAAGATGTCCCCTGCTGTATAACCCTTTAAATTCTTTGCGTTTATATCAACACCAGATTTTAATAACAACCTCACAGCCTGCATAATTTGATCAATGTAAATTAGTCAAGCCTTGAACCTGTCCCTTATGATAAACCAAATGTGCGTAGGCTTCTTTTTTTAAATAAAAAATTAAAATTATGATTAAAGAAGGAAAAAAAAAAAAAGATCATGATGTTTCAATTACTAACAATTTGCAATGCCAGTGAACCATAAAAGGATTGTGGATTTTGGGCATGTTTTGGAGTTTTTAACCATATGATCATGATGCAGTTGGGCAGTAGGATTTTTTCTAATATTTCTTGATTCAAATTAAATTTTGCTAATTTAAATGTGTACAAACTATTACGTCATTTGAAATTTTAATTTACGTAGTAGTCTATAAATTGTTTGATATAAAAAATAAAATTATAATCATGAAATGAATTCCCTTCATTCCTAGCAAAATAAAGATCATATTCCTTGATGTCAAAACACAAGTTTTACAATATTTCTTTAGTACGTAAATAATTGAGGAATGAAGAGAGCTTACCTCGGGTTGATTCTTGGATATTGCAATGTGCAACACAATGTTGCCTTCCTCGTTCTTCCAATTCAAGATTTTCCTCTCCCAAAATATGGAATTCTTAGACCTTTTTTGTCTAATCCATTCCACCAAGAATTTAAAAGCCTCCAACTTATTATATTTCAAAGCTATATGCAGAACAGTCTCATTTCGAGTCGTCACATCTTCAATAGAATCGGGACAGACTGAGAGAAATTCAGCCAATAGATCAAGTTGATCATCTACTACTACTGCATAATGCAAAGGAGTAATACCCTCTCTTCCTTTTATACGGACAAGGTCACCATCGACTTGTAGAAGACGACTCACCATTTCGGTATGCTTATATAGTAATGCAAGGTGAATGGGGCTAAACCCTTCTAGATTTGGCTTTCTAGCAAAAGACGGTTTTAATCTCATCATTTCCATGACAAAAGGTATGTGCCCATTACACGCAGCTATGTGTAAAGGAGTATCAAAAAAAGGAAAATGATCAATGTGGTCCAAAAGACAAGCATCCTCTTGAATCAACACGTACAGTGTGTCAACATCACCACATTGAGCAACTTGTTTCAGCCTCTCAATTCTCTCACCCATCCTAGAGAACGTGAATATAGATATAAGGGTAGGGATTTCCTTAATAGTATAACTTTAGAGAGTGGTAATTAATGGTTATGGGCTATAGCAGGTAGCTGGAGTGAAGAAAATGGAGTAATCGAGGAGATTAATGTAACCTGCTAGAGCTAACACCGTCTCTTTTTATAGCGCCTGAAGACTTGAGGAAAATGATCATGTATGGCGGCAGAGTCATCTAAGAAGGATTAAGGAACCGTTCAACCTTAGTTTATTTTTCTGGGAAATAAAGTTGTTGATGTATCTTAAAAAAAGACGTGTTAAAGTCAAATTTGTTATATTTGGCAACTCCTTTGCAGAATTTAGCTTTGACTTCTTTTGCCAACGGATATCTTTGAAGGGTAATTCTATCGCACCCCCCTAAAAAAAAGGGGGGTACGGTACCCACTAGTGGGTAACCTGCTTTACCAGGTTACATTTTTCTCACATTTGATAGTACCATCCTCATATTGTGCAGTTCCAGCGCCACATTTGACAGTTCTTTTGTCACATTTGGCAGTTCCCTTACTTTTTTCTCACATTTGATGGTTTCATCCTCACATTGTGCAGTTCCAACGTCACATGTGACAGTTCTTTTGTCACATTTGGCAGTTCCCTTACTTTTTCCTCACATTTAATGGTTCCATCTTCACATTATGCAGTTCTATCCTCACATGTGACAGTTCTTTTGTCACATTTGACGGTTTTCTTACTTTTTCCTCACATTTGATAATTTCATCCTCACATTGTGCAGTTCCAATGTCACATGTGTCAGTTCTTTTGTCACATTTGGCTGTTCCCTTACTTTTTTCTCACATTTGATGGTTCCATCCTCACATTGTGCAGTTCCAACGTCACATGTGTCAGTTCTTTTGTCACATTTGGCAGTTCCCTTACTTTTTTCTCACATTTGATGGTTCCATCCTCACATTGTACTCACATTTGATGGTTCCATCCTCACATTGTGCAATTCCAACGTCACATGTGACAGTTCTTTTGTCACATTTGGCAGTTTCCTTACTTTTTCCTCACATTTGATAGTTTCATCTTCACATTATGCAATTCCAACGTTACATGTAATAGTTCTTTTGTTACATTTGGCGGTTCCCTTATTTTTTCCTCACATTTGATAGTTCCATCCTCACATTGTGCAGTTCCAATGTCACATATGACAGTTCTTTTGTCACATTTGGCGGTTCCCTTACTTTTTCCCCACATTTAATGATTTCATCCTCACATTGTGCAATTCCAACATCACATGTGACAATTCTTTTGTCACATTCAACGGTTCTATTATTTTTTCTCGCATTTGATGGTATCATCCTCACATTGTACAGTATCAACATCACATGTGACTGTACTTTAATCAATTTAGTGATTCCCTTTTTTTTTTTTCTCACATTTGATGGTTCCATCCTCACATTGTGCAGTTCCAACATCACATGTGATAGTTCTTTTGTCACATTTTCTCAAATTGTGCAGTTCCAACATCATATGTGATAGTTTTTTTATCACATTAGGTGGTTCTCTTACTTTTTTTTTCTCACATTTGACTGTTCCATTCTCACATTGTGCAGTTCCAATATTATATGTAACAGTTCTTTTGTCACATTCTGTGCTTCCTTTATTTTTTTCTCACATTTGACAGTTCCATCCTCACATTGTGCAATTCCAACATCATATGTGACTGTTCTCTTGTCACATTCAATGGTTCCTTTATTTTTTTTCTCACATTTGACGATTCTATCTTTACATTGTGCAGTACAAACATAACTTTTGACTGTACTTTTGTCATATTCGGTGGTATCCTAATTTTTTTTTCTCATATTTGATTGTTCTATCGTCACATTGGGTAGTACCAATATCACATATGACCGTATTTTTGTCACATTCAATTGTTCTTTTTTTTTTATTATTCACATTTGACAGTTTCATTCTCAAGTTTAGTCTTACCAATATTACATATGGGCGTAGCCAACCTAACCCAACCCCACTGAATTACCTAATAATCAACGAATATATATAATAAAAATACTCTTAAAATCTCTAAAATTCTGAAATACCCTTAAATTTACTAAATTTACCAAAACGCATTCTAAAAATTAAAAATTACCAAAATAACCTCGAAACTCTCAAAAATTATTGGGATATCCTTAAAACCTAAAAAATGACCGAAATGACCCTAAAATCTAAAAAATGACTGAAATACTCTCTAACCTAAAAAATAATCGAAATACCCTTAGATACTAAAAAAAAAAAATTACCTAAATGACAATGATATCTAAAAAATGACTAAAATGACCTTGTAACTTAAAAAGTGACAATAATGCTCTTAGAACCTAAAATCAACCGTAATGCAACTTAAACCTAAAAAATTACCAAAATATCCATAGAACCTTAAAAATTACCGAAATGACCCTAAAACCTTAAAACCTAAAATTCTGAAATACTCAACACTTTATTTTATGTTCCCTCTTTATCGTTTTGTTCCTTTGTTGTTTCTTGCTGTTCAATGCATATATTTCTTGTATGTTAGCATGTATGTGTTGTAGGATTTGTGCTCTGTGTACCACCTGGTTCAGAATTAGCCCAATTTAGCTGCGGTGAACCAAACTCAGTCCCTTACGACAATAAGTACTGGGCCCAGGATCCCTGTTTTCTACTTGGGCCTGTGTCCTAAAAAAAAGAAAAAATAAAAAAAGAACCCACACAATATGTTTGTAGCCAATAATGAGGATGAAGATGGCAATCCCACATTGGAATGGTTTAAAATACATACGATGACAAGTATATGTCAAAATTGATGGTTCCTTTATTTATTTTCACATTTAATGGTTCCATTGTCACATTGGACAGTATTAACATCACATTTTACTATACTTTTGTCACATTCAATTGTACTCAGTATTTTTTCTCACATTTTTCTCACATTTGATAGCATTATCCTCAAGTTGTGCAGTACCAACATGACATGTGAACTTTTGTCACATTCGGTGGTTCTTTTATTTTTTTTTTTCTCACATTTGATGGTTCCATTGTCACGTTGGGCAAGACTAACATCTTATTTGACAATATTAGATTACGCCGTAAGCAATCATAAAAATTAGCTCGGCAATCGCTATTAACAAATCTTGTTGTTGGCTTATTTTAACAAGGTGATAAACTAAATTAAGAAAAATAATATCTTAAGGACTAATGTGAAAATTGAAATAGAAGTTAGGTGACTAAATTGAATTTTAGCCAAAAACTTATATCATATCCTCAGCCCTATTTATTTGAAGGGAGATATGTAGCATGCACTGTAAACTATTCCACCAGTATGCTAATGCTAACAAAGTAACACATACAGCTTTTGCACTTCTTGTCACATAAATGTTTTCCAGGTCCCTATTTACTTATTTTAGAGAAAAACCAAGTTTAAGGACCTTGGTGGTAAATCAGTAGCAAAACTAAGTATAATTGATTCCCTGTCAAAAGACAAATCAGCTGCTTGCAAATTGGATGTCAAAGGGTTCATACAAAAATATTGCAATAACATCCTAGAGGGTTGGCATTAGTTAAGTTGTATTACCAATTCAACTTGAGTTTTCAACTGCGACAAATGCAATTAGTAATTCCAATAAATTTTGGCATGAATGCATTAACAATACTTCATGTAATATGAGTAACTAAGCACTTTTTCTTTAGATAAAATTGTACATAGAGAAAGTTTGATGCCAAATAAACCATTTTGCAGGTTACAAACAGGTTCTAACTCCAAGAGTAAGGCAACAAACTAATATTTTATCTGACCCTCTTCATTAGATGTACAGACACAAAATGGGGTCTATCATCATTCCATGTAAGCCTGAGTTCAATGCCATCTTCAATTATTATACTCTTGGGTAACCTGAAAGAGGAAAGAGAAAAAGTTCGAAGATTAGTGAATCGGAGAACTATTGACCACCTGAAAAATGTGGTGTCATATCAAGTAATGGCCCTTCCAGTTTGTTAAAATATTACACAATGCTAAAAAGGAACAACTTAATCTGCCAAGGAACCTGTATGTCCTTCAAGCTTCAGATTACAATTTTAAACTCCTATTATGCATATGACATAATGACCTTTTCAAAGCAGCATAATTGAAAGCATCATCAAAACCAAACTTATTTTTCAATAGATCAACCTAATTCATCACAGAAAAAAGATGAGTATTTCATGCTTAAAAATAGTTTTTTTTTTTAACTTCTTTTGTGAATGGTACATTCATCCTACCAGCCCACTCCACAATCACGGAAGGAGAAAAGGACTGTTTTTGAGTAGGGTTTATGGGGAAGGAAGATTCCATCTTGTCCGAATTGATCAATGTGGAATTCAGATAAAGAGCAGCTTGTAGATAAAGAAGGGCCAGTGAGTACTAAAAAGTATATATCCAAATAGAATATACCTTTTCTTTACTTCCAGCACTCCCAACTACGTAACAACCCAATAATTTTGCAAATTGTCCAACAAGCTGGCCAACAGCACCAGATGCTGCTGAAATGAAGACATATTCTCCTTTCTAAGGAGAACAAACTTCATGAATCCAGCATAGGTGGTCATACCAGGCATACCTTTTTTAAAATGAAAAGCCAAAGTTAGAAGATTAGTGTACATTTACATGGAGAATTGAACAAGATGCCCACAAAATCAAAGTAGATCTTAAATTAATGAAACTACTCTTTGAGACATGCATATCAAAAGGGTATGTAGCATAATCACCTTTGTCTAAATCTCAAGTTATTCCAATCTTTATAGAATAAGCAAACAACATACCAAAGTCCTGTATAGTAGGAAAGGGGTACATCACTATGTGTGATCTTTCTGAGGCCTTCGGTTGCTGTGATTAGGCTATACTCTTCTCATCTAGCAGACCCCCATACCCGTTTATCAGCTGCGAGTTTTCACAAAGAAAAGTTCACAATTGCAAGCTCAAAATTGTACTCAACATCATTTTTAACAAGTAGTCACTCATGCATATATATATATATATATATAATTAATCTCTTTTAGTCATACAAAGAATTAGTTAATCTTTTAGTAGTCTCTAAAATGTTTAACAAGGTTATTCTTCTCTACGCATTCTGCTTTCTTTCTTTTCTGTCATTTATCTCCACTAGTACCAAAAAACATTCTATGCATTTATCATCAACTATATCTTATAATTTTATTTACCAATAAAAGATTCTTTATTATGAATCCAACTACACATATTACAACTTAGATGTACACCACATAGAAAAGAAATGAAATAGAAACAAAGAAATAGCAACTCCATATCCATGTCCTCCCTAGGACATAGAAGAAAAAATTTATTTCTTTATAAAAACCCTTCCACCTTAAATACATAGTTGTTGCCTTTTTCCTCTGCTAACCAAAAAATAAGTAAATAAATAAAATTTCAACACCACACTAACAAGAACCCACACCCCCTGATGAGCAGAACAAAAAGCCACAAATTTTGGAAAAACCGAATCCCTTAGAAGCATTTCAACAAGCACTTTCTGTGCCACTTATAAGAAACTTTTTTTTATATTATATATAATTATTTTTATATGGAAAACTTGATCTATGAGTGGTCATTGGAATCCATTATTTAAATTTTGCATAAAGTTTCTGTTTTTCTAAGGGGAACACAGGCCATGTCTTTAAAAGTGACAAAATCAAAGCTAAAATCAAAATTGACCACATGAGACTTTAAAATGTTGTTCAATGTTTTAATTGTTGAACAACTACAATTAAATAACAAGACATGAAATAGCTAAAACTAGCAACATCCTTGGACTGCATTGTCTTTTCTCTTAACAGAATTTTAAAAAACATAAAGATAACTTGATTATCTCTCCCTCTTATCTATTTTTGCTCTAGTGCACTATCTACATCTCTCCGGTAAGGGGGGAAAAAGAAGAAACAAGTAAAAACAGCCAAATTTATGAAGAAATGAAGCCATAATCAAAATCTGTCAGACTAATTCTTTTTACTTATTCTTGAGCTGTCATTTGCTACTCCTTGGAAACCTCAAGTAACATGATAATGATTCCAAATTAACTCTGAGGAGTAGTATAGAACAGCTCAATAATAAATGAGGTTGAAAAGGAAACAAAAAATAAGGAACTAGTACTCAGTCAAGCACAAAATGAGGCTGAAAAGGAAACAAAGAATAAATTATTCATATTGATAAGCTGAGTTATCTTGATAGGAAAAATGAAATGGTTATATATAAGCTGAGTTATTAAAATTAGATATTACTTTAAAAAACATGTTATAAGTGTTTGGACCCATTTACAGAAGCAATACACAGAGTAAGCAAATAATTAAACTTATTTAATAAACCCATCAATAAAAGGATTAGTCTCTGGTTACACCACTGGATTAGGAGTAGGTTCTTAGTAATAACTTATATATGGGGTAGAATTTTATCAAGGAACTTTGTTCATTCCAATTAGGATAGTTTCAAATTTAACCCACCAAAACAGAGCTATTGAATGGTATGTTTCACAAGGTTTTCAGTTCAATCCCGTTAGGATAGTTTCAAAACTAACCCATCAAAACAATGCAAATGAATGGCATGGCTACAAATTTTTCACAACTGCAATAGTCATCCCTATACTCCCTCGCAACTTTCCCTGCTCCTTGACTCAAGATAAGGCATACTTTACAGCTAGCATTTCAGTAGATAACTAGAAGTTCCTCCATTTCTCAATATCAAGACAGATACACAAGTTCATTATCTATTGCATTTCACAAATCAACCCCTAAAGGTCTTCTATCACAATTGCTTAATTAATTTAACTTTAAAAAAAATAAAAAGTAAAAAACACATTTTTTCCAAGTGAAAATTAGCAGTTCCATAGATAAATGTCATCCAAATACCCCCAACAACCCACATGGTTAGGTAGGCCAAAATATAAGCAAAACAAGCTTTCTATATGAAGAATGAAACAAAAAGGAAAAGGGCCAAACCATAGGTGAAGAACAACTCTTTATGTGTCAGTGATTCATTTCTTAACTCAATAATCGATCAAATGGGCATTTAATAATCCACAATTCAGAGCCAGCAAATTATTGCAATTTACTCGGGCAAATAAAAGGCATAACCAAATTCTAGAGACAAAAACAAAACAAAACGAATTTTCAACTTGAATTAAGATAAGGATAAACAAAACATACCCAAAATTGAAACGATACTGAAAATGCTAAAAATACCCAAAAATATGAGAAAAAAATATAAAACTAAAAATAAAAGAAGAAAAGAGAGACCCAATATCAAATACAAATTGATAAGACTAAAAAAAATATTAAGAGTAAAGAGAATTGAAGAAATCTCACAGGTTGATGATAGAGATCCATTTGAGAGTAGAGTAGACAAAATCTAGGTCATCAGGTTTGAAGCAGTTATTGACGAAGCACACGACCCGAGAGAATGAGTTGTTCTCTCTCTTGGGCCATCGGTGGTGGAAGCCAAGCATTGCAGAGATGCATCGTTTAGGATTTTGAAGTAAAAGAAGGAACACCCACTAGGTTTTCAATTTGAGAGAGAAGACACGAGAGAGAAGACGCAAGAGAGAGAACACTAAATCGTTTGTCGGTGTATTCTTGCTTTTATATATTACCTGCTTAATCGGTAACTGGTTTTTCATTAAATATAAATAAATGGTCAGGATTCAAATGTGTAAAATCTATGGTCAAGATTAAAGAGGGTACCGTACCCCCCTAAAAAAAGAGGGGGTACGGTAGAATGACCCATCTTTGAATAATCAGCCGTTTTTTTTTTTTCTTTAGGTTTGGGAACAATTTATCTAATTTTTTTTTTTAAAAAATTTATTGTTGAAAGTACTGTAGATAAAAGGAAAAACAATTAAGGCGAAAACCATATTTTCGTCCTTACATTTTCACGTGATTTTCACTTTAGTCATTTTCTTTTATTTTCACCGCTTTTAGTCCCTATTTAGAAAAACGTCATCCATTTTAGTCCTTCTGTTAGTGCCCTAACGGCAAAGTTTTACGTGGCAGACGAAACTATTAAAATAATAATAAAAATTTTTATTTTGGCATTAAAAAATATCACGTCAGCATCTAAATTAAAAAATTAAAAACAGAAATAAAAACCAAAAATCACATTAATTGAAGTGTATCTTGAACAAGAACAACAAAAACATACACCCAGATCTAAGAACACAAAATTAAAATCCAAAAATCACAAATCCAAAAAATAAGAACAAAAAATTAAACTACAGATCCACTTCAAATTAAACATACTTAGATCTGGCTTTGTAGCGGGGGCTTCTTCTTTTACTGTTGAAGTCCAAGTTGGGCTTTGTTGGGACTTTCTGACTAAACATTGAGCGTCGGGCTCTGCATTTTTGGGTTCTTAGATCGAAACCTCGCAGACCCTCTTTGTTATTTCTTTTTTAGCTGTCTGATTTGTGTTTCTGAAGCTCAAAAATCTTAACTTTCTGAAGAAATTTCTAGGTTTTTGCCATTAGTTAGTTTTTTCGTCTTTGCGTCTTGGGGTTTCTTTATTTACCAATGCTTCTTCTTTTCTGGTATCTAGTAGTTTCCACTTAAACATTTATTGGTTTTTCGGAGCTACAGATCTAGCCTTATAGAAAAAGTTGGCCTTTTGCTTTTGTTTTCTTCTGTTTTTGGAATTTCTTGGGTTGTGTATGCGTTTAGGTTAGCTTGTTCGTTTCAAAGTCTGAGTCTTTGAAGCTCAGTATGAGTGATTTCAGGCTCTATTTTCTTCTGTGTCGGCACTAATTTCTCATGGCTTTGTTGGGTCTTCGAGTTTCTTAGAACTACTAGCAAGCAATGCTAGCATTGTTGAGAATGAAACACCAACTCAGTTTGTTGTCGTTGTTGTTGCAGTTGCTGGCTGTAATCCCAGCTGTTGTGAGATCTCTAAGTCCATCATTAATTTTCTGTTCTTATTTTTTGGGTTTGAGATTTTTAGATTTTAATTCTGTGTTCTTAGATTTGGTTTTGTATTCTTGTTGTTCTTGTTCAAGACACTTAGATCTCAATCAATGTGATATTTGATTTTTATTTCTGTTTTTATTTTTTTTATTTAGTTAAAATTAATATATATTTTTTAATTTAGATGCTAACATGGCATTTTTTAATGCCAAAATAAAATTTATTATTATTATTTCAATAGTTCCATCTGCCACGTAGGACTTTGCCGTTAGGGCACTAACGGAAAGGACTAAAATGGATGACATTTTTCTAAATAAGGACTAAAAACAGTGAAAATAAAAGATAGAGATCAAATTGGGAATCATGTGAAAATGTAGGGACGAAAATGTGGTTTTCGCCAAAAATTAAATGAAATAAATAAGTGACTCATACAAAACTCGTAAATAATAGGAAAAATAAGCAAAAGTTAAATAAAATAAATATGTGACTTTAAGACCCGCAAATAGTTGAAAACATAAGCAATAAATTGGCTTATAATTCAATCCCAAAAAAGCACCGTTCTATGACTTTTTTTAATTGACATGAACAACATAGAGTTCAAGTCGCCACATTTTTTCTAACTGATTAAAAAAAAAAACCCAAATTAATGTTGCGACTATTAAAACTCTCTTACCTTGTGGTATTGAGAGAGGGTTTTTTTTTTTGGGTGTATTTAGGGTTTTTTTTTTAATTATATATATATATATATATATGATTTTTATGCTATTTTTAATCTCTTTATATTTATTAATTAAACATCTCTTAAATGTTACTTGAGGAGTTAGGCTTAAAATAAAATCACATAAATCTTTATATTGCGTATTCTATCTATTGACATAAACCTCCTACGATTCACTACCCTCACAACAAATTTCTACTTATGTTATCTCAAGATTCTCAACAATAGGGATGGAGCCAAAGTTTTGAGTTAAGGGAGGCGGCTTTATTGTTAGCTATGTGCAGCAGTTTCAACTTTTGACTCTGCTACTATTAAGCTACTGAGATTTTTTATTTTATTTTATTTTTTTTTTGGTAAGAACAAAATTATTTTTGTTTAAAATTTTTTAAATAACAAGGTTGTTTATTTTAAATAAAATAGGTTAATTGAGCTTAATTATTTTTAAGTTTTACTATTGGTAATTTTTTGTTGTTAAGCTATTTTTTTGGGGCTTGTATATTTTGTTTTAGATTTTAGATCTATAAATTTTTTTATAGTCACTAAAAGGAGGAAAATACTAATGCTACAAACTTTTTTATAAATTATTGATTTAATAAGTGGTTACTAGTAAGTAAAAAAATGATGTGAGTAGAGGGTCCATGTGCAAACCAATGCAAATTTGCTACCAAAATAGTTTGTAAAAATGTTGTAAAAAAATATGTGAATATAGCATTACTCTTTAAAAAATCAATGATATTGTTTAAGGGAAAAAAAGTAATTTTATAAAATAAAATTGCTAAAATTAGTACACACTCATATATATATATATATATATAATATTAATAATAATATTTTTTAAAAAAAATTAGGGGCCAAGTCCAAAGCTACCTACATCCCTGCTCAACCAAAAAAAAAAAAAAAAAACAAAACAAAACAAATTCACTCCTGTGCAAGGTTATTTTAACAAAATTTGGCTGCACTCAATCCAAAAACCTTAGAGAAATTGAAGTCAAAGTAGCTGATCTCGTCACTCAATTAACATGACAGGTATTCACGTTCCAATGTAGATTTAGAAGAGTAATTAAAATAAAATAATAAAAATAATTATTATGTATAAATTTTTTTTTTTTTTTTTTTTTTTTAGAGTAGGATCTTATTAAGTTAAAAAAAAAAACTATCATTGCATTTTTTTTTAGTCACATGACATATTTAATAGTTATGTGACGTGTCTAAATGATATATTTTTTATTTGATAGATGTCATAGAATTTTAACTTATATTGTTCGTTTTATTACCCTTTACTATTATACTAAAACATCAATTGATTTTCGGTGTAATAGGCTTTAAATTTTAAATCTCATATTTGACAACACTTTAAATGATATAATAAATCATGTAAATTAATACATGCACAAGATTTTATAAACTATCATGTAATGTATTGAAGAAAATTCTTTCAAATTAATTTAGAGGAATCTTCTCCAACCTATTATGTTATAACTCATAAAATCATTTACATTTAAATACGTCACATAACTAATTAAATAGGCCAAATTACTAAAAAGATACTTGAATAGTTTTATCAATTCTTACGAGGTAGATTGGCTCTACCGATTTGGACGAAATTTGGAATCAAGTCATAGGTTCAAATTTCAAAATTCTAGTTAAAAAAAAAAAAAAATGAAGAATCGGTCACATGTTCATTATTTATTGCTTAGAATGAGTCATAGGTTCATTTTGTTCTAACGTTTTTCCTGCCTTTTCTTTTCCTCCATCTTAAAACTGTTGGCGCCGACTGTTTTACACCCAGTTGACTGTAATAAGAAACTGAAATTCCAACAACATTAAGCAAACGAATGAATAATGGGAAATGGCACATTTGTTCATTTGGTGTGAAAGAAAGACTGCGCGTTTGGCTGCGCTTAATTGTCGACAGTACGTTTTCGCATTTAGCAGCTTTTTTTTTTTTTTTTCCTGTTCTGTAAAGCACCTAAACTAGTCTATAATTCTACTTTATTACATATCTAATAGATTTTTGGGAAACAAATATCTGTTAGAATTATTAATTGTTTCTTTTTCTCACGTGTTTTGTTCAATGCATTTGTTGGGTGCAAAGGATCACGTGGGTCCAGCCCATACCTTGTCAAAGCTCATTTATGAGTTTCTAGAGTCTTCAAATTCAGCTTTCTCATTTATTAAGAAATGACCCAGACTTGTGAGAAATCTGACTTCTCTTAATGAGAAGTGATCTTAAGCGTGTCGTACACCCTGAAGCAAAAGAGAAAAAAGAAAAAAAAGGCTATTCGGCCAGTGTGTGGGACAGAGAGAAACTCACGGTGAAGAGCTGAAGCAAAAGGGAGCCATTCGGCCATTGTGAGAAAAACACAAGCGAAAGCTTCAGGAGTGCAGTCTGAAAAGATAGAGAGAAATACAGTGAGAGAGTGAAAAAGAAAAAAGAGACAATTTTCTTTACTTAAGTTACACACAAGGAAGATAAATTGGTGGAATTTTTATAGAGTTTTTGAGTGCTACAATCATGTAGAATTGGAGTATTCAGAGGAAGATTTTGTTACTGACTTTGTGGTGAGATTATATTTACTCTTTGAAATTTATTTGTTATATATTCAATTTATTGTTGACTCAAGTTTAGCATAAACTTAATAGTTGTAATCTCTATGTCATAGTAGATATTTTTCGGAGCTGTCTTGTGGTTTTTCTCTCTACACCGGAGAGTTTTCCACGTAAGATTTGGTGTTCTTGTGTGGTTGTGTTTATGTAGTGCTTGCTGAAATTTTTTTTTTCCATAAGATTGCTATTACTTGGTAGTTATATATTTTAATTCACACATAAACATTGAGGGGATTAGGATTTTTCCCCAAGAGCATTAATTTATTGAAAGCTTCTTGAAGTTGAATACCATGGTGCTACTTTTTTTTTATAAACTATTGTGCTACCTATTCAGCAAAAAAACCTATTATGCTACCTAGTACTCGTCAATCGGCTTCGATGGTCCCGTGACCCTTCATGATCATGGCGAAGTTTAGAAAAAGAAGGAGAAAAAGACGGGGCAGTTGCCCCCTTGCCACTCTTAAAAAAACTCTAACTCTCTCCTAAAATTTGATTTTGTCCTCCCAACATGCTGAATTGAGACAATTATACTATGTATGGTAGTTTGGAGGGAGAGGAGAGTAGAGTATAAGAAAGTAGAGTAGTGGAGAGGAAAGTAGAGGAGAATAATTATCCTCCACCTTATTTGGATGTTTTTAAAATTAAGTAAGCGAGAGGGGAATAATTAGTATTTTCATAATTTGTAATTTTGTTAATATGGTTAAGGTAAATTTGGTAATTTATTTGGTCAAGTAATTCTATGCTTTACTCTCCCTCCAAATCTCTCCAATTTGTGGGGAATTAAAAATGAGGGGTTAGAATTAGTTAGAACTCCCTCAAACCCCTCCAAATCCCTTCCCCTCCTCCCTCAAAAACCATCCAAATAAGGTAATTTAACTTACTCTTCCTCCCTCTACTCTACTCTCCTCTACTCCACTTCCATCCAAACAAACTATTAGGAAACATATAGTAGAGAAATGAGTCAATGCTTAATAGAGAATACAAAAAAACAATGACATTTCATTAGAAATTGTTCTAAAACTTTCATTGAAAAATGTTTTAAAGTAAATAAAATTCTACCTATCTTAGTCAAAAGATTATAATAGATTCTTTTTAATAGAAAAAATATATGTTTATATAAACTATAATCTCTTATATGTGTTTATTGTTGAACGATTTTTTACGGGATAATAAATTGATTAATATTTTTTTTTCTATTTATCATCAAACAAAATAGGAAGATCTTTTCTATATATCAAAAATCAATTAATTTGGAATTAAAATGTATAAAAAGGAATTAAAGGTTTGAAGAGTAAAAGATACCAAATAAAAGATCGTTACCATTTAAATTTGAAAAATAATAATTTTTTTTTTTTTTTTTTTTGTTCATGAAAGTTTATGTATAAATAATTAAATTTTTACTACTTTATATGTTTATTATTTAATTATTTTTAATTTATACATATAATCAGTAAAACATAATGTTTTCTACCCATATATAACTAAATTAGTTCAAAAAAAAGTTGTTTGCGACTTTAAAAAGCTATTTATAACCATACATTTTTAGATCCAAAACAAATCCCCTTGATAAAAAAGTCCATGGACGGTGATTGCCTTGAAAACATTTTACACGTGTTATTATGGATGTGTTTGCATGTGTGACTAAAAGAAAGGTATGAAAAAAAAATAAGTATAAAGCATGAGCAAAGTAGTGGAGATGGAATCTTGACTTTTCTTTATCATGCATTCAAGCTCTTCAGCTTATTGGTGATATATTTTTTAGTTTTTTTGTCTTTGTTTGGTGGATTGAAAAGTGGAAGGATAGAAAATTGGGAGATGATAGAAAAGTAAAAGGATAAAAAAGATTTTAATTTTAATTTTAATTCCCTCATGGTGTTTGGTTGAGGTGTGAAAAAATGGAAGTATAAAAAACTCTTTTGTTTGGTTGTAAAGAAAAAAGAAAGGATTGAAAACATTATTGGTACAAATTTACTCTATGAAGGGAAAAAACCAAGTGTTAATGATATCAATGTATGTGTATATTCTTCTAAAAAATGTATGTGTATAAGTGCATGAGTACGCATGCACACACATATAATCATAAACTTTATTCTTTATTCAAAAAGAATCCCCCCCCCTCGAGCCAAATCCCAGCTTCGCAAAAGGTGTTTTTATTTTGATTTATAATTTTTCAATTGCACCAATTTTGTCCTTTTAATTATTTATATGGTTTCAATAATGTTTTTTTGTTTGTTATGTTATCGTACGCACAAATTTTGTGCTTAAAAATCACACGGTAAGAAAAGAGTGCAGCAAATAATCAATTTGTATTGACTTTATATGAAAGTGTGTATAATTCTCTATATGATTCTTTGCAATAAAAGAATACTATAAATTTCTCTAATTTAATTTTTGCAACGCTTGATGATCTAAAGGACTATGAAGCTTGATCTTGGATTATGTCTTAAAGTCTCCGAGTTTAGGAATGGAAACAGGTCGAGTTCGGGCCGGGTTTCTTTATGACTAGACCCGACCTGTGGGCCTGAACCCATTACCTGAACCAACCCCAATTAATAAACGGGTTTTTTTTTCCAACCCCAAACCTGCCCCGCGGGCTCCACGGGCCCCGTCCGTCATGCCCAAACCCAAATCATAACACAAACACAAACGCAGATATCAAAAACACAAGTTTCAGATTTATGGATTTCCCTTTCAAAATCACAAACACAAACACAAATCCTAACACAAATACAAATACAGATTTCATAAAAATTTTAGATTTTCCCTTTCTAAATCACAAACACAAATACAGATCCTAACACAAACATAAACACAGATTTCACAAACACAAAATTTTTAGATTTTCCCTTTCAAAATCACGATTACAAACACAAATCCTACCATAAACACAAACACAGATTTCACAAACACAAATTTCATATTTTCCCTTTCAAAATCACAAACACAAACACAGAAACCCTAACACTAGCACAAGCACAAACACAAACACAAAAATCATAAACACAAAAATTTCATATTTATGATTTTCCTTTTCAAAATAAAAAACACAAACACAAAAATTACAAACACAAACAAAGAAAAAACAATGAAAGACGAAATTAACCAAAAAAGAAAAAAGAAAAATCACGGGTTGAACAAACAAAGCCGTGAGGTTGAATGAAGCCATGGGGCTGTGAGGTTGAGCGAGGCCATGAGGGGGGGGGGGGCGATGGCAGTGCATGAGAGCTTAAGAGAGAGATGTGTTGCTGAAATTGAGATTTGAGAGCTTGAGAGAGAGAGAGAGAGAGAGGGGCGGTTGAGTGAGAGGAGTGTATATAGGCAGGGTTTGATATTAGTGGCATATATATAGTCAGGTATTTTAGTCATTTTACTTAAAGTTTAAACGGGTTGGGTTGGGTTCGGATTCGGGCCGGATTTTTAACAAAACCCGGACTCGATCGGGACCTGCTTCGGGTTTTTTTTTTTTTTGAAAAACCCAAACCCGACTCTATTCTTTATCAGGTCGGGTAAAATCCTACCCATTAGGGTCGGGTATCCGCGGGTCGGGCCGGGCCAGGTATCCACGAGTCGGGCAGAAATTGCCATCCCTATCCGGGTTGGGTGTGTAGCTTGAAGTATTTGATTTAATATGGAACTAAATCAAATGGAAATTGGCGAGAAATTTCCTATTTTGATTTGGAGTAAGAGTATGAATTGATTTTGAATGAACAAGAGTGCTCTTTTGAACTTCAAGATAACTTTATTTCTTAGCAAAGTACTATTGTGATCTTTCTATCTTCTTCATCTTTTTTTCATATGGATGAGCAAGAAACAAAATTCCATATCTTTGTCCTTGAAGCATAATACATTGTTGTAGGCAATTATGACTATCCATTGTGACAACAGTGCCATTAACATTTTCAAGAACCCTGTCCAATATTCTCGGACCAAGCACATCGATGTTCAATATCATTTCATTAAAATCTTTTAGAAAATCATGGTATCTCTTTCATCCCAAAACATCACATGGTGATTTTTTCAACAAACCCCTCGATGGCCTTTGCATTGAGTCCCCCTTCGGAAGGTTATCAATGTCTGTCCCATGATCTGCTAGTTCTCCTAGGATGTGCATTCTTGTTCATCATTCATCCTAGGAGTTAGTGTATATTATTATATACATTCATGCATTATTTTTTAGCTTATTTTCATTGTTTTAGCATTATGTTTTTGCTTTTATTATAAATTGAAAAACATCAAAGAAATGAAAGAGTGCAAAAAAAAATCCAAAAATTGTGTGTGTAGTGTGTACGTACCCTTGGTTGGCCATAAAACACCAAGACTGTGCTTGTGTACCATGTGTAGTTTAGCAATATAATTTTATGCGCTAGATTATTTGTTGAACTAAGTTTTGTGGCTTTGTGTGAGTGATTGGAATGCAATAAATCATGTGACCTATGTGTCCATATCGAAAGTCTTGATTATACACTAGATGCTAGTGGAAGAGAAATTGCATAAATGACCATCTACGGCTATATGTTTGTAATTAAAAATACCTTCATGCTTATAGAAAAAACCAGTGCTCCCAAA
This sequence comes from Quercus robur, assembly GCF_932294415.1. Classification (NCBI taxonomy): domain Eukaryota; kingdom Viridiplantae; phylum Streptophyta; class Magnoliopsida; order Fagales; family Fagaceae; genus Quercus; species Quercus robur. The sequence goes on from NC_065541.1 coordinate 46,404,988, forward strand.
TTAGGAAAATGTGAGCACAACATGAAAAAAGAAGGGTAAAATGCCTAAATTGTGCATTAACTTAAAGTCAAGCATAGAAAATGTTGCAACTTAACAAACAACAAATAGTTAGGGTGAGCTCAAGTTATGTGTCTCTTTTGGAGGATAGTGTTTAAGATGGTGCGAGGTATGTGAGTGTAAGGACTCGATTTGTGACAACCCCAAATTGGTTTATTGGGTTCGAATGTTAAAGGCCCAAACAATAAATTTGTAGAGAGTGGGCTAAAAGGCTAAGCCTTGGTCACCGGACAGTGGTTAGTCATGGTGTTCATGGTGGACACACAGAGGTGAACTAAGTTTGTCCTTGGACCTCGTCCATTGAGCTTAATGTTCTTATTATTCCTTTCCCTTTTGGTTACAATCGTTCCAAAGTCCTCTTCTTGGCGCATGAATTCTTACATTATATAGCCCCTCTCAGTTGATCCTGACCTTCCATCTGTTGATCAAGCAGGTAACTACTCAAGTGCCTGTCCCATCAGCTGCCTCCCTCCACTTTTTGTTAGTTGCAATAACCGAAACCACACAGTTCAAGGGTCTTTTCTCATCAATGTGGCTAGGACGTTTGTTGGTGCATTCAATGCGGAGGTGACGTCTTTTCCTTGAACCACTCCCACACTGTACCCCCATGCGAGTCTCATTCTACTCGCCTTTTCTTCTAGGAGCGCTTTGGGGGATACCTTTGATGACGTGTTGTTCTTCCCTTCTAGGCCTTGGGATGCCGAGGACAGGGTCATCCTCGGTTGCATCTCTAGGCCATTTGGACTTTCGCTGCATGTCCTCAGCAACAACTCTTCTCGGCACGAGCCTTGGGCCCTAATGGAAAGTGGGCCGGGACCACAAATTCTCTGGCCCCACAATAGCCCCTCAAAATCCTGTTGTCCGGATCCTCGGACGAAGAGGAAGGTTTTGATGACATCAAGCCTCTATCATAGTTTGTCAATCCTTGTCATCTATCAGTTCCAGAGACTCTTCATCTGCCCGAGACACGTTCTTGGAGCCTTGGTAGGTGAAACGTGTCTTCATGCGAGCGGCTCTGTGCTTCCCACGTTCAATGGCGCGATGGTAATCTAATGGTGGAGATTTCCTTACCTTTATGGGCGGAAAAATTCGCGCAGTTACTTTTGATGGGAGGTATAAATAATTTTTAGAACTGATTTGTCTCTTTACTTTCACACTTAAGAGTTCTAGCGCACATATCCTGGGTTCAGTCAAACTTTCATCCAAATTCAAGTCTATTTTCAGCATAAAAAGCCTGTCCAAGGAACCTTTTCTCTTTTCTGTAAGTTTTCTGCTCTCACTAACTCGTGCTTTTTCTCTTCTGAGTTTATTTTTCTCTTGTTTCTCTCCTTCTCCCGTCATCCCCTGAGTCTGTTTAGTAGTTCCTTGAGATGGTTAAATTGAAAAAGTTGGTTGAGACCGAAGAGGCGATGGAAAAGTTCATCGTCAACTATAGGATACCCCCCAACGTAAGTTTGAGGTACTACAAGGAGGGGGAGTGGCATCTTCAGAGAAGGACGGGCGAGGTGGTAATTCCCCTTCTCGCCTTCATAGAGGGGGGTATGAGAATCCCCATGGGGCCGGTAATGAGGAGTTACCTTAGGCATTTCTGATTAGCTCCCACCCAGTGCGCTGCTAATGTGTTTAGGATTCTGGGTTGTATGGATGCCTTAAACGAAAAAATGGGGTTAAGACTAACCCATCATGACATAAATTGGTGCTATAACCTCCAACATTTGAGGGGCAAATCCTACTACATGAAGACGAGAGACGATAGGGTTCGGCTAATCCAATGCCTCCCCGAGTCCAACAAAGGGTTGAACAAGGACTTTCTTGTTGTATCTGGGGAGTGGCACGATGGCCTTCCTTGCCCAATTGTGGAGGGAGAACCAGGCGGGGTGTAGAGAGTAGGAGGGGGCCAATCTTTTGCGCCGTCTTAATTTTGTGTGGTTCGGTTACTAACTATGAACATGCCTTTCTTTGCAAATCCACACGCCTTTCATCGACACTTTCATCTGGTCAACCAGGTGGATTTGGAGACTGTTCTCCAAGCGGCGGTTTTTGTAAATGACGAGGATGGTCAAGCCAGAGCCGCTCACAAAATCTTAGGGTACGATCCCATCCAGAAGTCATTTGCCGCCCCAAAGCACATGATTAGAACTAACGATCCTCGGCTTCAAAAAATCACTATAGTCGAGCACGGGTTTTTGATCTCTGAAGGATCTCCTGTCCCGGAGGGCATCCTGCTAGCGGGCTCTTCCCCGTCTCACTAAGCAGCGGAGGACGAAAGTGATTTGGGTCTGTCCGAGGAGGGATTCGGGGTATTTGACTAAACTGACCCATCCGAGGATCCTTCTGGTGATCTGGGTGACCCTGACTTGTCCGAAACGGAACTGTTGTCAGTGGGAACCTCCTCTCGGGTGGAGATGGGCCTTAAGAGAAAGCCCCCGACCAGCTTGTTCGGCCTCATTAAAGGTCAGCCGGGGAAGGGTGCATAGGAAAAGTCGCAATCCAGTGTTCTAACAACCCCACCCTAGACCTAGCCTGTCAAGAATAGGTTTTCTCCTTCCAGGTCACAGCCACAATCTCCCAGCCACAATCTCCCCGCCCAAAACTTCCTGCTCCTCCCCAATCAGCTTTGCCTCCTCGGCTTGAGCTCACTGGCCCAAAGAGAAAGAGGAGTCCCAAGGGTAAGGAACCAATAGATGGGGGGAAATCCCAATCCTCTCCAGAGGAAGACGAAGCCCCGCGAGCTCAAAAATAGTTAAAGATCGGGCATCAAGGCCAGGGGAAAGGGATCGATGCCCAATCCGCGCCGAGTGCTTGGCTTCCTGCCCTAACGCTCTACAGGGTGCCATTGATGGAAGATGCATCCATGAGGAACCTTGGAGACGGCGAAGGCGCTTATGTGGCCCACGCGTTAGAGAGGGCCCTGCTGCTTCCCACTAATATGGAAGAGTTGAAGAATATGAGGATGCAGGAGGTTTTCCTCAGCGTGAAGAGGTACCTGGGTATGGTAAGGCTCCTAAAACCTATGACTCCGTTGACTCTTGCTCCTAGATTCTCATTCATAATGTGTTTGTCTCAATTGGCAGGCTGTCCAGGCCACCTATAGGATGGAGGAAGAAGCTAAAGGGTAGAGTAAAATCGCAGAGCTTGAGTGCAATAAACGTATAGAGGCTGCACGAACCCTCAAAAATTCCGAGGCTGACCTCGCGAAGGCCAGGGAAGACTTAAAGGAGATAACCAGAGCCAGGGATAGTGCTGAGGCAGGTTTGACTGGTGCCCAAAAACAGGCCGAGGAACAAACGAGGCGCCTACTTACTGCTGAGGAGAAATTGGAGATTGCCAAGGAGCAGATCAGTGATTTAAAGAAGAAACTGATCGAGGTAGACAATGCTAAGGGCGTGGCGGAATGGGCTAGGGATGAAGTCTTGAGGGCCAAGACAGAGGCTGAGTTTGCTAAGACTGAGGCCGAAACTACCAAGGACAAGGCCGAGGAGGAGGCTTACGATGCGGGGGTGGCTGAAACCCAGGCCATCCTTAAAGCTCAAATTCCTAGTGTATGCAGGCTATACTGCTCCCAGGTTTGGAATGAGGCCCTCCAACAAGCTAGGGTGGAGGCTTCGTCCGACTTGTGGAAGGCGGAGAGCGTATTTTATCCTCTAGCTATCCGTGAGACCGCCTCTGCCAACTCCGAGGCTATGAGCGTTCCACAGGAGGCTGAGGCTGCTCAGTCAGAAGCTGCTCAACTCATTGTCATTCTTGGCGAGTCGACTGAGGGAGGAGAGCCTCATGAGGTGACAGAGGCACCTGGAGGTCTGAATCCTGAGATGCCTTAGGAGGCTGCCAAGTCTACAATTAGTGCTCAGATCTCTGGTGCCGAGGAGCCGGCCCTCTTTGTTCAGCCCCTTCAGTCCATTCCCCTTGCTGATGTCTCCGAGGGCATCGAGGCTAATCCTGCTCAGCCTTCCCAGGAAGTGGCCAAAACGAAATTGAAGAATTAGAAGCCCCGGCCAACTTTTGTATTTGTTTCTAATTTAACTGTTAATTAGTTTCCCTTTTGTTTTGAGGACTTTAGAGTTTGCTTGTAATTAAACTCTTTGACCACATGTATGAAATTATTTTCTTCCTTTTTCCTTTAAATTACATGTTCGTTGCGCTTGCCGATATTTACTATTGTTGCGAATCTCATGGTTTTTGAACTAATCATCTTAACATGTATGAATGGTTGTGCATATGATATAGTTAGGATCACATCCCAGAATTCTAACTTACCCGCGCCTATGGGGTGTTGAATTTGTATCTAAACATACTTCTAGGGAACTAAAGGCACCATCCGAGGTGCCGTGCGTGTTGTTGGGCCGTGTCTGGTACTTAGATTTTCTTGGAGTATCTACTTTCCCCATAGGTTTGAGTCCGAGGACCACGCAAGACCTTAGTTCTGTCTAGCACTTTCTTTTTGTAGTGGTTCTTTAAGTAGTTGGTTTCCCTATAGGTTTGAGTCCGAGGACCATTCATGACCTTGGTTCTGTGCAAAACTTATATTTTTTTTGAAGTAGTTAGTTTCCTCATAGGTTTGAATCCGAGGACCATGCAAGACCTTGGTTCTGTCCAAAACTTATATTTTTTTGAAGTAGTTTGTTTCCCCATAGGTTTGAGTGCGAGGACCATGCAAGACCTTGGTTCTGTCCAAAACTTGGATTTTCTTTAAGTAGTTGGTTTCCCCATAGGTTTGAGTCCGAGGACCATGCAAGACCTTGGTTCTGTCCAAAACTTATATTTTTTTGAAGTAGTCGATTCCCCATAGGTTTGAGTCCGAGGACCATGCAAGACCTTGGTTCTGTCCAAAACTTGGATTTTCTTTAAGTAGTTGGTTTCCCTATAGGTTTGAGTCCGAAGACCATACAAGACCTTGATTCTGTCCAAAACTTATAGTTTTTCTTGAAGTTGTTGGTTTCCCCATAGGTTTGAGTCCGAAGACCATACAAGACCTTGGTTCTGTCCAAAACTTATAGGAATCCGGTGAATCGGGCTACTGGACCCGCGAGGATTAGCCCCTTAACAAAGGTGTGTAGGGCATAAACTTGATGTTGGAAGCTCCTAGAACTGCCTGCGCCACTGGCACTTCGAAGTGCAGCCTTGAGTAGGAGCTGAGTTAGGACGACAACCCCGTGCTGCTGGAAATGATGGAGGAGCTTCCGCAGACCCTTGTTTGATAGGAGCTTAATCCTACCACGACTAACCGCCGCCTATGCCAACACACAAGCCTTTCCCACAGACGACGCCAATTGTAAGGACTCGATTTGTGACAACCCCAAATTGGTTTATTGGGTTCGAACGTTATGGGTTCGAACGTTAAAGGTCCAAATAATAAATTTGTAGAGAGTGGGCTAAAAGGCTAGGCCTTGGTCACTAGACAGTGGTTAGTCATGGTGTTCATGATGGACGCACAGAGATGAACTAAGTTTGTCCTTGGACCTCGTCCATTGAGCTTAATGTTCTTATTATTCCTTTCACTTTTGGTTATAATTGTTCCAGAGTCCTCTTCTTGGCGCATGAATTCTTACATTATATAGCCCCTCTCAGTTGATCCTAACCTTCTATCTGTTGATCAGGCAGGTAACTACTCAAGTGTCTGTCCCATCAGCCGCCTCTCCCCACTTTCTGTTAATTGCAATAACCGAAACCACACTGTTCAGGGGTCTTTTCCCATCAATGTGGCTAGGACATTTATTGGCGCATTCAATGCGGAGGTGACGTCTTTTCCTTGAACCACTCCTACACTGTACCCTTATGCGAGTCTCATTCTACTCGCCTTTTCTTCTAGGAGCGCTTTGGGGGATGCCTTTGATGACGTGTCGTTCTTCCCTTCTAGGCCTTGGGATGCCGAGGACAAGGTCATCCTCGGCTGCATCTCTAGGCCATTTGGACATTTGCTGCATGTCCTCGGCAACGACTCTCCTCGACACGGGCCTTGGGCCCTAATAGAAAGTGGGCCGAGACCACAAATTCTCTGGCCCCACAGTGAGTAATGTGATTAGTTTTGTGTATTACCTAAACCGCCTCATAAATTTTTTTTTTTTTATATACCTTGCTCATTAACGTGCTTCACATACTTCATGTGTGTTTTTATTCACTATGGTACATTGTACAAATGTTGAATAGTTGGTCAATCATGGTTACATATTGTGTTTTAGATTTGTTGAGTTTAAACCACAAAATCTTGAGAAATTATGGTCATGTGAGTCTAGAGAGAATTGGATTTTGAATATTCATGCTATTATGATTAAGTTTGCTTATTTAATGTCAAAACTATTATGCATATAAGTCCCACGTTAAGCTACATTGAATACTACAATTTTCTGCATTCAAGCCTGGGCATTTTTAATTGGTCCTCAACTAACCTCAATTGATCGAAAATTTCCCGAGTCAATCGTTGATTGTTTTTTATTTCTTGACTAATTCTTGATCAACTTTTACGTGAGGGAGAATATGTTCCACCGAGTTTCAACTCACCCTTGCTCAGTCGGGATTGTTCAATCTAAATTACAAACACACAGTTTTTATCTTAATTTTTCATTTTTTTTCATATGTTTTTACTGGTGAAAGTGATGTGATAGTAATGACTACATAATAGTCTAAACTTTAGATAGATAAAGTAACATTTTCAAATTATAGGAAAGCAATGTTAAAACAAGTTAAATCATAGGTGATTAATGTCTAATTAATGCTAAAAAAATTAAATTATTAATTTTTCATTATAATGTTAATTTATATTTAATTATTTAAAATTAGTAATAATGGTCACATTTTGAGGATGCGGGACATAAATCGTAAATATCCGTTAAAAATACCAGGAAATTAAGGGAAAAGACGTTCGTTCTTTTAGTAAGAAGAGGAATTATTTCTTGCAACTGATTCTATTTTTTTTATTCCAGAAAATTAAGGAAAAAGGCATTAAAAAATCATTTTTTAAATCTGATTTATTTTTATTATTTTTAAATTCGTTGTTGGGTTTTTTATCTGAAAAGACATGTGTGTGCTGGCTGCTACCATTGCAGTGCCAACTGCCCATCAATCTCTTCAATAACACTTTTCTTAATTTCAAATCATAAAAGGAATTTTTTTTTATTTAAAAAAAGGAACATGATGCTTTTCAAAAAAAAAAAAAAGGAACATGATGTTCACGCGCTACAACTGCGAGTGGATTGACGCAAAACCTGTCAATATTTTCTACCACAGACTAAACTTGGGTTGGATTGGGGTATATAAAAACTCAGCCCGAATCCGATTCGTTGTCATTTCTATAAAAAACGACTCATTTTAGAAACAAACATTTCACTCGGTGTGTAAACAATACTTATTGAGCAGTAAAAAGAAAGATAAAAGAAGAAAAACAAAAATTGTACTAGCACAAAATAGTATACTGGCTTTCCCACATGAGGTTCTGAAACTTCTTTTTTATTTTTTTTTAATTCGAAAACTTTGGTTAAGAAAGAAAAGAAAGTGATGAATATATTATGGCATTTATGCCAATGATAGTGGTGGCCTTTTACATAGGAATTTGAAATAAGCTGTACAAATGGTACTTTTTTGGTCTAACAAAACAAAATGACAAATATGGCCTCCAATTTTTTTTAACAAGCCGGATCTGTCTTCCAAATTTTTTTAACAAGCTGGATCTAACAAAACAAAATGACCAATGTTGTCCTCCAATTTTTTTAACAAGACAAAAATGCTCTTTTTTTAATTTTCCTCCATTTTCTATTTCATCTCCCACCAATACTTACTTTACCAATATTTACTTTTTCTTCTCCTCCACTTTACCAATACCGTAGAAAAAACTAAAAGAAGAGTTCAATGCTCAACAAAAAGACAAGAAAGAAAAAAGAGTTCAATGAATGATCAAAGAATGTCTACAAAAATATAGTGTTCAAGAAATTATAAATAAGGTACATATATTTCTTTTGTTCTTAATTTATTTTTCAAATATATTGAAATATGATGTTAATATTTATTTATCATTTTTGTTAAATTATTGTAGAATCAATGGATGATAATTTTGTAGAGAAGAGTTCAATGAATGATCAAAGAATGTCTACAAGAATATAGTGTTCAAGAAATTATAAATAAGGTACATATATTTCTTTTGTTCTTAATTTATTTTTCAAATATATTGAAATATGATGTTAATATTTATTTATCATTTTTGTTAAATTATTGTAGAATCAATGGATGAGAATTTTGTTGCAAGTGAGATTCATCAATTAGTTTCTGAGTTGTTTTCACATAAATGAATTACCTCAAGAAGGTATACTATTTTATTCTATTTAATTTTATTTATAGTTTATATTTCATTTATAATTGAATATGATGTTGATTTTTTTTTTTTTTTTTTTATATATCCTTGTTACAACATAGAACAAATGAATGATATTGTAATTACAAGTGAGATTTATCAAAGTGTTTCAAGGAATTGTGTTTACTTAAATGAGCTTCCAAATGATGGAGAAAATAATGACATTTGTGGGGAGGAATTAGTGGTCTGGAATGAATATCCAATGGAAGAAATAGGAGTTATTGAAGAAAATGAAGATATTAATTCAATAGAAAATAAGTTTGAACCTTTTGTTGGTCAATGTTTTCTTAGTGAAGAAAAGGCTTTCATTTTCTATAAAAATTATGCAAATCGATATGGTTTTTCAATTCGAAAAGGTCGTTTTGTCACAAAAAATGGAGAAAATGTGAGACGTGATTTCTTTTGTTACCAAGAAGGTAGACAACAATTAAAAAGAATGGATTCATCTAAGGAGCAACAAAATAGGATATCTACAAGATGTGGATGCAAAGCTCATCTAAGAATCACATTGCGAAAGTCATTTGACATTTGTCCACGAGAATGGCATGTCTCTAAGTTTGTTATAGATCACAATCATGAATTGTTGTCCCCTTCAGAAGTAAGATTTCTTCTGGCCAATGGAGCTATCACTAAAGAAGATAAAGATTGCATTCTCTTGTTGAAAAATGGTGGACTTTTGGTTAGGCAAATAATACGTGTTATGGAGCTTGAGAAAGGTGTGAAGCATGGAGATCTTCCATTTTTTAAAAGAGATATTCATAATCTTTATGTGAAAATGAGAAGGATGCATGCAATGAATGATGCTATGGGTCTCTTATAATTGTGCAAAGTTGCTAAGGAAAAGAATTCTAAATTTCAATATGCATATACAACTGATGAAGAGAGTAGGTTGGAGCATATTTTTTGGGCACCTACTCCTTGTTTTGATTGGTACCAAAAATATGGAGATGTGATAGTTTTTTATACTACTTACAAATTAAATGCATATGACATGCCTTTTGGTATTTTTGTTGGTATCAATAATCATGGAAAGACAATTCTCTTTGGTTGTGCACTTCTTCGAAATCATGAAACAACTAGTGCATTTCAATGGTTAATGAAGGTACATAAATTATTTAATTATCTTGTAAGCTTGTGCAATTATTTTTCGATTTTATTTGGTTAATTAGTAGTTTAATAGTATATATCCTACTATATTTTTTCATGTGCTAATAACTTTGTATTTGATTAATAGACTTTTGCAAATTTAATGAAGAAGTCACCTAAGACAATTTTAACAGACCAAGATCCATGGATTACAGAGGCAATATCAAAAGAATTGCCATCCACAAAACATGCTTTTTGTATATGGAACATTACTGCTAAATTTAGTGGTTGGTCTCCAGCAACTCTTCGTAGTCAATAGATATGAGATTGAACCCAATATCTTATTTGAAATGTTAGGTCTTTTGCTTAAAAAATCACCAATATGATGTTTGTCAACTTTTTATTTTTGTCGGTGTTATATTATCATTTTGACAATATTATGCCAATGAATATCATGCATTCTTGAAAAAATAGAAAATTTTTCCATAGAAATAATAGTGTTTCACTAAAATTGAAATCTAATGTCCCATATCATATCATGTATCATGACACTTTTTCAATTCAAAGCAAACGGGTCTTCTTACGACATTTGAAACACAAAATAGCGAGGTACTATTTTTAAACTTAAAAAAATTTAAAAATTACTATTTATTTTTTATTGTCTTAGGACACTAAATCTCTAACACCTCTAACCCACTACTAATCAATAAAATATTTTTATTTCTTTCATTTTGGATTTTATTATTTTTACTATTTAAATAAAATAAATGTCAACTCCATGTAAGACCCTAAATCTATGGGGAAATGTAACGTGGCACCAACACAACCCCACCAATTCACGCGAGTTTGTCCCAACAAAAAGTTGGTGGACAAAGGGTGGGGCCTCTCACATACTTACTATGCACCCTCTCACATACTTACTATGATAACGCTAGTGGTACAGGACCAGGAAAAAAAAAATGCAATGACTCAAGTTCATGCCATCACATATACAAATAGAAATTGCGGACTCAAAACCAATTGGTCATTGTTGCAAGAAACAAGATTTTATTGTTATGATACTTATTGACCTCATATCATCTTGAAATGTTACAAGTATAGAGGTTATAAGAAGAAAATGTAGTGCGAATGTGTATTTGTCAAAATTCACACTCAATAAAAACTTGAAATTTAAAGATTTTATTGATGTGATCTTTATTTTTCCTAGAGTTTTAAAATTTTGATTTTACCTCTTGAAGATGTATATTGTTTACATTAGTAGCCTCTTCATTTATACTTTTCCACTAAGTGTCACAAAATAATGTTACACGTGTTTAGTTTGTCCAATAAAATAATGTCACGTGACAGACTAAAAATAACGTGAATAATAGACACAATTGATACTTATAATAAATTTCACAATAAATTTCATTATAGTTAGGATTTTACTAACGTGTGTCCTAAACATACACAATAATATACCATTTTTGGAAAAAGTTTTATCGGGAATTGAAAAAGTTTTGACAACTTTTTCAATTTCTGATAAAATTTTTCCAAAAATGGATTTGTTCTTTTTCAATTTCCGATAAAATTTTTCCAAAAACGGATTTGTTAATATATGCCCTAAGGGCATACATTAATCGGGCCCCTTATAGTTAAAATAATTAATTGTGATATAAATACTTAAATAATTTCACAAATACTTATAAAAAGTTGCATTGGTAGCATTATTTAATCATTAAACTTAGATAATTGTTTGTAGCAAGCAGCTAAGGAGTCAAAAAGTTATTCACTGTGTACTATGTAGGCCTTTACAAGGAAAAAAAAAAATTGTTGTGTGGCTCTTTTTTTACCACGTATCCACACGAGGACAACATTTTTTTTAGAAATTGTTGTGTAACAGGTAGAACTTGTTTCAGAAATTTTGTCCTCCTTTCAACTGCTACACTGCTATAAAGGAGGAAAGTCTTGGTCTTCAATGGTAAATGTTTCTTCTCTTTCAGTTTCACTACATTTTTTTTTTCTTTCTTTCCTTCATTTTCTCTCAGATCCCATCTCTTTCTTTGTATTTTTTCTTTTTTTCTTTCATTCCCTCAACAAACAGAGACCACTGAAATCAAAGAGAACTCAAGCACAAAATGGGGATGGCTTCAAGGAACACCCGATCATGAACCACACCTGGCTGACGCACCCATTTCAAGGCCCCTCTTGTCGTCGGTAACAAATAGTTGTTCAGCTTTGAACAGTTCCGGCGCCGAGATTCACAAGAATTTAAAAATCATATCGATTTCTTTTTAAAAAATATTTAAGTCATAATTTTTTTTATTGATTATATGTTCTGGTTTTGTTCTAATAACATCTGAAATTTGTATGAGGTGTAATTTTTGTAAGAGGATTTTTTTTTTAATGAGAATTTTTGTAAGAGGTTGTTTGGTGGTAGAGTGTTGTTTTTGGTTAACTTGTTTCAGCTGTGTAACTTGTGTTTCAACTTTTGAGGAGGAAGAGGAGGAGAAATGAGTGAAGGGTAGTTCAGACTTTTTAGAAAAATATAATTTGTCAGATGCTTTTCTCTTGTTCTCATAAAAGTCATTGCTGTCTTGTGAAAAAGCAAAACAAAACTAATAAAGTATTCCCTTGTATGTACGGTTAATGTGTGCCTTTAGGGCACACATTAACTGGACCCATATATTATTCCTGCCTTGGAAAACCTTTTTCCCTCCTAGACTAACAGAGCCTATACCACCCCCACTCGTGCAAAATTGTAACCAAATTCTACCTTTTTACTTATAGCCTTGAATTTCAATCCGTCCTTATTGCCTAAAACATGTGCAAAGAAAACCATTTTGGTTCTCAGACTGACTTCAAAAGTTTCCTTCTCAAAATGTGTTTGGTTACCAAAACCTTGGTTTGATGACAAAATGTGGGTGACACAGTGAGGAGACTTTACATAGCACATACAGAGATATAAGACTTTAAATAGCACAATCCAACAATTTCATGCACACTGCTCTATTTTTTTGGTGAAAAGGATGCTTTCATTAAAAACTAAGGAACAGATACAAATTTATCAAAAGCCACCCCTGCACTGTTTAAACTGAGTAATAAGGAAACCTTGGTAGGGTGGTCTAAGTACACTACAAAATCTTGTGGGAGAAGAGCACCCCTTCTAGCAAGGGCATCCGCGCATTTATTAGCTTTTTGGAAGCAATGTTGGACACGAACCATGGGAATTTGTCGAAGCCCAGCCTTGCAGTCATTGCGGAGAGCACCGTAGCTATTGGACTGACCATCATCCTTCTTCAACAGAACCACAAGCAGCTGTGCATCAAGTTCCACAATCACAGCAGGGACTTTTAGAGAGATACAAAGCCTGATACCATCCCTTAAAGCCCATAGTTCAGCTGCAACACTAGTGGTGCAGCCAACAGCCCTTGCATACCATTTAACCCAAAGACCTTTGTCATCTCAAATTAAGCCTCCTCCACCTAACAGACCTGGGTTGCCAAGATAAGAGCCATCAGAGTTAAGCTTATGCCATTGGACCTGATGAAAGCAAATTATGTGGCTCTCACAATAACATCAGTTTTTAAATTACATGGCTGCCTCTCATTTCGAAAAATAAAATTGTTATGCCAAATCCACAAGGACCAAATACTAAAGGAAAAAAATAGTTCCCCAACTAATATTAGATAAAGAGGATACCCGAGAGCAACAATAGTTGAGCTGAAGCCAATCCTTCAGGCTAGACCCCTAGAAGAAAGAAGTAGACGGGGGGGGGGGGGGGGGGGGGGCCTAGGGAGTTCCAAAAAACCTAGGCTTCTCGACAATCCCTAAGAGCATGAGTAATGGTTTCAATACCTTCATTACATAGGCGAGACACATCAGGTATACTCAATCCTTTGGTAGAGAGCACTCCATGGTCCAGTATGCTTTGGAGGAAGCATTGCCATATAAAACACTGAATTTTAGGGATGGTACTCACCTTCCAAATCCATTCACCATTAAAAGATACAGAGGACCAGCCCTCATCTTCCAGGCAAGCCAATTTGTAAGCTTCTTTAAGGTCAAAATTCCCACTAAGGGAGGAACACCAAATAATGCGATCAGCACTTGAAGCCGCAAAAGAAATAAGAGTAGCTTTAATTTCCCGCATCAGGGAGTTAGGGAGGGAGAAGGATAAATTTTGCCAAATTCCAACCTGAATAATTAACCACATCTTTCAATAAAAGTCCATCCTCTTCATGATTAAGAGGCCTAACAATCTATTTTCTAAGAGTGCCCTTATCCATCCATTTGTCATGCCATAACTACAAATTGCTATCCCTTCCGACAGCCCATTTAATCCCTTCTTTAAAAACCTTCTAACCCTTTTGGATTGCTAACCATGTGGAAGAGCACGGCTTCCTTTTGGTGTTGAGATTAAGAACTCTCCTAGGGGAGCAATATTTTTGAAGAAGGACTCTTGCCCAAATGGAAGTGTTTTCACATTGCAGATGCCAGTTAAGCTTGGCTAATAAGGCAATATTTTTTTCCTTTGTTGCTTGAATTCCTAAGCCACCTTCCTTCTTCAGCCATGTGATCTTTCTCCAACTAATCAAATGGATCTTTTTCTTGGATTCCGTTGATCCTCATAGGAAATTCCAGTTGATTCTATCCATGTTGCTAAGAATCTTTGAAGGAAGGGCCACACATTGCATGGCATAGCTAGGAATGGCAATTGTCACGGCTTAGGTAAGGACCATTCGACTCTCAAAGGAGAGGAGGTTTGCTTTCCATCCAGCAAGGAGATTTTGCATCTGCTTTATAATGTACCCAAAATCTTGATTTATACCCGAATGTTTGATAGGGAAACCCAAGTATTTACCAAGAGATGGGGCAGACCAAAATCGCAATAACTCACACCGATCAGCCCTATTGTCCACAACCACATTAGAAGAAAAATATACTCTAGATTTCTCATGACTCAACTTTTGCCCTGAGAGACTGCAAAAGGTGTCAAGTGCATCCCTAACAGCCATGCAGTTCTTGCGGCCTACTTTCACAAATAAGACCAAATCGTTTGCAAAAAAGAGATGGTCTGCCCAACACTTCCATACAAAGAATAAATAGGTAGGGAGAGAGAGGGTCCCCTTGGCGAATGCTCCTAGACGAATGAAAAGGATCAAGAGATCCTCCATTGAAAAGAATGGATATCGAGGAAGTAGACACATAGCTCATAATAAGAGAAATCAGCTGGGTTGGGAACTTGAAAAGGTTCAGGGTGTCCCTTATGAAGCTCTATTCGATGCGGTCATAAGCTTTTTCAAGGTCTATCTTTATGTCCATGAGTCCATGTCTTCCTTTTTCCCTCGACATAGTATGAATAATCTCTCGGAAAATAATAGCATTATCAGTGCCTTTCCTTCCCGGAACAAAAGCAACTTGCAGCGGAGACACCAAATCAGTGAGCAAAGGCTTGATCTCGGCCACAATGATCTTTGAAACAATCTTATACACAGTGTTGCAGAGGCTAATAGGACAAAAATTGTTGAAGGATTCTGGGCTTTTGCACTTAGGAACCAAAGTGATCAAGGTTTGGTTGAGGTATTCTGGGACCTTGGTAGAGGAAAATATTTTCTTAATTTTTTCTCTAACCCAATCTCTAACCAATAGCCAAAACCTTTGAAAAAATTCAGTATGAAGCCCGTCAGGTCCCGGAGCTTTGAAAGCTTTTAGGGCCCAAAGACTTGCCTCAATTTCCTCACCATAAACAGAACAAGTAATCTTAACAGCATCTTCCTCCCTTATGCAGGCTTGCCAAAAAGAAGGATCCCAAGGGGAGAGGGTGGAGGAGTTGTGGCTGGATGAAAATAATTCAACGAAGCCAAGCCTCAAGAAGTCGACTCTATCCCTTTCCCCATGAATCCAGTTCCTAGCTTAGTCTTTTATACATGATATGTGGTTCCTTCTCCTCCGAACAATGGCTGAAGTGTGAAAAAAACTAGTGCTTCTGTCCCCCTCAACAAGCCAAGTAATATGCGCTTTCATAGCCCAGAACTCCTCTTCAAGTTTAGATACCTCATTAAGTTCTACTCTTAGGTCCTTCTTTAAACCAACCAGGAAATCATTTGCATTCCTTGATAGGGCTAGCTGCACACCCTTAAGTTTAGCAATAACTCTTTTCTTTTGGTAAAATAAATTCCCGAAGAAATTTTTATTCCACTCTTTCGCTTTAGTCTAAAAATTAGAGATTGCCTGTGACAGAGCAGTAGGGCTCATCCTAGCATCTCTAACCACAGCAGGAAAGGATGAGTGAGACAGCCACATTGGCTGAAATCTAAAGGGACGAGGAAGAGTAGTGCCCTGATTCCTAGCCAAACTTAGAAACACAAGGCAATGATCTGAATGAGACCTTTCCAAGTGTCTAACATAAGCTTTAAGGTAACAACTATTCTAGTCAGCATTAACAAAGACCCTATCAATTCTCTCCTGAATGAGTCCAGTCAACGGCCTGTTATTGGATCACGTGTAGCGAGGTCCAGAATAGCCAATGTCAATCATCCTACAAGCATCCAAGCACTCTTGAAACTGAAGGGCTTTATTGATGTTAACCGGTCTTCCCCCGAATTTGTCTTCTCGTATAAGTACTTCATTAAAGTCACTAGCAATTACCCAAGGAAGAGAATGGAGACCTGAAACAGCTTCGAAATTTTCCCATAAGAGGCATCTTTCAACATACCTTGGACTAGCATAGATGGCAGACAAAAGCCAGGGATTATTGGAATAGCTTGGAGTGAACACCATATGAATTTCTTGCTTTGTTGAGGATAGTTCAGCTATATCCACTTGAGTAGAGTCCTATAGAAGCCATAACCCCCCAGTCAAACCAATGGTGTTGGCAAAAATAACCCCATCATGGGGTAATCTGTCAGCAATTCCTTTGGCTTTCTCGCCACTAGTTTTTGTTTCAAAAATAATCATGATAGCAAGAGAGTAAGAGCTGACCATACCATTCACAATACTACGAAAATTGGGGTTAAGAGCACCCCGACAATTCCAAATTAAAATATTCATTATAGAATTAATAAAAAAAAATTTAACAACTCAAGAGGGAATAAGTATATCACCTCTTTTATCAGGTTGTATTACTTCCATTGAGGCATCCATGCCCCCCATTTGCTCTGCTAGACTGAGAGTATCACTCTCCATTGAGGCATCCATGCCCCCCATTTACTCCGAGTCTGAATCATCTTCAATCGGCCCCATCTTCCTTGGCCGAAGCTTAGGATCTATTTGCCTCAAAGGGTAATTGGAGATGGTGGCAAAAATAACTTCAAGGTTGGATGATTGAGCACGCTCCTTTACTCCGTTGTCCAAATCCATATTTCCCTTCAAAACTATAGCTTTGCAAGAATCTCCCATGGAAGAAGAAGAACCTCCTGCCTTGAACCCCTTAAAGGTTGTGTCTAAAATTTATGTGGTTCTAAGGAAACTTTGCTTAGCTGTGGCCTCAAAGGAAGGGCTGAATGGTTTGGTACCTACCACTTTCCATGTGGGTGTAGGCTTAGAGCTATCACCCACTAAGCTCAAGGATTCTCAGTTTTTCTTTTTCACATTTTGATCATGGGATGCCTTTTTATCCTTAGGTGCTGAATTCACGTGATTGGACTTTTTAGTATGATGGGGCACCACCGAGTTGTCTGTATTGGGGGCACAATTGTCTTAAAGGTCATTAGGCTTTCACTTTCCCTCACAGTTACCAATCTCTACTTTGTCAAGGCCCAATGAATGGCTGGGAGAGCTATTATCATTCAGCTTTATGGGATTGTGGGCTGGGGATCCCAAATGGGAAGGTTGGGCTTGGTCTTTCAACACCTTTTTAAACTGTTGCCTCTTTCTTGTAACAAGGACCCAAGGTCCAAAGCCTTCAGTGTCTTGCACAGTGCACTCCTCAGTGCCATGACTTTTGCCCTCTTTGCTATTCCTATCTTTCGCCGATGAAGTTCTGATCATGTAAGGGCAGGTCTCAAC
Organism: Quercus robur; assembly: GCF_932294415.1. Classification (NCBI taxonomy): domain Eukaryota; kingdom Viridiplantae; phylum Streptophyta; class Magnoliopsida; order Fagales; family Fagaceae; genus Quercus; species Quercus robur. The sequence goes on from NC_065541.1 coordinate 46,422,461, forward strand.
CTTATGCCCCACCCGTCCACAATCAAAACACAAGGAGCTGAACCCCTCATACTGGATTTGCTAGTCTATCCCTCCAAACTTGAGAAGTCTTGCTAAAGGCTTATCCAAGTTGACTTGCACACACAACCTTGCAAAACGTCCTTTGGATTTCGCCGCCATGTGTGTATCAATCCTCAAAACAGGTTCTATGGCCTCTCCTATTTCCCTCAACACCGAATGCTCATAATACTCTATACGTAATTTAGGGAGGCGAATCCATAATGCTACTGATGATAGGTTGGCCGATGAAGGCTTGAAATTCAGTTCCCAGCTTCTAATAGACAAATAGTGTCCTCCAACAAACCAAGGTCCTTCTCTAAGGACTTTGGTATGATCTTCTTTCATTGAGAACTTAATAAGAAAAAAAATCTTGTCCTAATACAACATAATCCACCCTCCCCGTAGGATTCCACAACCCTATAGCACGTGAATGAAGGTAGTTATACCCTATCGTTTTACCAAATACCTTTACTATCAACGCATTTGCCCATTGAGATTGTGTTCACCCACTGATGGGAGGTCAGAGAACTCATCATCCGACTCCACTTCGGTGACTTTCTTTGACTTTTTTGGTGCTCCGTTGGAGCTCCTTGTCTTCCTCCCTCACTCATGGCTTTGTTTTTCTTCCGTTACGCAAAGCAAGTAATCAGCTGTAAAACTCACACTTGGGATTGCACACTACTCTTATTACTAGTAATAAAATGACCCAAAAAAAAAAAGTTGTAGTGGAAGTATAAACCTGAAATCAATGGAATACTCAAAAAACTTTCCTTTGGTGGAGAACATAATCAAAGAAACCTTGATTTACGAAGGCAGAGTGTTGCATAAGTGGCATTTGCCACATTTTGAAGTTGGTGACTTCCAAGCATGCACGTTTTCACATCCAAATAACTCAAGGAACCATGTGATTAACATAATTATAAGTTATCCAGAACTTTCAAATGGGAACTTGCATAATTATTTTGTCATTTTTTTTAATAATACTCTAAACCAGCAGCTAACAGAGTGATACTTTGCATTACATATTTACATACCACAATGACAATGCAGATACATCAGACAAAGTAGACAAACTCAACCCTCCAAGGCATGATTATCAATTTATCACCTTAGGGGGAAAATGACATTACAGAATGCTTAATCATGCGTAAAAAAAAAGTTTCAAATAATCAATATTTTCGTATGCTTAATCATAAATAATGTTTATTTTATTTCTATTTTACTTATTTAACTTGAGAAGATTTTGGAGACATACCGGCTCATATAATTTCAGTTCTTGGATCTTTAACCCCAAATCATCATAGGTAACTAGCAAACATATAACCCAAAAAATACCAAAACCAAATCAATCTAAAATACCCAAACAAATTAACCAAAAATCAGTAAAAAAATAAAAATAAAAATAAATAATAAAAAACCTCAATTCTTACACAAGACTTAGCTTCACAATACTAAAATACCTAGATCAAATCTAACCTTAAAAAAAAAAAAAACCCCAAATCAAATAAAGAAAGAAAGAAAAACAAATTCTCAAATACTAAAACAAATTCTCATTGGTACGTGGTAGTGGCAAACGATCTAAAGGTGGTGGATGGTGAGAGTTGGCGGTGGTGGCGGCGGTGGCTTGCGGTGGACGATCTGCTTCTTCACCCTCTTTTTATTTCACTCTGCTTTCTTTCTCGTGTTCTCTGTTTTCTTTCTTTTTCTTTGGTTTTTTTTTTCTTGTTTTGTTTTTATATACTACCTATTCTACCGGTAATAGGGTTACTACTAAAGCTAAATAAACGGTCAAGATTGAAACAATAAAAATATGCGGCTAAGATTTGGGTGGGTACCATACACACTAAAAAAATAGATGGGTACAATAGAATGACCCTCTTTATATATATGATTGTATATTCTATCTATTTGCATAAGCCTCATTTATTTCAGTACCCTCACTATAAATTGACTCTTATGTTATCTTAACTAAACAAAAAAATCCTATAAAAAAATAAAATAAAATAATAATAATAATAATAATAAAAAAAATTCACACTTGTGCTTGCCTATCTCATCAAAATTTGGTTGCACTCAATTTTAAAGCCTTAGAGAAATTGAAGAAAAGGTCATCGAGCTCGAGCTTGTCACATAGATCATTGATTTCCATGATGAGGATTTAAGTTTCGATGTAGATTTATAAAAACAAAACAATCAACTTAAAAAAACTATCCACATGCATCAAAGGATAAGGAAAAGGCACCACTTACAAAGGAAAATTTTAAAATCTTGCTAAATACTAAAAACCTTTTCTCTTCTTTGTCCATGAATGCTTCTCAAATTGATGGTCAAATTTCATTTGAATTCGTTACATAACAAACAAACAAAAAAAGGCCCAATCTAGTTTTTTTTTTTTTTTGAGAATGGAAAAGGGTGGCTCACGTGTGTTATCACAGCCGACCACACCCCACAGATACATTATTATATGCAACAAATAAGTATAACACGGAGAAATAAGTATTAATTTGAAAAACTATACAATAGTGGGACATTATTATATGCAACAAATTTTGCAAGTATAGTTAAAATACAAACACAAGAGAAGTGCTACATGTATTTACAATATTTTCACAATAAATCATAGATGGTAAGTTATTATTGGTTCTAATTTAAATTCACAATTTAAATTATTCTTTTGCCAAGCTATGGCCCCTCAGCCCAAGCCCACAAAATTTTATTAATTTATATTTTTATGTTGCATAATTAAAAATTTTAAGAATTTAACTTCCCTAAAAATACAAATTAGCCCCCTTAAATAAACCAACAAGAGAAAAATATAATATAAAATTTTTATAAAAGCTGTATTCAAATTCATTACTTTCTTGGGAAAAAAAAGTACATGAAAGTTCTTAAGTGTTTATAATACCATTAAAAAATAGCAAGATTATAAATAGATTGTACAAATTTTATAAAAGCTCCCACTCAAAATCCATATTTTTTGAAAATAATACATGAAAATTCTTAACTGATTCTAATATAATTTTATTTAAGGCACGTGGGTAAAGAAAATTTATTGTTAAATCCAAAATAAAATATTTATTTGGTATGCTTAATAAATATTGTCTCAGGAATTCTATGTTTTGTCACTTTGAAATATATGTTTAATATTTTTAGTTTTTATAATTTTCTTGAGTACCCAAATATTGTTTTCTTCAATTTCTTGTTGATTTTCTTATATTTATAGTATACTGTTGATTTTTGGTGTAGGCAAGAGTGCAAAGTCACATAAGATATCAATTGAAAAGAAAATCAATTTTTTTTCTTTTTAATTTAGAGATTGATTAGAATGATAGTTTTTTTTTTTTTTTTTAATGTTTTGCTTTATTACTTATGGGTCAAATAATATATATATATATATATATATTGTAAGGACTAGGGCCCAAAATAATGTATTGGGCCTTGAGCCTTGTCCGAGGATACTAACAAGTTCGAGGAGGAGGAGATAAGTATTAAATGACTCCCAGTAAAAGTCTCATCAATGGGAGATGAAAGGAAGGAGGTCCGAGGAGGAATTCCTCCTCGGACACGACAAATGCAGTCCAAGTATGTACTCTATCAATTGAAATGCACCCCATGAACACGTGAGAGGGAAGAAAACTCGAAATATCTAAGAAAAAGCTATTACCACCACATTAAGTGCACTGCAGCTACTTTTCTGACTGCATTAATGTGGAGAGAACCTCTGAACAGTGCTGTCTTGGCTACCACAACTCACAAGAGGCTAAAAGGGGTGTCTAATGGGATGGGTACTCAAGTGGAGATCTAGATGATCAACAAGTATAAGGTCTAGATGATCAACAAGTATAAGGTCTAGATGATCAGAAATGAGCTATATAATGTGGAAGAACCCCTATGAGAGGGTGGGTGAAAAACAGAGAGAGAACACTGTAGCATACTCAACTATCTTAATATCCAACTGTGATAAGTATACATGAACTTTGGCCTCCTCAGACCAAAAATATATCCATTGACACCAATGTCTATTATTTGTGCTTGATTGTCTTTTAATTCAACATTATTTGTTGCCCAACTCATTAAGATCTAATTCTTTGACCCATACTCTACAAATTCATTGTATTGGGCTCATTAGATCAAGTCTCCATATATTTTGGGCTTGGGCTCCAAACCGTGCCCCTACATATATATATATTTATATATATATTTATATAATTTATTTATTTATATTATTATAGCATATTCTACAGTATTTATCTTTTTGAAATAAAACTTCAAAAGTTTAAACAAAGCAAAGATTATCTCATTATAAGTTAAAAATATATTAAAGATAACAAATAAACACTTTATTTAAATTGAATTTTTTAATATAAAATTTATAGATATTTCAATTATTGAATAATATATGACTTATTTAATTTTATAGTTTTTTTTATTGAAACAAATTCAATTTAATACGAAAGATAGTATTTATAATATTAAAAAAATTAAAAAGAAGAAATTAGATTTAGGAATTTCTCATAAATTTTAGTTTAGTTATCTTTTGCAAAATATGAAAAATTTACTCACATTATGTATGAACGCGTGTATCTATAGATACGTGTGTGTGTGATTTGAGTTTTACACAACTTCATTTTGGTCTTAGAGGTCGGCCCCAAGGAAAGAATTCTAGTTCTAATGTTCTATACCTATCTTTTCCTTTTTGCTTTTATTTTCAAAAAGCCCTAAAAAGGATGTTATAAAATTGTAGATTTTTTTCAAGACAAACAAAGTTTGGCACATTTTTTAAAGGGTATTGAGATAATATATCAAATTAATTAACACTGCAGAAGATTTATTTATTTATTTCTTGATCACATTAGAAGAATTAGAAATATTTTCAATGAGCTAGGTCAATACTGGATGAAGGAGGGGAGAGAAAGTAAGTTTTTTTTTTTTTTTTTTTTTTTTTTTTTTTTTTTTTTTTATATTATAAAAGAAGCATACACAAATGAGAGAGATGAGAGCGAAAGTAAGTTTTGAGTCTTGATTACTTAATAAATAATTAAACATGGGTAAAAATTGAGAGAGAGGGTCAAGGATTGTTTGGTATGGATGGCATTGAACAATAAAAACACAATCCACTTACAAATACAACTAAGTGGTGGGCAATTGTGAGTGGGCAATGTAAACATTGTAAAGTGGTGGGTCTTACAAAACAGAAAATGTCAACCACTCTTTTTTTTTGAGAAAAAGGTAAGCGAAATATTATTAAAGAAAGAGAAATGAACTACAAAGCAAAACAAAAGCCTAACTCAAGGAAGATCCAACTGGAAAACAACATCCACGTCCTCGGGTAATTCTTCTACCAAAACCTCAAGATCTGCAAATAAAACTGCTTTTTTAGCTAAACTATGAGCTAATCTATTCCCATCCCGCCTAACATGTTGAAACATACAACTTCTTAAAACAGTTCCCAATCGTTTAGTCTCATCAATAATATAACCATATAACAGAGGACAGGGACCACTACATAGCAAGGCCTGAATAACAGAAAGGTAGTCACCTTCAACAATAATGCGAAATAAGCTCATCTCCCCGGCGAAGACCACAGCCCTTCGAGCCGCCAAAGCTTCAGCCATCTCTATTGACTGCACCTGACCTAGATTCTGACAAAGAGCCGCAATGACTAGACCAGAATTATCCCGGTAAACCACCCCGATACCAGCCAAACCCGAATCCTCACAATAAGCGGCATCAAAATTAACTTTGAAACAATCCTCAAGCGGAGGAGACCAGCGCACCCTGTGGCGAGAAATAGGCGCACCACACTCTTAAGAATTCATGTTCCAAAATTCATCCACCAACCGCTGAGCGTTATCACCTAGTTCATGCAGCTTCCAAGTTGACTGATGTTCCCTTAGCCGGTTACGATGCTGCTAAAAGCACCATGCCACAGTAGCGAACAAAGCTACCTTCCTAGCCGACCCAGCACTGAAGACTTCCTCCAATAAATCATAGAACGTCCGACACTTCTTCTGAACCAATGTATGAAACTCCAGGAGCGACATCCACACTGACCTCGCCTGATCACAAAGCCATAAACAATGTATTATCGACTCCGTGTGCTCTCCACAGCCATCACATACCACTCCAACAGGGATGTGCAGAGCCTGTAGATTCTATTTTGTGGGCAGAGCATCCTTCACAGCGCGCCAAGTAAAGTGCCGAATCTTATTAGGTACCTTCATCTTCCAAATTTTCTTCCAAACCAATGTCAACCACTCTTAATCACACAAGTTAGCAAATATGCTCATTTAGATTAAAAAATTCAAAAATTAAATAATGTGATCCCGAACAAAATTTCTACTTAAGAATCAGGTATACAAACTAAAAATCCTATTTTTAAAAAAAGTATACAAGAAATCTGTACAACTAAAAGCACATTATATATACATAGACCTAGAACTTAGGGAAGGACTACCCTAAAACCATTCAAAGCACCAGAGAATCAACATACACGTTTCAAATGCATACAGCTCCAAGTCTACAAGCTTGGCTTATTTTTATTTTTTATTTTTGATTAACTGCAAAGGAATTTTATTGAGAAGGAAACAGATCAATTACAAAATATTGGCTTGCTCCAACAATAAGACATTACAAAAGGATTGAGGAGCAGAACCTAAACCAAAGGAGTTAGCTAGTCTATTACATAGTGACCAAGATGCTAAGGTGTGGGCCACAACATTAGCTTCTCTAGGAATCCAACTAAATTTGCAGTTTGGTATTTATTTTTCCATCAATTCTTCTTCCATGAATGAATCAGCATTGAATCATGCAGCTAGAAATTAAAAGCACCAGAAATTAACACACATGTTTCAGATGCATACAGGATACAGCTCCAAGCCTCCAAGCTTGGCTAATATTTCCATCAATTCTTCTTCCATGAATGAATCATCATTGAATCAGGCAACGTTTTAAGAGTCTGGACTTAGTCAACCATATTGCAGTTAATAAGAGAATGAGAAGCAGGCTAACAGAAATAAAAGGAAAACAAAACCAAATAGGATTTGGGACTATGACTGTCAATGAAGCAAAATAGCAAAAAACGAGGGAGAAAAGGGCTATGCGGAGCCTATCATACTCAAATGGAATGAGAAGAAGAATTGTTACGTACGAGAACATAAATGTCACAGAATTTGAAGCTAAGATCAACCAAAAAGGAAGAAGCCTAAGGCCAATGGGAGTCCCTGCAATCTTTACGGGAAGAGTAGCATTTTTTTTGAAACTTAGGTTGGGTTTCATGGCATGGGACTTATGGATTCCATGTATACTGGAGTCTTCTTGCCAAATTCTCCCAGGAGGGTTGAGTACTCCTTCATAGGTCACTGCTATAAGCAGTGTAGTAACCACCAGAAGTGCATTGCGCTTGTCCTCTGATATCATCCTCCATTCACGAGAGCGGCGTATTAGTGAATCCTCAAGAGATGAGACTATGGAACGTAGATAACGTGAATAATTATAATCAGGAAGTGATGAATTAGCTGACAAAGCTCCAGCACGCAGCATAACCCTGATCTCGTTGTTGTTTTCTACTCGTGTTTGTTCTGCCAAGACGTCCCCTGCTATATGACCCTCTAAATTCTTTGCGTTTATATCAACACCAGATTTTAATAACAACCTCACGACTTGCATAATTTGATCAATGTAAATTAGTCGAGCCTTGAATCTGTCCCTTCTGATAACTTAAATGTGCATAATTAAGCTTCTTTTTTGAAATAAAAAATTAAAATTTTGATTAAAGAAGGAAAATAAAGATCATGATGTTTCAATTACTAACAATTTGCAAAGCCAGTGAATCATAGAAAGATAGTGGATTTTTGGCATGTTTTAAACATTTAGTTCTTAACTATATGATCATGCATGCAGTTGGGTAGTAGGATTCTTTTTAATATTTCATGATTCAAATTAAATGTTGCTAATTTAAATGTGTTCAAACTATCATGTCATTTGAAATTTTAAATGACGTAATAGTCTGTACATTGTTTGATATAAAAAATAAAATCATAATCATGAAATGAATTCTCTTCATTCCTAACGAAATGAAGAAGATCATATTCCTTGATGTCATGATACAAGCTTTACAATGTTTCTTTAGTATGTACATAATTGAGGAATGGAGACAGCTTACCTCGGGTTGATTCTTGGATATTGCAATGTGCAACATAGTGTTGCCTTCCTCGTTCTTTCAGTTCAAGATTTTCCTCTCCCAAAATATGGAATTCTTAGACCTTTTTTGTCTAATCCATTCCACCAAGAATTTAAAAGCCTTCAGCTTGTCATATTTGAAAGCTATATGTAGAACAGTCTCGTTTTGAGTCATCACATCTTCAATAGAATTGGGATAAAATGATATAAAATGATAGAAATTCTGCCAACAGATCAAGTTAATCATCTATAGTTACTGCATAATGCAAGGGAGTGATCCCTCTCTTCCTTTGATACGAACAAGGTCTCCATTAACTTGTAGAAGCCGATTCACCATTTTGGTATGCTTATATTGTAATGCAAGGTGAATGGGGCTAAACCCTTCTAGATTTGGCTTCCTAGCAAAAGAGGGTTTTAATCTCACCATCTCCATGACAAAAGGTATGTGCCCATTACACACAGCTATCAGTAAAGGAGTATTAAACAAAGGAACATGATCAATGTGGTCCAAAAGATATGCATCCTCTTGAATCAACACGTACAATGTGTCAACATCATCACATTGAGCAACTTGTTTCAATCGCTCAATTCTCTCACCCATCCTAGAGAAGGTGAATATAGATATAAAGGTAGGGATTTCCTTAATAGTATAACTTTAGAGAGTGGAAAGTAATGGTTATAGGCTATAGCAGCTAGCTGGAATGAAGAAAATGGAGTAATTGAGGAGATTAATGTAACCTGCTAGAGCTAACACCATCTCTTTTTATAGCACCTGAAGACTTGAGGAAAATGATTAAGTATGGCCGAATCATCTAAGCAGGATTAAGGAAACAACCTTCCTAACCTTAGTTTCTGTGTCTTAAAAATAACACGTGTGAAAGTAAACACTGTTATATTTGACAACTCCTTTGCAGAATTTAGCTTTGACTTCTTTTGCCAACCATTGACTTTGGATAACAGAGGATAATTCGAGAATAACTTATCTAGTTTTTTTCAAAAAAATTTTGTTGAAAGTATTGTATATAAAAGGTATATAGATAGTTTTTAAGTGGATAAAAGGTATAGGTTAAATAAAGTAAATAGGTGACTCATGTGGAACCTGTAAATAGTAGAAAAAAATAAACAAAAGTTAAATAAAATAAGTAGCTAGGTGACTCTAGACCTGCAAATAATAAAAGAAAACTAAGCAATAAGTTGGCTTATAATCCAATCTCAAATAAGCATCAACCTATGATTTTTGTTTAATTGACACGAACAACATAGAGTTCAAGTTGGCACATTTTTTCTAATTAATTAAAATCATCTACATTTAAATATGTCACACAACTCATTAAATAAGCCACATCACTAAAAATATACTTAAATAGTTTTATCAATTATTATGTAGTGGATTAGAGGAATTTTTCTCTAAACCAATTTGGAGGAAAACTTAGAATCAAGTCATAGGTTCAAAATTCTAACTTGGGTAGGAGTCGACCTAAGTTGGTGTTTTGCACCTTATCATAGCATTCTAACTTTTATGGAAAAACTTTCAGTCATAAGTTCACACTTGTATAATTTACTTGTTTCAAAACCTAATCCAAGAACTTCGGCAGTCATACATAGGTTCGTTATTTACTGTTTAGACTTTAGAACCAGTCATTGGTTCATTTTGTTCAAACGTTTTTCCAACCTTTTGTTTTCCTCTATCTTAATATTGTAGGCGCCGCGTAAATGTAAGTAAGAAATTGAAATTCTTCAACAACAGAATAATAGAATATCCATTCCACCAGGTAAGCAACATTAAGCTTTAAGCAAAGTATGAGTAACAGGAAATGGCTCATTTGGTGTGGAAAAAAGGCTGTCAAGTCCTGTGCGACTATGCGTTTGGCTGCACTTAATTGGCGACAATACGTTTCTGCGTTTGCAGCTCTTATTGGTGAGTGGTGACGCTTTTTTTTTTTTTTTTTAATGGGTGTTAAGCACCAACACTATAATTCTACTTTATTACGTATCTAATAGATTTTTGGGTTTACACATGTTAACTAGTCGCTAATCGGTACGATGCACGAGAATAGCTACTGGATGAGTTTCAGGGAAAAAAAAGTCATTATTTTTGAATTGGAGTAGTAAGCAAAAATGCATGAAATTGAAGAAAGAAAGAAAAAAGTTATTTAAAGCAATAGCACAAAGTTCTATTAGTTAGGCAAAAGAAAGGTTTCTTGTAACTAGGGGTGTCAATGTTCGACCCAACCCGTGAACACGACACAAACCCAACACGGTTTGAGTTGGGACTTAATGGGTTTAGGTCATAAATGGGTTGACCCGAAAGCAACACGATAAGAAACGTGTCATAATCGGGTCAACTTGCGTAACCTGCAATAGACACGTTTGACACGCCAATTTATTTGTGTCAACTTAAAATGACCCACTTAACATAACTCCTTTAACTCATATAACAAATAAATTTTATTTTATTTTAGATTTGTCAAATACCTTTTATATCCAACATATATTTTAATTTAAAAAATAAAAGTGATTAATTACAAAAACTTACAAGGGATATAATTGAAAATTGAAACTTTACAAACCTTAGATTTCTAAACCCTACAAACCCTAAGTCTCTAAACCTTCTTATAAATATATAATTTTATTTTTTTTTTATTTTAGCCATACTACTCAGTACTCACTCCTCTATCTTACAGTCTCACGCCCAATTCTCAAACTCAAAGTCTCAAATTGGTTATTGCTCTCTCTCTCTCTCTCTCTCTCTCTCTCTCTCTCTCTCTCTCTCTCTCATGTGTTTAGTGAGTTTTAGAATTAAAGAAAACCATTTTCTTGGTGTTTCAAAATTCTGCAGTAATTTTTTATGCATAATGTTTTTGTTCTATAAACTTTGAACTCATGTGCCATTATAAATATATGAGACATATTAATTGTTGATTAAGGCCACGGTTATAGCTTTTGTCTTGTGCTCTGTGTGAGTGTGCGTGTTTTTTTTTTTTTTTTTTGGTATTAGTGTTGGACACCATCTGCATATCTTGCAAGTGGGTTTATTGAGATAGTTTATAAACTAGATCTGATGGGTATTGCTTTTAAAGATTACAACCACGTGTAATGTTGTAATACTCCCTTTTGATATGATATGAACAGTTTTATGATTGCATGATATGGCCCACTTGTTTTAGTTTCTTTGAATGATAAGACTACTTGACGTTTTGCTTCTTGGCCATCTTATATCTTTGTTAAACTATAATTTTGAATGTAGGTTGAAAGTTTGAAGTGTATGCACTGCTTTTGGAATGTTAAAAAAAAAAAAATAGATGGATGTTATATTTAATATTATGCAAGTTGAAATGAGTTGTGTTACATTCGTGTCAACCCAACACGACTCATTTATTAAGCGTGTCAAATGGGTTGGGTCAAGTCAACCTGCCTTATTAACAGGTCAGGTTAGGGTTGAAGGATCATGACACGATTATTAAATGGGTCGGGTTAGGGTTGAATCATTTAGTTGAATACCCCTACCTCGACACAACACGAACCCGACACGCTAATCCGAATTGACACCCCTACTTGTAACTTCTTCATTAGTTAGGCAGAGGAAAGGTTTCTTCTAGCTTCTTCACTTGTACTTTATCATTTAAAGAGCAGCAACTACTCTATGTTCAACTTTAAACTTATCTTTTAACTTATTTTGGGCTAGTAAATAGTTAAACTTATTTTGGTAAGAAACTATATAAACAAAGATAAAATTTAAATATGCCACATGGGTCCTATGAGATAGAACATGTAGCTAAAACAATATCTCATATAAAGCAACTTAATAGATTGCAAGTTACCGACATACTACCGAAACTTAAAATCCCATTTTAAACCACAATTCTTTGATTCAAGCATGGAACCAAAGACCAAAGCAAATTGAGTTTCTTCATTCTTTTCTCAAGAATGAACGTGGATAAGAAGTGCAAAAAACTGTAAGTTAATTTGGAGATACAAAATATATAATAACAAATAAAGAGTCTTATATGAAAAAATGACGCAGATTGGTTAAGGAAGAATAAAATATTTTAATATTTTATGTTGTTTTTTCTTTCCTAGTAGAATTAGGATTTACTTGCTTTTACAAGTTCAATTAAAATCCTTTTTCTAGTTGAATTAGGATTTTAATTGTTTTTCTTTTCCTAGTTAAATTGTTTTTCCTTTCTCAAGTAGAAATAGGTTTATTATTTCTTTTCCTAAAAGGACTAGGAGAAATTCTATTCATATAAATACTCTTTATAGAGAAGTTATTTATATTATATGCGTTGATTAATAAAAGTTTGTTAGAGATGTTTTCTCTATTATTTTGCCTACTGGCCTAGTGTTCTTGTGAAACTTAGATTTCGTGGAAGAGTTGTAGTAATTGTGTGTTACAGATTCTGCTTCTACATGCCCAAGCTGCATCAAAAAACTATTAATTAAAAGTTAATAGTAAAATTATTTTATAATTTAAAATAGTTTCCCATAGGTATTGTATTTGATAGGATATGAACTGTTAAGAATATAAAGTGAGAGAGAGAAAGACTGAATAGTTTGTATATTGTATATTCTGTGTGTATAACAATGTACAATAGAGAACCTTATATAGGTTTACGGATGGCAATTTTTCCCCGCTCCGGTTAACCCGCCCCTCCTCGCTTCACCTCGCGTGGGTTTTCCCCGCCCCGCAAAGGTGGTGGGGCGAGGATGGGGCAAGATTTTAGCCCCATACCATGGGGCGGGGCGGGGATGGGTTTAAACTTTTAGACCCACCTCGCCCTGCCCCTTCCCATCCTTACCCCGCCCCATGTTGCTAAAAGTTATAATTGTAAATTTTTCATACCCTAAAACCCTACTATTTAAACAAACTTATCAATATTAGCTTATTTTATTTTACCCAATGTAGTTCTCTGCCTTTATTTTGTTATGTGTTATACTATGAGATTTTTTTTTTTTTTTTAATGATTGTATTGTTAAACACTTAGATATATTATTTAATTTTTTCTAAAAATAAATTTGATTTGATGGGATAAATTTAGTTGTAATTTTAAGTATATTTTTATTAATGAAATATGTCTCATTAAAAAAATTGTAATAGTTGTAGGGAAAATTAACAAAATGTAGAGTTTTACGGGGTGGGGCGGGGCTTCACAGGGCCCCCAAGAGGCCGGGATGGGGTGAAAAAGTTTTCCCTGTCATGCGACATGGGGCGAGGATGGGGCAAAACAAAACCATGCGGGGCGGGAACGAAGACGCCATCCTTCGACCCCGCCCCGCCCCACCCCATTGCCATCCTTATATAGGCTAAGTATGTGTGAAGTACAAGTAATATGAGTATACTACAAGTACAGTATACTGGGCTAGGCTAGATTAAGCTATATAATAACATCCCCCTCAAACTTGAGGTGGCAAGGAGGAAGCCAACTGGAGTATGGATATTAGATCTCGAACACAACCAGGCAGGTGAGTTTTGGTGAAGATATTAGCAGGTTGGTCGGCAGAGGAGATGGAGAATAACTAGAGATTGCCTTTCTTGAGATGATGGTGAATGACGTGGCTGTTGATCTCAATGTGATTGATGCATTCATGGAAGACATCGTTATGAGTAATGTAGATAGCACTACGATTATCATAATAAAGAGAAGTGGCAGTGGGTTGTGGAGCATTCATGTTAGCCAAGAGCCATCGAAGCCAGACAAGCTCGCAAGTGGTGTTAGCAAGAGCACGATACTCAGCCTCGGTACTTGAATAGGAAACCACGACTGCTTCTTGTTACACCATGAGACAAGAGAAGTACCCAATAGGAAACAAAAACTTGTGATGGAGCATCCATCGGTCGGATCACCTGCCTAATTCGCATTTGAATAAGCATGGAGCTCGAGAGAAGACCAAGAAGAGTAGTGAAGACCATGATAAAGTATGCCCTTGACGTATTAGAGAATCTGAAGAACAGTAGCATAGTGGAAAAAACAAGGGGCATCCATGAGCTTACTAACCATACTCACAGCATCTGAAATATCCAGGCGAGTGACAGTGAGATAGATCAGACTACTAACTAGTTGACGATAACAAGTAGCATCTGATATAGGTTCGCCATCCAAGGTTGTGAGCTTGGCATTATATTCAAAAGGAGTAGAAACAGTTTTGTTGTCTGTTATATCGGCTTTGGAGAGAAGGTTAGAACTATGTTTAGCTAGGGAAAGATAGTATCCATCAGAGGATGAGATAACCTCAAGCCCAAGAAAATAGCTGAGAGTAGCCAAATCTTTCATCTCAAAATGTTGACTAAGGAAGTGCTAAAGAAAGCCGATACTTGCAGAATCATCTCCAATACTAATCATGTCATCAACATAAAGAAGAATAAGAGTTATACTAGCAGAGGATCTTCGAACGAAGAGAGCAGTGTCACAAGGACTTAAAGTGAAATCCTGCTGAGCAACAACTGAGCTAAAATTTTCAAACCAACCCGAGGAGCCTGCTTGAGGCCATAAAGAGCACAATGGGGGAGAGTACCTTTTGTACGTTTTTAGACCCCTTAAACATAAACAGATTAACCTAGTTATTTAGCCAAGTGATTAACTTAGGTAAATTATGCAGATCTAAGTTAATACAGATAAATCATATCATTGAAACAGTGCAGAAAATAAATAACACAATGATATGATAACCCAGGAAAACCAAACTAGTAAAAAACCTGGGGAGGATTTAACCTAGCTATCCTCAAGGTAAAACAGATTCACTATGAAAGAATTGAAGTTTACACAATAGTGACTTAGACCACTAACATCCTATTGCTACCTCGAGTAGGAAACTTACTACCACGACCACGTGACAACTCTGAGTCCACGGACTACTTCTTTCTTGGATCCACAGCAACCACAAGTACTCCCACTTATGTTTTCTTTAAGCTCTTTATGCAGCAACTGAAACGATCACCAAGATCTCGACATCAATCTTGAGATTGGAAACCCTAAGTATGTATGAAGGCAAACACCTCTAGATCTCACAAGAGATTCATATACAAAGCATAAACAACAACCTTAAAACGTGGCTAGGGTTTTTCCTTTTATACTTAAGGCAAAACATAAAACCCTACACATCAAACAGGCTTGGGCTGAGTTGGAAAATTCTGCAGAAAAACAATCTGCATGAGCTTCGATCAATCGAGTCTAATTCTCGATCGATCGAGCCAAGCAAATTTACACAATAAATCCTGCAGTACACTCAATTCCAACTTTACACATAAACATACTTTGAGCAACTCTAAAACAAGACTAAATGTTTTGATCATGGTTTGCCAACATTACAAAATGAAGTTCTAATGCATTTAAACCTAAAGTCTTAGAACCCAACACCTTTGCTACCTAAAAAGGACAAGAAAGATTTATCATTATATTCTTAAGTGTTATCTGATCGAAAGATCTTAACGATGCGATTGAATTGTGTTTCAATCATTTTATGAAATGTTTGGTAAATGGACACAAGTTCAGACCTATGGTGAAGCAAATAAATCTAGGTATATCGAGAAAAATCATCCACAAATATGACAAAATATCGAAATCCCCCCTCAATGGGAACCGGTGCTGGACCCCAAATATCAGAATGTATAAGATCAAAAGGTGTAGAAGAAAAAGGGTCACTATTATTAAAAGGCAATTTTGTTTTTTTACTAAAATGACAGGGAAGTACAATCAAATTTTGGAAACTGAATTGAACCTAAATGACCATGAGAAGCTAACAACTGAAGACGAGATAATGATGTATGACCAAGACTAGCATGTCATAAATCAGGCGAGAGGGTGGTAGTAGTAGCAGCAGCAGCAGAAACAACTTGTGAAGGAATCTTCAAGTTGTGAACCTCAAACATATGTCTAACCTTACGGCCTATCCCAAGCACTTGGCCTGTCTTGGGATCCTGCACATCCACACCATGATTAGTTATAGAATATCTACTCCTAATTCACAAAGTTGACCAACAGAAAGCAAATTGAATGACAACTTTAGAATATGAAAAGTGTCAACTTTATGACCAACAGACATAGGAGTTCCATCAGTAGTGTAAATAGAGATAGGATGTGCTAAGGGTGTCTTGTCAGAGAATTGTGATTCATCAAGGGTCATATGGTTACAACATGCAGTATCAAAAAAACAAGAATGGTTACCTGAAGTAACAGAAAGGGCAGTGGAAGTTCGAGATAAAACCTGTTGAACTACTGCCTCGATATCAGCTGTAGTAAGTAAGGACGCCAAAGATGGACCTGTAGGAGCCAATAGATCTAAGGGGCACGTAGCAGCTGCTCAAAGAGGAGGAGCTTTGTTCCACTCTTGCATGAATTTCTAAAGTTTACGACAAACAGAGATATCATGGCCCTTGGCACGACAAAACTCACAGCGAGTACCTTACGAAGACTAAGAGGAGGGACACCCAGAGGTTAATCGTGGAGGGGCAGTGATTGTAGTAATGGGAGATTGTGGGGGAAGAGAGGGTGTTGCCAACACATGGTCAGAGGATGACATGTGATATGTAGGTCGACGGTTTTCCTCGAAGATGAGCTCCTTGACTGCAGCATCAAGAGGAGTAGGAGACTAACTAAGCAGAGAAGTCCTAGTAGGCTCAAAATCTTCCCGTAAACCCATTATGAAACGCATAAATTGACGATGGTCCCGATATTTAACAAAGAGCTCAATGTCCTCAAGATACAGTAATGGAGGATCTGCAGCAGAGAGTTGTTCCCACATAGAAGAAGTCTGAGAATAATAATCAGAAATAGACTGACCTATCTCTTGGCGCATTTCATAAAGTTTTGATTCAATGTGAGGCTTGAATCATTAGTGCAATTATAGCGATTAGACAAAAATATCCAAGCAGCCGCAGTAGTACCAAGACAAGGAAGAAGACTATGAATGGAAGGTACAGAGATATTGATAAACCAAGACAAGATCTCACTCTGAATACTTTCTCATTCCTCTAGGCGTGCTTCATAATCATCCTCTATAATAGTAGTCTTGGAGACATCAGAATCAGTTGTAGTTTTGGACTTAGGTATTGGCACTGGCTTGGGAATCGAACTAGTTATATATCGCCATAGTTTGTGACCCTTGAGAAAGACAGTCATATTCTGAGACCATGCATGATAGGTAGTAGGACCATCTAGGATAATGGTGATAGGACGTATAATGTCTCATTCGTTTCCTTGAGCCACAATGAAGAAAATTACCAAAAAGAGGGATTTAGGGACCTCAAACGAAGAAACGGAACTCAAAATTGGAATCTATGCGAAAAACTGAGCAAGATAGGCCCTGTTGAAAAATTTTGATTTTTGGTCAAAAGTCAACGAAAAAAGTCAATGGTCAGCAACAGAAAAGTCACTGAATGATGTGTGCTGATGTAAGCTGTTGACGAGGATGTTGTTATGGGCAAAATGACATCACCTTAGGGCTGACGTGGGGTGATGCAAACCGGATTAGGCGTATGTTCGCATGTAGGCAAGTCGTGGTGCTGTGACTGGCATGTGTAGCGCATGTGAGCTACTGGTGGCATGTGGCAGTGCGTTCATGAGTCAGAAACTTCAATCGGCATGTGTGAGCGCATGTCTTGTGTTTTCTGGCTATTCTTGGTTGGGTTTTGCTTGGGATTGGCCATTCTATCACGCTATGCCTTTGCTTTAGCAATTTGATGAACAAAATGATGAGATCCCAACGTTGCAAGGACTGTTGGCATGATGGTGGTAACTCGCTTCTAACAATAGCTATTGGATGAAGGCAAGGGCAGCAAAAGAATGCTGAAGATGACCACAGGTACCAGAATGTCAAAGTAATGGCTCTGATACCTTGTTAAGAATATAAAGTGGGAGAGAGAAAGACTGAATAGTTTGTATATTGATGTATATTCTGTGTATAACACTGTATAATATAGAGCCTTATATAGGCAAAGTATGTGTGAAGTACAAGTAATATAAGTATACTACAAGTATAGTATATTAGGTTAAGCTCGATGGGATAGGCTAAACTAAGCTATATACTAACATGAACAAATAAATTGTAGTAGAATTTGAATTGTAATCAAATTAAGATTTTTATTAACTTAGAAAGTATAGGAGAAGAAAATAAGACTAAAAAAATTATAAAATGATAATGATATGGCAAGCTCTGAAGAGGTCAATAAAAAGTCAAAGATTTCGGTTTTATATATAGATATATAAATTATTAATTGTTTCTTTTTCTCACGTGTTCTATTCAATGTGCTACTTAGTACTTGCCAATCGGCTTCAATGGTCCCGTGACCCTTATCAAAGGTACGATCATGGTGAAGTTTAGAAAAAGAAGAATATACATACATATATATATATATATATATATGATCATGGCAAAGTTCAGAAAAAGAAGAAAAAAAAATTGAGGGTAAAATATCACTTTTGGCCCATATATAAAGCCCATGTGGCTGAGTCAGGGTGGTCGAAAGAGGGCAATTGCCCAACCCCTCTCTTCTTAAAAAAACTCTAACTCTCTCCTAAAACTTGATTTTGTCCTCCCAACATACCATGTAGACATCTAGGCGAATGGCTTGAGAGTTCAGGGTTGAAATTGCTAGAAAATGTAGGGCAGATAATGAGTCAGTGCTTAATAGTTAATAGTGAACACAAATGCAAACAAACCCTAGTCGACATACACTAACCTTAGTCATGGTTGCCTAATTCGTGGCTATCCCTTTGAACATGTGGATGTCACTTAATTTGTAATTGTTCTAAAAATTTTATAAAAAAAAATGTTTTAAAATAAATAAAATTCTACCTATCTTAGTCAAAAGATTATAATAGATTCTTTTTTTAATTAAAAAAAAATGTATGCATATACAAAATATATTCTCTTATATGTGTTTATTGTTGAACGATTTTTTATGGGATAATAAATTGATTAGTATTTTTTTTTCTATATATCAACAGACAAAATAGGAAGATCTTTTCTATATATCAAGAATCAATTAATTTGGAATCAAAATATATAAAAGGGAATTAAAGGTTTGAAGAGAAAAAGATACCAAATAAAAGATCGATACCATTTAAATTTGAAAAATGATAAATTTTTTTGTTCATGAAACTTTATGTATAAATCATTAAATTAGTACTACTTTATATTTTTATTATTTAATTATTTTTAATTTATACATATAGTAATTATTAATGACATCAATGTATATGTATATTCTTTTTTTAAAAAAATGTATGTGTATAAGTGTGTATGTACGCATACACACACATATAATTATAAACTTTTTTCTTTATTCAAAACAAATCCCTCCCCCCCCCCCCCCCCCTCGAGCCAAATCTTAGCTTCGCTAGAGGTGTTTTTATTTTGATTTATAATTTTTCAATTGCACTGGCTCAGTCCTTTTAATTGTTTATATGGTTTCAATAATGTTGTTTTTGTATGTTATCTTACTAGATCATAACCGTATAATCTTTTGATATGCAATCTCGACAATGTTATTGAACACACAAATTTTGTGCTTAAAAGTCACACAGTACAAAAGAGTGCAAAAAATAATCAATTTGTATTGACATTATATGAAAGTGTGTATAATTCTCTATAAAATTATTTGCAATAAAGGAATACTATAGATTTCTCTAATTCGATTTTTGCCACGCTTGATGATCTAAAGGACTATGAAGCTTGATCTTGAATTGTGTCTTAAAGTCTCCAAGTTGGGTGTGTAGCTTGAAGTATTTGATTTAATATGGAACTAAATCAAATGGAAATTGGCAGGAGATTTCCTATTTTGATTTAGAGTAAGTATATGCCTTGATTTTGAATGAACAAGAGTGCTTTTCAGTCTTTTGTACTTGAAGAAAACTTTATTTCTTAGCAAAGCACTTGTTATCTTTTTATATCTTCTTCGTCTTTTTTTCACATGGATAAGCAAGAAACAAAATTCCATATCTTTGTCCACTGTTGAACCATAATACATTGATGTAGGCAATTATTGCACTCAACTTCTTTGGATGAAGAAGTAGTTGAATGATTATGAAATTGTTCAAGGCACTATGACTATCCATTGTGACAATAGTGCCATTAACATTATCAAGAACCCTGTCCAATATTCTTGGACCAAGCACATCGATGTTCAATATCATTTCATTAAAAATCTTTTAGAAAATCTTGGTGTCTCTTTCATCCCAAAACATCACTTGGTGGTTTTTTCAACAAACCACTCGATGGCCTTTGCATTTAGTCCCCCTTCGGAAGGTTATCAATGTCTGTCCCATGATCTGCTAGTTCTCCTAGGATGTGCATTCTTGTTCATCATTCATCCTAGGAGTTAGTGTATATTATTATATATATTCGTGCATTATTTTTTAGCTTATTTTCATTGTTTTAGCATTATGTTTTTGCTTTTATTATAAATTGAAAAACATCAAAGAAATGAAAGAGTGAAAAAAAAAATCCAAAAATTGTGTGTGTAGTGTGTACCCTTGGTTGGCCATAAAACACCAAGACTGTGCTTGTGTACCATGTGTAGTTTAGCAATATAATTTTATGCGCTAGATTATTAGTTGAGCTATGTTTTGTGGCTGTGTGAGTGATTGGAATGCAATAAATCATGTGACCTATGTGTCCATATCGAAAGTCTTGATTATACACTAGATACTTGTGAAAGAGAAATTGCATAAATGACCATCTACGGCTATATGTTTCATATTTGTAATTAAAAATACCCTCATGCTTATAGAAAAAACCAGTACTCCCAAATTAGGAAAAGGTGAGCACTACATGAAAAAAAGGGTAAAATGCCTAAACTGTGCATTAACTTAAAGTCAAGCATCGAAAATGTTGCACCTTAACAAACAACAAATAGTTAGGATGAGCTCAAGTTATGTGTCTCTTTTAGTGGATAGCGTTTAAGATGGTGTGAGGTATGTGAGTAATGTTGATAGTTTTTAGACCCCTTAAAACACAATTGAATTAACCTAGGTAATTAGCCAAGTTGTTACTTAGTCTAATTTAACAAATCTAGGTTATCACAATTACAGAGATCATATCATGCAAAGCAGCGGAAAGATAAATAACACAAAGATATGATTACCCAAGAAACCAAACCGGTAAAAACCTAGAGAGGATTTAACCTAGCTATCCTTAAGGTAAACTTGAATCCACTATCTTGAAAGAATCGAAGTTCATACAATAAGACTTACAAGCCCCCACACTCAACTTTTTATTGCTACCCACCAATAGAACTTACTGGCACGACCACGTGCAAGCTCCGAATCCACAGACTCCTTCTTTCTTGGATTTACCACCAGATACAAGCACTCCTGCTTATGTTTCTTTAAACTTCAATGGCAGCAACTGAGTTGATCATCAAAGTGTAGATAAAATCTACTCCTTGAAAACCCTAAGTTTGTGTAAAGGAAAGCTCCTCTAGATCTCACAAGAGATTTACACAAACAACAATATGAGCAACACTAAAACGTAGCTAGGGTTTGCCTTTTATACTTAGGACAAATTAGAAAACCCTAAATGTTTTAAAAAAACTAGGGCTGAGTTGGAAATCTGCAGAAAAATGCATTCTGCCCGAGATTCGATCGATCGAGCCTAAGCTTCGATCGATCGAGCCAGGCCGAAATGCATAGTAACTTCTACATTAGCTCGATTCCAACTTTACATAAAAGATACAACTTTGAGCAAGACTAAACACTTCTAAACATATTGTTTTGATCATGGTTTGCCAACAATACACATTAGAGTTCTAAATACATAAAAACCTAAGTCTTTAGAACCTAACAAACTCCCCCTTTGGCAATCCGTGACAAAACACAACTAAAAGCTCAAAGTTTACAAAGAAAAGCCCTTTACAAAACAAATGCTCATAAAACAAACTCAATCCTAACTACTATCCATCAGTTGCGAGTGTAGACAGTAGCTCAATTGAATCAACCTGTATATTTCCTGAAACACTAAACAAAATGCATAACCGCATGTGTGGAAAAATACAAGTAAACAAAATAAATTCTTGATTTCAAACAACACACAATAAAGACATATGTCAATGAAAAACTCATAAATATAAATCAATAAACAGTTGAAAACAAAAAACATATAAAGCAATAAAAGTAACTCCCCCTAACATGAATATCCCAACAAAAATATGGCAAGAGCTTAAAGTATAAAATACAATGTGAAGCACCTGGATACAATCTAAACTCCACAGGCTCCAACCAACCAAAAATACTCTCCCCCTGAAGACAAAAACTCTACAAGCTCAAATATGTACTCCCCTTTTTGTGACAGAATGCCAAAGGGCAAACAAAATCCATCATCAAAAGGGAGGTGGCGGTGAAGATCGTCTAAACTATGCCAACTATGTGCGCAAAGCACGGATCTCATCGAGCACGCCTACCAAAATCTGTCCATGAGCTGCCTGAACGGTCAAGACATGATCCAACGTACGTTGAATGTCTGAATCATCCGAAGTAATCGGTGGAGGAGCATCAGCATCAGCAGCAGCAGCACCAGACGTCTCAACAGCATCAGCACCTGTAGAAGAGGGAGGAAGTGGAACAGCACCAGATGACACACATCTAGGATGTGAAGGAGCAACTTTCAAGTAAGCAGCCCTCTGGGAGCAACAACATGAACAGGCTCACCGAAAGGAAAACCATCTAGACCCAGGAACAGCAGAATCCTATGAATGAAAATAGGATGAATAAGCGCATGCCCTATGGCAGAACTCCTATGAACCTCGTTCAAAGAATGAAGGAACAGACGAGGGAAACTGATAGACGCACCAGAAACAAACGCATACAAAAACACACATCGCTCTAGAAGGATGGTGTGGAGATGAGAAATAGGCTACAACAAATGACACGCTATCCTAAAGAAAAGACAGGCAGTCTCGGTAAGCTCAATTGACGTGATTCGAGGATCAGAACCCTACTGGATAGAAGACCCAGTGATGTATGACATGACAACATCTAAGGGAGGAGACTCATCATAGGGAT
This sequence comes from Quercus robur, assembly GCF_932294415.1. NCBI lineage: Eukaryota > Viridiplantae > Streptophyta > Magnoliopsida > Fagales > Fagaceae > Quercus > Quercus robur. The sequence continues at coordinate 46,445,677 of NC_065541.1, forward strand.
AGTCATGCTCCTGAACAACCAAAACCCCAAGAGTTTCAACCACTACCCGAGGGGTAATGGTGAACTCAACACCTTGTATCCAACTCCTAACAAGAGTGTTGGAATCATAGACGTGGCAAGAGAGATTCGAGAAAAACTCTCTAATCAGGACGGTCGGGGGTGGATAATCTATCTCTAAGAGAGACAACCAACCTCTAGACTCAAAGTTAGCTCTAATGGCCCGATCAATCTCATCTAAAATCACAGCACGCTCAGCCCAAATCTTGCTTACAGTTCAAAGTCTCAAAGGCCTCTCTGCTTTTATCATTCCTAAACACCTCACTCCTAAAGGGAGACTCAGAGGAAGTGGAAGGGGTCCTATGGGCTCTAGTTTTCCTAGGCATGGTGCTAGGACAAGGACCAAGATACAAAAAAAAAAAAAAAAAAAAAAAAAAAAAAAAAAAAAAAAAAAAAAAACACCAAGGGCAGACTGCAAGTTAGCACAAAAAAATATAGAGCAAAAATCTATATGATGCATGAACAAATTAAATGGCATAATGCATGTCCTAATGCAGTGCAATTAAGTTCAAATTCACAAAATTGGCTTGAGCATAGAGTTTCTAACACAAAACCCCAAAATTTTGAAAAACCACTTGATCAATTTGAAAGAAATTGACTAATTGATCATCATACAAGATAGATTTCAGAAAATAATGACCAATTACATCAAATCAACAAGTTATTTTCATCAATTTAATCAAATTTGAACAAAATCCCCAATTCGGGTTAATTACAATCCCTAGAATTTTCAATTCCTCAAAAACCACAAAATTGATCAAATTAAACCACAAGGATCATGATTATAACATCCTAGAACAAAAATCCAATGATCAATTTCATAAAATACGGTTTGTATCATCAAAAATCCCAAAATATGCTAAGTCCGAAAATAACCCTTCAATGCATGAAAAAATGCATGTAAAACAGAAAATAAATGAAAAAGAGAGGGTAATATGGACATACCGGCTTATGGAGAGAAAAACCTTGCAAAAAGATTGGCCGAAAACGACAAAAAAAATCTCTGTGGAGCCTTGCCAAGTCGGAGAGAGAGAAAGTTTTGAAAAAGTTTTGAAAAAGTGAGAGGAACAAGTCAAAATTGATATTTTTAAAAACCTGATTCACGAGTTTCGATTGATCGAAAATCAGTTTCGATCGATCGAAACAGACAAAGGCTCTTTAAAAAAAAATTTAAAACAATTTCGATTGTTCGAAAATTAGGTTGGATCAATCGAAATGGACAGAGGCTCACAAGGTTTGAGAAAAAAAACACAATTTTTGAAAAGACATTTAGGAACAACTCAAAGCATTGACATAAGGAACAAAATGCATGAGTATGTGATGATATGATTTTCAAAAATAAGAATTTAAGCCCAAAAATCCCAAAATTAAAATTTCTTGCATTCTCCATAAATTTTCAAGTATCAAATCAATTTTGCACAAAATTCAAAGTATTTGCAAAACTTGGTTGGTCAGACCATAAACACACATAATAACATGTACAATGTTTAGCAAAGAGTAACTTATGTAGTGTGTGCAACTAGCAAAAGCTTGAGATACATGTGAGGTGATATGTGAATAACAATCAATTACAAAGTCTACAAAATTCATCACATAGAATTTAAAAGAGACTATCACCTAAAGAGTTACATCATATAACTCTCACATCTCCTAAATCATAAGCTTGCAATCATGTAAGTTTCTTGAATTATGCCTCATAATATACACACCAATTTTAATTTATTCAAAAACTTATTAAAAAGCCAGGATAATGTACACACCAATTTTAATTATGTGATTTTGGCATCAAGCCTAATAGTACACACCAATTTTAAGTATTAAGCAATTAAACCGAGGCTACACCTTATGTTCTTTTTGTGCATGTGCTACACTTTCTCGAGCACAAAATCTTACGATATGTACTAAGGTGTTAATGATTGGCTAGTGAACAATGGTGAGATGGTTATTTATGCCTTTCTCTAAAAGTTCAAGTCTGACAGTCAAAAACATGTGACTTCAAGATCAAGACAAAGTGATCAAAAACCATAAATATCTTTCCCACACAACATGCATTACAAAGTTTCAACTAGTAATGTGCAATAAGTAAGCTCATCAAAGCTAAATAAGGTACAAAAGACATGTTATGTGAAAATAAATTGACCAACCTTGTTCTCAAAAACCAAGAAACTAGTGCAAAACACAATTTGCTTCCTTTTTCCTCCCTTTTCCTTTTTTTTTTTTATTAAAAAAAACACCTAAAATGAAATGCATGAATGTTATGCAATGCAAATCCTAAAAACAAAAAAAACAAAACCAAAGAACAATGGTCACAAAGGGTAGAGCAATGAAGCACAAGGACCATGTCAGAAAAACTCAATTAGTTCGAGTCTTTTGCATCCAAAACTTTTTAAATGCACCATAAGCATTGGAGTTTTTATTCACATGGGAATGATTACCAACTCCAGGATTGGAATAAAGTTTAAAGCCTTTACCAATTCACCAATGAGTACCATAGGGTCTTGTGCTTGAGGCACAGGTACTTTTGGTTTGTTTGCTCTCTTTGCAGCTTGCAGCTTGTAACAATTTGGATGTATGTGTCCAGACTTTCCACAAAAATGACAAACTCATGCAGGTTTATCATGTGTCTTGTCCTTAGATAAGGTAGGCTTCTTAGGTTTAGACTCTTTCAGATCAACCCTAATCTTCCTAAATGATGAAACTTCTATGGGTTTGACAACCTCACTCATAGGAGGTTTGACAGTTTCACTCACAATCTCACTCACAGAAGGTTCAGAAGAAGATGAAGGGACAAAGTTTGTGGAATGGGGAGCAGACACAAAGATGCTTTCAACATAACCTAATCTAGATTTGTCAGAAGGAGACTTTTGAACACTCAGCATTTGATCAAGTTTAAAACTAGCAGATCTAGCAACAGATAAATCAAGTTTCAAAGATTTTAACTTTATCAAACAAAAACATATTCTCAGTTTTCACATTGTTCAAAAGTTCATTAGCATCAAACAATTTTACAAGCATATTCTTCTTATCAAGCTTAAGAGATTCAATTTTCTTCAGGCCAAGTTCAACATTCATAGCATCCTTTGCAGCAACTTTACAAAATTTATTGTAGGCCTCTTGAAGATCTGCATCCTCAGAAAGTTCCCCATCAGAAGGGTTCTCTTCAACAGATATGCTCTCATTGACTACAGCAGTAGCAGTGAAAGCAATGAAGTTTCCATCCTCGTCACAATCAGACTCATTATCAGAATTTTCACCATCACTAAGGGTTACAGTCACAGCCTTATCCTTAGACTTCAAATAGGGAGGACATTCAGATTTCATGTGACCATACCCTTGACATCCAAAACACTGAGGACCTATAGAATTATTAGAAGATTGACCTATTTTTTCTCTAGGTTTATCATTATTGTTAACCTTATTGGGATCATTCTTCCTAAAGTTTCTAGGTTCAGCAATGTTCGTGCCTCTTGCCTTTCTGTTACTATTCCTGAGAAAGTTTCTAAAGTTCTTGGCAAGGTAAGCAATCTCTGTAGTAGCGAGCTTATCATCAAATTCACCAATCTCAACATCATCAACTGACTTAAGAGCCATTGATTTGGATTTGTTAGTTTTGGGTAGGTCCAACTCATAAGATTGAAGAGATCCTACAAGTTCATCAACAGGGATGGAGTCCACATCCTTGCTCTTAGTAATGACAGTCACCTTGGGTCTAAAGTCTTCAATTAAAGATCTAAGAATCTTCCTAACAATTTTAAGTTGATCACAGATTTCACCCAAGTTAAAAGCAAAATTAACAATATCATTCAATTTAGCATAGAATTCATCAAAAGATTCATCATCAGACATCCTAATGCTTTCAAATTTTGAAGTCAATTGCTGCAATTTATTGATTTTGACAGTCTTTATGCCTTCATGCACAGTCTGAAGGATATTCCAAGCAGTATGAGCAACCTCAACATTAGAGATTCTCTTAAATTCCTTCATAGACACAGCGTTAAAGATAGCATTCATAGCCTTGCTATTGAACGCGGCTGCTTCTTTTTGAGAAGTTTCCCACTCACCAACAAAAGTAGTGGGCTTTCCCCATCCGTATTCAACGGAGTTCAAGACTCTCTCATCAATCGATTTCAGGAATGTTTTCATCCTTACTTTCCAATAAGCATAATTATTCTCAGCAAAGTGAGGAGGAATAACTAGAGAGTGTCTGTGTTCCATGACAACAGGGTTCAAGGATCAGCTTAGTGATCAAAAGATCAACAACAAGAAAGCAACCCGCTCTGATACCACTTGATAGTTTTTAGACCCCTTAAAACACAATTGAATTAACCTAGGTAATTAGCCAAGTTGTTACTTAGTCCAATTTAACAAATCTAGGTTATCACAATTACAGAGATCATATCATGCAAAGTAGCGGAAAGATAAATAACACAAAGATATGATCACCCAGGAAATCAAACCGATAAAAACCTAGGGAGGATTTAACCTAGCTATCCTCAAGGTAAACTTGAATCCACTATCTTGAAAGAATCGAAGTTCATACAATAAGATTTACAAGCTCCCACGTTCGACTTCTTATTACTACCCACCAATAGAACTTACTGACATGACCACGTGCAAGCTCCGAATCCACGGATTCCTTCTTTCTTGGATTCACCACCAGATACAAACACACCTGCTTGTGTTTCTTTAAACTTCAATGGCAGCAACTGAATTGATCATCAAGGTGAAGATAAAATCTTCTCCTTGAAAACCCTAAGTTTGTGTAAAGGAAAGCTCATCTAAATCTCACAAGAGATTTACACAAACAACAATATGAGCAACACTAAAATGTGGCTAGGGTTTGTCTTTTATACTTAGGACAAATTAGAAAACCCTAAACGTTTTAAACAAACTAAGGCTGAGTTGGAAATCTGCAGAAAAACGCATTCTGCCCGAGATTCGATCGATCGAGCCTAAGCTTCGATCGATCAAGCCAAGCCAAAATGCACAGTAACTTCTGCATTAGCTCGATTCCAACTTTACATAAAAGATACAACTTTGAGCAAAACTAAACACTTTTAAACATATTGTTTTGATCATGATTTGCCAATAATACACATTAGAGTTCTAAATACATAAAAACCTAAGTCTTTAGAACCTAACAAATGTGATTAGTTTTGTGTATTACCTAAACCACCTCATAAATTTTTTTTATATACCCTGCTCACTAACGTGCTTCACGTACTTCATGTGTGTTTTTATTCACTATATATGGTACATTGTACAAATGTTGAATAGTTGGCCAATCATGGTTACATAATGTGTTTTAGATTTGTTGAGTTTAAACTACGAAATCTTGAGAAATTATGGTCATGTGAGTCTAGAGGGAATTGGATTTTGAATCTTCGTGATATTATGCTTAAGTTTGCTTATTTAATGTCAAAACTATCATGCATATAAGTCCCACGTTAAGCTACATTGAATACTACATTGATTGTTTTTTCTTTCTCGATTAATTCTTGATCGACTCTCACTTGAGGGAGAATATGTTCCACCGAGTTTCAACTCACCCTTGCTCAATTGAGACTGTTCAATCTAAATTACAAACACAGTTTTAAATCTTGTATTTTTTTTTTAAAATATATTTTTACTGGTGAAAGTGATGTGGCAATAACAACTACATAACAGTCCCAACTTTAAATGGATAAAGTTATATTTCCAAACTACAGGTAAACAATGTTAAAACAAGTCAAATAATAGGTGGTTGTTGGATCATTTTAATATTAAATAATTAAAATGAATAAATGTTATAATATAAATGTAAAGACGTGGGAGTGAATATGGAAGATGAAGAGTTCTGAAAATGTTTAATCCCACGTTGAAAAGGAGAGAGACTATTTTATTCTTTTTAATTGTAGTGATTAATGGGTTAACATGAATTGTCTCAGATATTGAGTTAGATACGTGCGCAAGGGGGAGATGAAGGGTGGAGGTATCCAAAATGGAAATGAATCAGTCTCTTAAATCCTCCTACTTGACAGTCCATTCAGAGTAATTACCAACCAGGGGCTTGAATCTCCTTAAAGACTTAAAGAGAGCGAGTGTCGCGCCTCAGTGTAAATAGTGTTGTGTAATTTCATTCTTTAAGTTAATAATATTCAGAAGTATTATTTAGTTTCTCATTGTGTTATTTCTATTATTATTGTGTTTGCACCAACAGTAGTTAATGTCTAATTAACGCTAAAAAATTAAATTGTTAATTTTTTTCATTATAAGGTAAATTTATATTTAATTATTTAAAATTAAAAATAATGATCATATTGTGAGGATAAGAGACTTAAATCTTAAATATCCGTTAAAAGTACCTGAAACTTAAGGGGAAAAAACGTTAGTTCTTTTAGTAAGAAGAGGAATTATTTCTTGCAGCCAATTCTATTTTTTTTTATTCCAGAAAATTAAGGACAAAAGGCATTAAAAAATCTTTTTTTAAATCTTTTTTTTTTTAAATTCATTGTTGGGTTTTTATCTGAAAAGGCAGGTGAGTGTTGGCTGCTGCCACTGCATTGCCAACTGTTCATCAATCTCTTCAATAACACTTTTCTTAATTTCAAATCACAAAAGGAGTTTTTTTTTAAATATAAAATAAAATTTAAAAAGGAACATAATATCACGCGCAACAACCGCGAGTGGTTGACGCAACACCTGTCGATATTTCCTACTGCAGACTAAACTTGGGTTGAAAAAGAGCAGCAAGGCAGCGTAAAAAACGGCTCATTTTAGGAACAAGCATTTCAATTGGCGCGTAATCAATACTTACTGAGCAGTAAAAAGAAAAGTAAAAGAAGAGAAACAAAATTGTACTAGCACAGAATACTGGCTTTCCCACGTGAGGTTCTGAAACTTTTTTTACATTCCAAAACTTTGGTTAAGAAAGAAAAGGAAGTGATGAATATATTATTCCTGCCTTGGAAAACCTTTTCCCTCCTGGACTAACAGGGCCTATACCACCCCCACTCGTGCAAAATTGTAACCAAATTCTACATTTTTACTTATAGCCTTGATTTTCAGTCTGTCCCTATTGCCTAAAACATGTGCAAAGAAAACCATTTTGGTTCTCAGACTGACTTCAAAAGTTTCCTTCTCAAAATGTGTTTAATTTGGGTTACCAAAAACTTGGTTTGATGACAAAATGTGGATGACACAATGATGAGACTTTACATAGCACATTCAGAGGTACAAGATAATTAAAAAATAAAAAAATGGTAGTATGTATGGGTTTCTGACTAGTAGTACTACTGCCTGGTTGAGAGACAATTATTTCTCCTTCACTAGTGAGGCTTTGGGATTCTACTTGGTTATTCTCTTTCCTGAAATGAGAAGTTTAATTTTGATTCTTTTCTTCTGACTGGCTGCCCACCTTATGAGGGGGATAGATCAGGTAGTCATGAATCACTACAAAGATTTATGTATTGAAATTGTTGGATTCTCTAAAACAGCCAAGGGAACAATTTAAAGATTAAAAAATGTTTTGAGGACATTGAAAAGACTTATTGGTGAAACTGAAGAAACACCTCATACACTTGATGAGGGAGTAGATACATCGGCTTTTTAGAACAAAAAAACATTTGTCCTCTACCAGAGTGACTAGTGTGAGTGATGACAATGGTGAGGTGATCACTCCTGTGAAGAAGAGAGCAATATGGGGTAGGGTAAAGAATATGTTCCAATCTACACGGCTTAGGCTGTCTCCAAGCGATTGTGAAGGTTTTTAAGTTTATTTCTTTTGTTAGTACAAGCCTCTTGCGAATCTTTTTGCATAATGATCACATGAAATGTAATATAGCTACTCCCTTTTGCTACTATTGATAAAGAGAATATGAAGGTTATTGTTTGCCTTGAAAAATGTATTTCCCTTCTCTCTCATAGTAAACAAGACATTGAATGAGTAAAAGATAAAGTTTGGCTACAAATATTGTTGTAATTTAAAGGTATAACTTTCATTAAAAAAAATTAACATGGCAATTTATTTTAAAAATCTTATTGGTGAATTGTATATTCTTTATGTTCTTAACACACATGTCAAATTTCATACCAATCAGATATTATTTATTATTCGAATCATAAATTTAATCTTTATACATAATTTTAGACTACAAAAACTTTAAATTTAAACATTTGATCGATGACATGACTACTGATTTTTTATTTTCTAAAAATTTTGCAAGCATGAAAAATATAAGAAAATATAATTTAATAATAGATTTGTCAAAATTCACATCTAATAAAAACATATTGAGTAGAGTTGTAGTCTTTAAGCTAAATTCATAAATGAATATATCTATTCTTTTTTCTATAATAAATAGATTAAAAAAAAATTGATTCCATGAAAAAGTTTTCAATATTTGCATAGTGACCACATCATTTGTCATAATTTATAAAAATTGTTGATTGTGACCGGTAGATAATCACTTACAGTAACCATGTCAAAATTGTGACACAAAAATTGCTTATACTTTCTTAATTTTCTTGACAAGACAATATTGCTTGCATGCTTACCACAAAGCTTGGTGTGAGTTACCAAAACTTTCATAAAAAGGAACTTTGATAAAACTTCTGTGTCTCTCTCCCTTATGATGGAGTTAGGTCGAATTTTCAACTTTCATAGTAAAAGCTCTGCAAGGACATCAGGCAAATTTTACATCACTGTGACATAACAATTGCATGCAGATTTAAACTTTAGTGTGGTAGTCGGTAAATGAGAAATCTTTTGAGCAAGATAACAATAAAGCAGTTAAATGTGTACCATAAGACTGTTACAAATAGAGAAGCATTTTCAAAGTCTAGGAGGGAAAAAAGAGTGGGATCCAGCTCTCACAAGTCACAATATTCATTTGTCCTTGTGTTCAGTCCTCTCGTAATCTTGTTCCATTGAGACCTATGGTCCTCCTACCAAGCCCCACTTTTCTTTTTTTAATATTTCAATTTCATTTCTTTCCTCTCTCTCTCTCTCTCTCTCTCTTTTAATAAAAAAAAAATGTGAATTTTGTAATTTCATTTCTTTGCTTCATTTGGTTTCAAAGAAGTGTTATGGCCCCTACCCAAAACCAGGAAATTTTTATTCACACACCTTTATAGAAAGTTTCACCCACTTGCCAGATTTTTATCTTTATTTACTTCACAAACTCCTACTTAATATCTCCACACTTCTTACAAGCATCCACATCAATGGATGCAAAATCTTGCAAAATGTAAAAAATCCTTCATTTTACACATTTTGATCAAATAAACACCCACATCAATACTCATGGTTAGGAAGATATATTTTAGCTTAAACAACTAATATTTCTAAACAAAAAAAAAAAAAAAAAAAACCCGAATGAAAAAAAAAAAAAAAAAAATAGAAAGGCCTATAAAGATTTTTATAGTGTTTTTATTGACTGAAAGAAAGTATATGATAGGTTCCTAAAATGCTCATGTGGTGGGTTTAGAAAAGAAATGAGTTGTTCTAAAGTATATTAAATTGATTAAGAATATGTATGATAGAGATGTAACTTATGTGAGAAAGAGGCATCACAAGTGAGTTTTTTATCACTATCAATTTGAATCAATGATCAACATTAAGTTCATATCTCTTTGTACTAATGATGGATGAGCTCACTAAATCAATTCCTTGGTATATTCTTTATACAAATGAAATAGTTTAATTAGATGAAACTAGATGTGACGTTAATATCAGATGATATGGTTTGGCAAGACGCTATAGAATCTAAAGACTTTTAATTACGTAGGACACAAAAAAAAGAGTACATGCAATGTAAGTTTAATAAAAGTAGAAATAGAGATAAAGAATCTACAAGACTTGATGATCTATAAATACCAAAGATCGAGATCTTTCCATATCTTGGATCAATAATCAATTAATATTCAATTCAATATCTATATATTACTAAAAGTTGAAACGTAGCATTTAATGCTGCTGCTCTCACATTACGCCACATCAGCTGCCACGTCATTCTTTTTTTCCTTTTCTTTTTTAAAATATAATTTTTCCTACAATTTTAAAATGGTTTTTACAATTTTCAGCCCTATAAATGCAGTCCACTACTTATTTATTTACTTCCATTATCACCTTATAATAAATCCAGCCCACTACTTATTTATTTACTTTCACTATCACCCTATAATAAATTTGTATAATTAATCCAGCCCATCTCTTATTTATTTAGTTCCACTATCAAGCCCAACCTAAAACCTTTTCAGTTCAGATTTAGGGTTTTGTGTGAGCCTTTTCAGTTTTTTTTTAAAACAAAAAAACAAAACAAAATGTTGAATATTTAAGGTTAGAGTTTTTTTTTTTTTCCAATTTTCATATAATTGTTTTTAATGTTTATTTTTTTAATATTTGCACTTCTCCAACTTTATTTCTCTCTCCCTTACCATTTCATCTCCCCACTACTTCTTCAATCTTTTCATCTCCCCACTACCCTCTACATTAATACCATTCTTCCTCTTTCCCTTCATCTTCCATTATTTTTGTCTTTTCTTATTCACACACTCTTACTATAAATTTGTCACTATCTCTTCTATTCTATGCATAGTTTTCCCTCACAAAAAAAAAAAAAAAGGTTTCCTCTCTCTCTCTAAATTTTTTGGTGGATTTTTTTTATTTTTCTTGCATCTCTACTTTAGGTTGATAATTTTTTATATTCTTTAAAACTCTATTTTGGGTTAATGCGATTTAGTTTTGTTTTTTAAATTGTGATTTAGTTTTGTTTTTTAAATTTTTGTTGTTTATTTTTTATTTTTTATTCTCTTTTATTGTTAAATGTTATCCTATTGCGTTCTAAAGAATTAAATATAGCATATAAAAATATAATATTATTCTATTACATAACATGATTTGGATAATTTGGTATTTATTCTGTTACATAGCATGATTTTTTATAGTGCTCAATTTAGATGTTAAACTATAAGACTTTACTAATTTTTGTTTATTTTCTAATCTTTTGTGGTGGACAGAGTACTCTTAATAGCTGTATTAGAAGTACTCTATAATGCCATTTATTTAAAGAAAAGCAAAGGTTAGCCAGACGAAAATAATCGGATAGGTAACAAATTTTAACTTTTGCAATTTTATTTTTATTATTATTATTTTATAACAATGCATGTATAGAAATTTTATTCTTAGATTTTGCTAATAATTGTTTATTTGATAATATGTTTTGGGTAACCGAAATTATAATTTCTACAAAGAAAACAACCTTAATAGATTATCAAAAACAAAATTTTATCCTAATATTGATTCAATTAATCATTGTTAAGTTTTATTAATTTTTTTTAGTTTACGTTTTTTTGGTGTTTTGGATTGTTCCTATATTACATTTATGATTGTTCCTATAATAAATAAAAATATATTACGAAATACATTACTCATTATTAGATTAGTTTAAATTGTAAAAAAAATTTTAATAAAACCACCATAAAAATAATTATCACGCGCAATGCGTGGGTTCGCGGCTAGTATATATAAAAGCAGAGACCTTATGCGAGAATGCATGAGATCCTGCCAAGTGGCATTCTAATTTTACATTTAGCCTTTTTTTTACCTCTTTCATTAATTTTTTTTACTGTTACCAAAAAGTTCACATTAACTTATTTTACTGTTCTCTTACTAATATCTCATTAATTGCCTAAGCTTACACCACACTTGTCACTATTCTTCATGTCTTTTAGCATAGCCACTGTTTTAGTATTTTTTTTAAAAAAAAAAAACAAAAAACAAAAAAGTAAGAACTAATAGTAATAACTAACGAGATAAGGCTTTAGAGAAAGATAAAGAGACACAAAAATATTGTAGATTGTTAAATAAAACGCATTATTTCACCATATATTACCAAAATAAAAGACTTGAAACTAACAAACATTTGAAAAAGAGAGAAAGAGGAATCTGAAGGGTCATCACCTTCGTTATACTGGCCTTCTACCACCATCAAGACACCGAAACCCTTATAGGTAATTTTTTTTTCTTTTTAAATTAGGGGCTTAAATATGATTTAGGTTTAGGTAATTTGGTTAGTTAGTTTTTGTTTTGGGTATATAAGTAGAGAGAATATTTGATGCGCAATGTAAAGCCATATTCTATCATGGTTTAATTTTAAATCATCTATAAGACACATGCATGTACACTTGCGCACACCATGTCTTAATGTCACATTATCGATGAGTGGAAGACAGTCAGAGAGTTGGGCATACTTTTATTTCATAGTATGAAATATATGAACACAACACAAATTAGTTAATTTTCATGGTCCCGTTACTCTTTTGCATTTATTTTTGGTTTCATAATTTAAAAAAATAATAATCTTACCTTAAGAAGTCTACTAAAATGCAATGAAGTTACTAAACTAATTTTTAATATCTCAAAATGTATATGTTTCTTTACTCTAATTTAGTTTACTTTTTCTTTATAATATATGTACAACATTATCAAATACTGTTTTACATAAAATATCACAAAATTATCTGTGCATTACACAGACAACTTACTAGTTCATATAAATGGAGAAACTGAAGAGATGTGAATCATAGTATAAGAGCATAGTGGATGAAGTGATGATTGCATTAGGAATCTATTTATAAATCTAAAAGCTTAAACATAGTATTTATTATTGCTATACTTCTATTGAACCACATCAACCACCTATTTCCAATCATTTCACTCTCCTTTTTTACTCTTCTTCTTATTATTAATTGGGAAAAATTAACAAATGCCCTAAGAGCATTGACATTTGTTAGAAAACCATTTTAAAAAAGTTTTTATTGGAAAAAAAATCAATTAATATTTTGATAACTTTTTCAATTTCCCATAAAAGTTGTATAAAAACTTTTCTAAAATGGTTTATTAACAACTGCACTAAGAGTACCCATTAACATGATCTTTATTAATTTTGAACCTTACTATTATATTTCCTCCACCTTTCCCCCTCTTTTTTACCTTTTCATCTCTCCACTACTCTCAACCTTAATATCACTTTTCCTTAATCCCTTCCTCTCCCTTTCATTTTGGCTTCTTATCCCCATCTTCTTACTATAAATTTGCTATTCTCTCTCCAATTCTATACATCCCACACAAATTAAAAATGTAATTTCTCTCTTTCTCTCTTTATGTTTTTTTTTTTTTCCTTTTTCTAGTAGATTTTTTATTTTTTGTATCTCTACTTTAGGTTGATGACTTTTTGTTCTTTAGAACTCTACTTTGGGTTGATGTAATTTGATTTTTTTTAATTGATTGTTAAATGTTATTTTATTGCATTATAAAGATAGTTTATTGCATTATAAAGATAGTGTATAAGAATATAATGTTATTCTATTACATAGCATGACTTGAATAATTTGGTGCTTATGACTCATGACTATATCCTTTATTTTGACTCTTCTTCTCTCATCTTATTTTCTATAAATTTGCTATTCCCTTTACCATTCTCTTCCGAAAAAGTGATTATTCTCTCTCTCTCTCTCTCTCTCATTTATTCTTTCTTACAACTCTACTTTAGGTTGATGAATTATTATGTTTTTTTTTTTAAATCCTATTTTGGGTTAATACAATTTGGTGGTTTTTTTTTTTTTTTTTTTTGAGTTCTCCATTACAAATTCTCTCTCCCTCTTATAGTTTTTGTTTGACATAATACTTAGTTATTTTGGAAGTGAGAATTTGAATTTATATCAAAATATAGTCTTGGCTATGTGTTTGAACGTGTCTGTCAATTATTTGAGTAATATCAAGTGTAATTTGTGATGAGTTTTGATTATCATGATAATTTTCGTAAGAGAATGAGAAATTTGAATAATGTATTTGAAACTTAAAGAGTTTAGTTATACAAAAAAATAAGAACTACCTAAAAAAATGAATAATATTATATATATATAAAATAAAAAAAATAAATAAAAAAATAAAAACCAACTTTTCTTTTCTTTTTATAATCAACAACTTTTGAATTAAACCTCTCTATTTGTTTATTTATTTATTTATTATTATCATAAGAACCTCTCTATTTGTTAAAGTCTATTTCCTAAGTGAATCCCAAACGGCCTTATGGAGGTAGATTGACCTTGTGCATAACTTTTTTTTTTTTTTTTTTTACACAAGATTTTTGTAAATATTACTTTACCCATTTAATTCCATACTTGAATTTGGTAGATTTTGGCTCTACCTTGCACTCTTATTCCCCTAGGACCGGGAGTCTCTCCCTGGTCCACACGACCGTAACCAATTTAGACTGCTGGGAAAGCTTTAATTGCATTCATGATCCAATTTTGAGACAGAAGACCCATGTTACTGTCAGATGATGTTTTGTTTTCCCTTGCACGCTCATTGAAAATCTCCCCAATTTGCATAGGTAGTACTAGTCATAAAGGGTCAGTTTCCCAATCAAATAACAAAATGTTTTCTTTTATTATTTACAAATTAATGCGTTCTAGGAGATTTCTTCTATAACTTCATTACCTAGTTTCATTTTTTGAGATATGAATTTTATAGTTTCTAGAGACTGTTCTGCAGGTTATTTTTAGAATCACCATTTTTATCACTCTTTTATGCGACTATTTTATGTGACAAATTGTCATTTTTACATGAATCTACTACTTTTTCTCTACCACTCATAATCAACTATATAAGATATTTTCAAAAAAAAAAAAACAAAAACAAAAACAAAAAGTTGTGGAAAAGGATACAACAAAAGTTGTGATCCTATAATTATTGCAGAAAGTACCACTTAACAGTTCGCATAATCTAAGTACCACACTACCACTTAACAGTTTACATATTATGTTTGTGCAATTTTAATAATCTAGGATCACAACAAAAGCATTTATGATGGGAAAATTTGACAAATAATCGAAAAACAAATAAATAATTAAGGGGATGTTTGGTTGGGGTGATTTGGGGGAAAATGGAAAAGGAAGTAGGGAAAATAAAGGGATTTTGGTTTAGAGGGTCATTTGTTGGGGAGGGGGAAGGAGGTGATTTTGATAGAGCCCAATTATTTTCTCTCTGGTCTACTAAAATTGCATCTCCCCAATTTTGAAAAATTACCCATTTGCCCTATCCCTTCCCTCCATTATACCTAAACATGTAAAAATTATATAGTCCTCTAATGGATCACGTTACTTGTCCACCATTCCACTAAAAGACTTCCACTTGTTTAAAATTGTTGAGTTAGTAATCAATTTCTGTTTAAATTTTTTTTTTAACTAAGCAATTTTAAACAGATAAGAGTCTTTTAGTGGAATGATGGACCGCGACACTTGTCCACCATGAGGACCTTATAATTTCTCCTAAACATGAGTTTTTTTTATCCAATATGCAACATTTTTTTAACCCACTATGTTTGTATTATTATTATTTTTAATGTCCACGTTAGTTTTTTTTTTTTTTTAAATTTTTTTTACGTAAACAAGATAATAAATTTATACAAATTGCATTTTTTTCCTCTTTTTTTTTTTTTTACCTCAACCAAATAAAATAATTTATCATCTCTTCACTTTTTCATTGTCCCAATCAAATATGCTAGAGAAAAACAAAATGACTCATTTGGCTAGAAAAAGTTTTAGTATTATTGTTTAAGTGTTATGGAAATATGCGTGGGTTAAAAAATATTATAGAAATACATGTAAGGGTATTTAAAACTGAAAACTGTTATCTAAACACCCCTACCAAATACCCCCAAAATCTTTTCTATTCGCTTTTCCATTTCAACCATCGAGAGCCTAAGAGTGTGTTTAGATACCGTTTGTTTTACTAAAACTGAAAAATTATTACTAAAAATACTATAAATAAAGGTAAAAGTTAGTTAAAATAGTTTCGTAGGGTCTGTAAATAGTATCAAAAAGTACAATAAAATTTATAAATAGTAACAAAAATAAACTAAATATAGAAATAGTTTTCATTTTTAATCCCGAGCCAAACACACTAGATAAAACATAATCGACAAGGCCTATAAAAGCAGATGGTAAAATTCAGAAAATAATAGCGCTTACTAGAGCTACACAGACAGAGGTCTGTTCGATCCTAGAAATACGCTGTAACAGTAAAACCTCAAAATTTTGCTGAACTTTTGCAGTTACCGAAATATGCACTCAGAGCGCCAATGCATGACATGATGACAGAACCTGGAGCCCTGAACACAGTGAACAGTGATCAGCCCCATCAACAAATCCTATTAGACACAATAATAATTTGGATTTTACTAATATGTATGCCTTAGCCACACAGTAATTAACTATTTTTAGAAAAAAAAAAAAAAAAAAAATTAAAAATATTGACAATTTTTCCCATTCTCACAAAAATATTACTAAAAATAGATGATTTAAAAGGCGCACGGTTCATTTATACAAAACCCACAAAAATAAATTAAATTAATAAGGCAGAAGTGAACTAGAATAGCTTAATACATTATAAAAATTATAAAAACCAAAAAAAACAAAAGCATCATAAAAAAAAACTAGAATAGCTTAAATTCATACTGGAAACAATATTTGATGCAATCCCAGGAGGCCCCAAGGAACAAATAGAAAGAATGATATGGAGATCAACCCAGATGGAGCTTGAGATTTCAGTGGCTGAATTACAGAACCACTAGTCTTGTTGCTTCCACAAACACTTACACCAATCTTCATCCTATATGCTACAGAGGGACTCAAACAGAGACCTGGGTTTCCACTAAGATCCAAGTTCCTTCTCAGTCTATTCAAGAAACTTGAATCGAAAGGAACAACACCGGACAGCAAGTTTCTGCTAAGATTCAAGTGGTATATGCGAGGAAGGCTGCCAAAACCTGCTGGAATCTCACCACTTAATCGGTTGTTTTGCAAAGACAAAGTGCTTAGATTCATAAGCTGTGAAAAGCTTGGTGGTATAGTGCCTGAATAGCCTGAATTGGCAAGCCTGAGCTCTTGTAGTTTCACAAGGTCACCAAACTCTACTGGGAGAGGCACATTCATAGGATTGTCATCCATAATGAAGTACTGCAAGCTTTGCAACTTTGCCAATCCTCTTGGAAAGTGTCCACGCAGTTTGTTGTTGCTCAAAGCCATAAACGCCAACAAGTTGAGCTTCTCAATGCTATCAGGAATAGCACCAGTAAGCGAATTCGAGCTCAAGTCCAACTTTTGAAGCAGACCCAGTTGGCCAACTGTCACTGGGATTGACCCTGTTAGTGAGTTATAGCTCAAATCAAGGCCTACGAGATTTTTGAGATTACCTACTTGGGATGGTATAGCACCTGTGAGCATGTTATAGCTCAAATCAAGGTGTACTAAAGAGTTCACGCTAAAAATTGTAACTGGGATTTGCCCAGTGAGGCGGTTCTGGGACAATGTGAGGATTTGTAAGGACTTCAGTGAAGAAATTTGAGGTGGGATTGGACCTATGAGTGCTGGGTTTGATCTTAGACTAATTTGTTGGAGTGAAGAATTAGATTCTCCGATTTTTGAAAAAGAGAGGGTGGTTTTGGTGTGAGTGAAACAGTTGAAGAAGAACGCAGATTGCAAGTAAGGAAGAGCTAGTATTTGTGAAGGAAATGTGGCTGTGTTTTTGCAAGTTGGGTTTGGTGGGGTCCCAAAGTCAAGCCTAGTAACATGTAGGTGGTTGTCCTGAGCTGATTTGCACTCTATTCCAGGCCAGGATGAACCAGGCTGACAAGGGTTGGGATGGGAGATTCTCCAAACTTGATCAGAAGACATGGATTCCATGATCTTGAAAAGAGTCTCTGCTTCAGATGGAAGCATGTTGTTGGGGGGTTGTTTCTTTGCATTGGTAGTGTTGGGAGAAGCTAGTGAGAGGAAAAGAAGAAGAAGGGTGAGAGTAGAGAGCGAGAAGGAATAGCACATTGTGTTTTGAGGTATGGAGGTGTCTGATCAGGAGTGGCAGCTGTTTGGGTGATTTTAGAAGTGAGTTTCATTTCATTCTTTCAGGGGGACAGAACCATCAACCATATGACTATGATAGAGAGAGAGAGAGAGATGCAAAGAAAAAGTTGATTTGAACTGATGGGTGGGGTAGTGATTACTAGTGGCTCATGACATTTGGGTAAGAATGTAAAGCCCAGGTAGGGTCATACTGTCATAGATTGAAAACATAGAGAGAACGCGAGAGAGAGAGAGAGAGAGAGAGAGAGAGAGAGAGAGAACGGTGGGGAGCTTTTTTTGAAGGATGGGGAGCTCTGTTGGATATAAACGGGCGTGTTTCATCTTCCCAGACATGTGAAAATCAATTATTAAAGCAGTGGAAAAGGATTAAATACCCCTGACAGAAATAAGAGAAGAGCCCTTGAGATAGACACAAAATTCGACTATAAATTTGACACTTTTACGTGGAAGATTTTCCATGGTAAATAAAAAAGTAAGGTTAATTGTGCATTTAGATTAGAATTAGTATAAGTTTGTTAACTCAATTAGTGTAAAAAATATTGTCAATTTTTTTTTGTATATGTAACATTGCTCAAGCCTTATACAAGCATTGAAAAATTACATAGAAAATTTCATTAGTTGTTATAAGATGACAACTCATATTGTAACTTTGATATAACAAATTATGAGTGATTGTTTATCACTTTTACATAGGTCTATTATATTTTCTCTACCATTTACAGTCAACCACATCAAAATTATGACAAAAGTTATAACACAAAAATTGCATTCACAGATTTTCTCAAAATTTTCTCAAATTAACACTTTCATGGTTCACTTCACTTGGACCCACTGACTACGATACAAAAGCAATGAGGGTGTGTAAAAAATTTTTGTAAAATTTAAGTGTTTCTAGACTTTTCGATATGAGAATATCGAAAAGTTATACTTCATTCATTTGAAGGTTAATTATATTTGCAAAGAGTCTACCGATACCATGAGTTTTATCAACTTTTGTCACACCATTCATATGTCTATATGTTGTGGTGGATCGAGTCAAGCACTATCTCTGTCTCAAATGGTACGTGAGTAAGATGTGAAAATTTCAGTGATTCTTTCGATGTCCATAGCAAGATTAATTATATTTACTTTTCATTCATGAATTTAACATATTCACATTGTAATTTTTTTAAATGCATTTTCTTTTTCAATTTTTTTATACTGGACCAAAAAAATATTCACTTGTAATTTTAATTCTAGCCTGCTGTTAATCTTAAATTATTGAAAAAATATATATTTTTCAAGTTTTCTATTAATAGCAAACGCCTTAAAATTCACATAAACACATTACTCAAAATCATGAACATAAAAAGAAGGCGATTTTTACAAATTGCACTCTCTAACTTTGCTTAAAATTCAATTTAGTCCTCTAACTTCACTTTTGTTTAATTTAATCCTCTAACTTTCAATTGTGTTCCATTCAGTCTTTCTGTTAGTCTCCATCAAAATTGCGCTGTTAACTTTCAATTTCATTCAATACAAAATTAAACTACGTCATTTTGGGTTCCATAACGGCTCAATTTTGATAGAGACTAACTAAAAAATTGAATTGAACAAATTGAGAGTTAGGTGACTGAATTTAATGAAAGTAAAGTTAGATGACTGAATTTAATAAAAGTGAAGTTAGAGTATTGAATTAAATTTTAGGCAAAATTAGAGAATGTAATTTGTAATTTAGCCTAAAAATCTAAGTTATTAATGAAAACTTGACAATAATTTAGCCTAACTTGATTCTACTGAATATGATTCCCAAGTAGTGGTACAGTCTCTCTTTTAAAACTGAATTACCCTTACACAAATGCAACAGAGGACTCTAAAAAAAACAAGAGCCCGAAGTGGTACACTGGAATTCAGATTTATGGGTCCCTTTTGTCTTAACATTTTTTTCCCTAAGTGATGGTGGTTTTATATTTTGTGTAAGCCAAGGTAAAAGAGAGACGTGAGGAATAAGAATGATGGCCTTCTAAAAGCAAAATGTTTGTACTGGATAGTGAAGCTTTTTAAACAAAATGAATCAACTCAACATCACGTACGAGTACGACTATTTGAATAAGATTGTCATGTTTTAAAGGGCCATTGATAACACTATGATATATGGTGTGGGTGAAGAAAGTAAAGAAAAGTTTCGGCAAAAAAAAAAAAAAAGAAAGTAAAGAAAAGGACAGTTCATTACACCAACTAGCAGTTAATATAAAACGGGGAATAAATAGTATTACAGATTATAGAGTCAAAACAGTAAAATTGCTTCTGCAGGTGATTCAAAATAAATGAACACAAAATTTCTTGCTGACAAACTCTTCTTGGCAGAGCGTCCCCACATGCATTAGTTTCCTTGTAGACTTGTAGTTGTGCGTTTGGCAGCATTGGGTAAAAACTTGAATCAAATTCCAGCATTCACTAACAATGCTAGTAAGCAGATTATTTGGGATCCTGTGACTGTTAACCAACACAACTAGTTCTTTGGCAACCATTTTGATAAGCAGAAAATCGATGCCTAGCTCTGTAGCTAGGATCTACCCATGGTGAAAAGCCCACAACTTCGCTGCCACACTGGTGGTTATTCCTCATGAATGAGGAAGATCCCCAATCCAATCACCACTCCTGCCCCTAATAAGTCCGCCACCACCTGCTGGACTAGGATTTCTTGGAGAAGATGTCTTGCACACCTTTGCCTATGCCCCTACCTACTTTACTATTATAGACTTATAGTGCTTCCTTGATACAAGTATTTCTTTACCAAACCTATGAAAATAAAATGGTGATTGAGAACATAAATGTGTTAGACCAAAAGCTAAGAAGAAAATAAGACTACAGTATTAATTTTTGAAACTTACTCCTCCAGAGGTCAGGGAGATTAGGCTTAGTTTGTGAGGAAATTTCAAAATCCATTACAGCATCGGACACAAGATATATTGTCTGCATGCCTCAATACCAGTATAAAACCAACTTATACCCATTTACAACATTTTTATGAAATCGAAATTGACATAGCGCAATTAGTAAAATGCTGGATTGAGATGATATATTCATTCTAGATTAAGGATTTCTGGAACATAATTCAGTTCTCTACTGAAACCAAACTTCCAATAATCTCCCACACTAATGAAATCTAATTCTACAAACCACAAAAGATGTTATGAGAGCAGGGTCAGATATCATGGATACTCAAATGATCCAACCTATAACAGTACTGATCAACTTAATCGGATTTGTCAGATGTAGTAACATAAGATCACTCTAGCCCTGAATTTCTGCTACTGTTAGTCTTGGTCTGCTGTCATGATAAAATGGTTTAGATTCCTGAGCTGTAGAAAGCAATATAGTGCAGAGAGAGAGATACAGAAAAAGAGAGAACATCTATAATAATTGCTTTATGTAATAGACATCTTCAGTAATCAAGACTGAAACAGATCTACAAAATCACATGGTTATTTCTTTATCTTATACTACTACACTACAATCACCCTTTTGAGCAATATCCTCACGAATTTCAAGAGATGATGGTGGAACAACATCATATGCTTCTTTAGTAGTATGTGGATCACTCTCACGAGTATCATGTGAAAGCTTGGAGTCATTAACCTCATTAGTTGCAACAGAAAGCTGTGACACAGTAACCTCCGTAGCTGCATCACAAAGTGGGGAGTCAAGAACCTCTTTTGTTGAATCAGATATCTGAGAGTCATTTACCCCCTTCGTTTCATCAGAAAGCTGCAAGTCATCAACTTCCTTAGGTTCTTGAGGTAGCTGTTTATCATCAACCATATCAGTTGGGCTTAACTCTTCTTTTTCTTCCTTGTTAACTGAATGGCTTACCGCTGCGTTTTTTTCCTTGCCGACTGAATTGCTTACCTCTGCATTTTCTTCCTTGCCAGCAGCATGGCTTAACTTTACATTTTCTTCCTTGCCAGTCACATGGCTTACCTCTGCATTTTCTTGCTTGCCAGCTGCATGACTTGGCTCAGAGAGTTCAGCCTCAACATTTGCATTGCAATGTTGTACTTTCTCACCCTCATCTGCCGCATGAATTAGCTGCAAATGATTGACTACAGTATCTACAGAACATATCTGGGAATGCTCTACATCTCTACCAGCATGGTGTAGTTGTAGTTGATCAACCCCAATTGCAGCACCACAAATCTGAGATTGATCATCATCGCTAGCTTCATTATACTGCACTTGATCATCCTTCCGGAAACGCTTTCCACTACCCTTCCTTCTTACCCTCTCCTTTCCTCTTACCCTTTTCCCAAGTTCAGTTTGTGGGCTTTCTGACACTATGACTGGACCTCCAACTTGGTCCCTCAGGCACTCATGTGCAATAAACCTGATCCTTGAAATTGAATCAATTTGTTGGTGATCCAACCCTTTTGTTGAGAACGTATCTGCTATGTGTGCAATATCCCTCAAACCAGCATTCTACCAAAAAAATTGAATAAATTATTCAAATATGTAAAATTCATTTACAATTTTTCTCAAACATAAACTGATACAGCACAGACTTACTGTTCTTTGAAACTCGGATGAGAGAGAAATAGGCCTCCCTACAAATTTACGAGTGATTCTGAGAAACCACAGCATGTACTCATTCTCATCTGCACCATCATCACCTTCCACAATATGGAGTCGTCGATCCAACCATTCGTTAAGCTCTGATTCCATTTTCCCCGACAAGTCAACCCCACCATCAACACCACGACTCTTTCTCTCCCATCGCTGCACATCCTCGGGAATCGATTGAAGCATGCCATATTGCCTTAGGCAGCGATTTGGGAGATGTCTTTCTGCCTTGTCAAAGCATATCAACATTGTCTTGGACCTTCCAAGAATTAGAGTACTTTTAATATCTTCAGGAATTACCATACTATCCATATTTCTGTAAGGAAGCCACTCCACCTATATGACAACCACCATACCAACTGAATTAAAATTCTAGATATTCAAATAACAGAGAAAAGTACACAAACCCCCATGGTTTATCCATAAAGTGCGGAACCCTCAAGAAGTTTAAAAATGTAACACCCCCCCCCCCCCCCCCCTTGCAGTGGCATTGTTTTATGTGTAAATCATTAAACATCCATTAAAATGAACATTGAGTTGCTCATGTGATGACACGTGCTCATATTTAGAGATGCACTTTCACATAAGCAATTCCATAGGGGGCTGTGTTATACTCAAAAATTCCAAAGGGGTTAAGCGTTACATAATTAATCGTTTACACATAAAGCAATACCACACGGGATGAAGCGTCACACTCAAAAACTTAAAGAGTGTTCCTTGTTTTTAGAGAGGGGGTGGGGGAGTGACCACTTGGGGGTTTTGTGAATTTTTCCCCAAATAATAATTATAAAAATGAACAACATATTTGAAAAATAAAAGAAAACTTACATCACTAGGTTTCAAGGAATCCAAAGCCTTACGGTAAAAAACTACATCACGGTTTGCTGTTGGGCCACTTTGTTTACCCTTCCACTTTAGCACAAATGGAAAGCGATCATGCATTGGATCATGATTGAGCTTTGGTCGCCCAACATTCAGGTGAAAGTAACTCCAACACTGCAAAAATATTACAACTAATCAAAGATAGCATACAGGCAATGTAGACCAAAAACACCATATGAAGAAGAAAAAAAAAATCAGGACAGGCACATGAAAATAACCTGTAGTAGTGTCAAACAGCCACTGATAGTGCTTTGAGATCTAAGAGAGGCATTTCCAAGGGCCCTATACAAGAATCCCAATGCTGCTGCCCCCCATGCATACTTTCCACATTGTTCAAAATCGTCAAACAATGGAAGATACATGACAGGGACTTTATTCCCAGTAGTTGTGGAAAATATTGTGCTGCCTACAAGATAGAGAAGGTAAGCACGCGTATGCTGCTCAATCACTTCAATTGGTGCATCTTCAGGACATCGGAAAAAGAACTCCTTCAACCAACTTAGCTTCACCATTCCACCACTTGTGTAACCAGACTCTGGTGCTCTCCCAAGATACTTTTCACAAACTGAACTGCACGTAGTATATGTTATACCTATTACAGGTTCTCCATCAATCGCCAGGCCAAGCAAGAGTGCTACATCTTTAAGGGTTACTGTCATTTCTCCAACATTCAAGTGAAATGTGTTGGTTTCTCTCCTCCACCTCTCAACTAGTGCAGAGATAAGTGGGTTGTCTAGACTAATTGCCGGAATCAATCTCAAGTAGTGAAAACCAGCCTTCTCTACCAACTCCATCTGTTTTTCTGTAAGTGCCCATTGATCAAGCTTTGAAGTGTGTTCGTGACATCGAAGCGCACCACGCTCCTGTTAATATGTTAATGAAGTATTACTATACATACAATAAGTTGTTGTTGTTGTTGTGCAATAAGTATACTACTACTAAAAAGATTCATCAAGCCCCGCGTAATGGTAAACTGTACCTGCCCATCCCAAACTGCTGATGAAACATGCTTCTCTTGATCATAGAGTACCAAACTATCAATTGGTCCAGGATTGGTCACATAGGGGTCTGCCACTGCTACCTCCATCAGTACCACTGACAAAAACTGTCCAAAAAAGAGACAAAAACGTATTAGACCCATGAATTAATTGAAGACAACATACTGACATATTAGCTAAAATTTTCTAATTAATGCAATGATAAAATTTATAATCAAAAGCAATTATGATCGATCAAACTGGCACAGTTTTAGAGGCAGTACCACAACACTCTAAAAAGGGGAAGTCATTCAGGGTTAAAACTTGATTCAAGCTTGGGTTTACCATATGTAAATCAGCAGGAGCTCATATTGGCTTGACTTTCTTCTTCTTTTATTTTTTATGTTTTATTTATTTTTTTATTTTTTTATTTTTTTTTTGGGAGTGTCTTTGGCCCTGAGGAAAGGGGGATGGGGAACTAACGACCTTCCCTTCATAAGCTGTGGTCCCAGGGCACTTCAAGGCTAATCTGAGCTTGATTAGGTTAACTGTTCTTTTCAGAGAGGTCAATCTGATAAATAAATTAAAGGACCTTCATTGAAAAACTTAACCATTTGCCTTGTGTTTCCAAGATGTACAACAGCAGAGATAGCAAAGAAAACAAGTGGTGGAAAGAAAAGGCACTATTCTAAAATAAAAAAAGTACGACCTTCATTGAATATCTTAACCATTTGCCTTGCTCCTACAGAAGACATTTAACAAAATTTCTCTAAAACAATCTCTCTTTTCAAATGGCAATTTTCTCCAGACTTTTTTTTCTTGAATTTTCCTCTAAACAGTACTATTCTAAAAAAGAACAAGGTAAAGGAAAGAAATAGCACTTAAAAATGACATCTATTTTAAAGCTTTCTAACACTTTCAAGGATTCTCTACTTTTCCATGAACTAATGCAACAAGCAAACAAATGGTAAGGACGTAAGGTTTCCACTTACAAGATTGAATATTGTAAGACTAAAAGCAAATTCATCAATTGTCCTCAATTCTCATCAAGACAAAATGTCTCCTAACCACAATTTTCTTCTTATTCAATAAACTTCTTTTTGTTTCCATTATTAAAAATTTTTAAATTATTATAAAAACAATTTTACTAAAATTTTCCTAAAATAGACAGGAAAAAAAAGTCTCCATATGCTGAAATTCTCCTTAAAACAGATGGAGGCTGGGAAAAAGTTTTTCCCATAAAAAGTTAAAATATTTTCAGCAATTACATGAAGCCTCAATGCAGCACTTGTCTCCATATTTTTTAACACAATATTTCCTGAAGTAAAGATTAATATCATTGCCCAAAAAGTAATATATTTTTACAAGTTAAAAATATAAAATTCTTTCTACCAAGAAATATTTTCAGAAAACTGTAAATATAACGTGTTAAGACCTCATTTGCAAGCAAGAATAAGAAATTTGAAAAAAAAAATTAAGCCTGGATCCTCAACACATGTCCAACAGCAGTAAAAGACTAGTGTGATGAATTCAAGTCATAAAACTCCTTAAATGTATTTCATTTTGCTTAAAAAGGTTGCTAATTCCACTTATAAGGGGTCCTAAAATAGACGGCTTGGATACAGTCCTATCATTCAGCATTTTTGCTTGAAGTGGCTGTTCTAAAGAATTCAGCACTAAGTTAAGATATCTTGATGAAATCTTGAAGGGCTGATATAAGAATTAATGTTTAAGGGGTAAGTAAAATAAAGATTGAATGTTGAATATGTTAATGGTTGTTAGGTGTTAAAATGGTGGATAGAACATGAAATTAGATAGATAGAACACTAGGCCATCACACCAAGGTTTTCCTAAACAATCACACCCTCAAAACTTAAACTTAAAATAGGCAGCACGAATTTTTTTAAATTAATCTCACTCTCAATTTTATTGACTACAACAATGCCTTTATATAGGTCAATATTAAATCCTTTACTAGAGTGATTAGAACTCTAAAAACCTATGAATGTCATTAATGTCGTGCATCTGGGGTTTACTAGGGGTGGGTACACGAAATCGCCTTGCCTTGAAGACGTTCCTTCTTACTTAAGAAGGCCTGCTTCAAAACTAAACCTCAATTCTTATCTTTGTGTATGTAATCATGTTTTCCCTCCAACTCTTCTTTAATGTCAGCAACAAGAACTCATTTTGTATCTAAGCATTTTAAATTATTTTCAAGAGATTAGCACTTTTCTATACCTTTTTTTTGAAGCAGAAATATATCTTACTTTTAACACCTTCATTTTTCCATGACCCAAATACAGTGACAAAACCAAATTGAACATGAATAAAATTTTCTTTCTACAGAGTTTTTTCTGTCAAAACAAACAAACCCTTAACACACCAATCATCACACAATCTTAACTTTATCAATTCACTAAAGTAATAAAAAAATAAAAAATAAAAACTGAAATTTCTCCATTTCTCTTACACAATTTATTTTCCTACTGAAACAAACAGAGCTTAATGACTAAGTTACAGTACTCAAAACCTAAAAAAACATTAGCATCCAATTGCCATAAAAAATAAATAAATAAACTTCTTCACAAAAATTCAAACTAAAACAAAAATACTAAAATCTGTAAACCCTAGGCGTAGTTGAGACAAATAGAGACTAAACTTCAATCTAATCCGAGTACCAAAAGGAGGAGAATCATTGTTTGGATTCCAAGAAAATGAAAGTAAATAAAAGAGAAATAAAAAAAAGGTTTTTACGTTTTAAAAATATTAAAGCCTAGTTTGGTGGTGAAGATATATAAGTTAGAGATTGAGGAATTTAGATTTGTTTTGTTTTGTTTTTGCAGCATTATTGTCAGGGAGAGACCAAACATGGCCTTAAGGTAATACGAGGAAATAAAAATGAAGAAAGAGAAAACAGAAGAGGGAGAGTAGAGAGTGAAATATAAGAAAGAAAAGGAACCTGGAAAAAATTAAAGCAAAAGAGCCAAAACGACGCCGGAGAGCAGCGAGTTCGACGATACCACTGAACGAGGTGAGGAAACCCTTGAAACGACGATTGAGGCGTCGTAGCGTTAACTAAGGATAGCGTTTTTCTTTTTCTTTTTCTTTTTATTTTAATTTTTTATTTCCATTAAAAAATAAAAATATTTATTTATCTTTTACCTTTTACTCTTTGTGTAACTTGGGCCTTATTGTCCGGCCCGTTTTTTATATGAAAATTATGGATTTGGGCTAGACATTTCAAAATGGGCCCTCAAAGAAAGTCAAACCCGCCAAATAAATCAAAAAAAAAAAACCCCTTGTATATCACAATCACAGATCGTCACAAAGATTCAGCAGTTACTCTAATTTTGTAGTAGATAGCACATAATGCAGTTAGAATAAAAGACTGAAGAAACCAAAAACAGTTTTTTTTTTTTTTTTTTTTGGGGGAAAGGTAAGAACCAAAAACAGTATAGATACAAGAAAACTTCAAAATATGTGTAATATAAGTATCACGTACGCCACACATGAATATCAAGAGAGATAAAGTGTATACTCAATTGCTACAGAATTCATATTGGTAGCTAATTATGTCAAAACATAATTTCACTATATTTAAGAATCACTATAATTGATAAGGAAAAAAAAGAAAAGCATTCAAATTTTTGGCCTTCCATGGCTATGTATAAATGTTTTGCATACTACATGATATATCACTGTCATTTCAAAATAGCTTAAGCTGTTAAGACAATTGGTAATTTATCATTTAATCTAACACTACAAAAGCAATGCACTACTTCTCCCAATCCAAACAATGATTTTGAGTATCTTTTAAACTTTAATTTTCTAGATATGACAACCTTCAACTTTATGATAATTGTGTGAGAACTATAAAAAAGTTAAAAGGACTGGAATTGACAAACATAAAAGATTACAATGGTGAATTTAAGGCAAAATTTATCGAATAGTACTTGTTAAGGAAAATTTTAGGAGAATAGCATGTGACTGAAATTACTTAGTTATGTAAACTCTTTTTGGAACTCGAGTTTGTCAAACTCAAGTTCCAACCAAAATCGAGTTCAGCAAACTTAAATTCTAATTTGTTATACAATGTTAGACTGCCACGCAACCTAAACTAATTGAAACTCGAGTTTGATAAACTCGATTTTGGGTTAGAACTCAAGTTTAACAAACTCGAGTTCTAGAAAGAGTCTACATAACTAAATAACTTCACCCTCATGCTATCCACCTAAAATTTTCCTTAAAAAGTACTATTCAGCAAATTTTGCTGTGAATTTAATGACTTTTCCTCCGAATGATGGTGTCCATAATTCTTTGAACACCTAACTTTTATTTTTGGTGTTTATAGTCAGTCCTCAGCCACCCGTTTTGCAAATACTGCATAATTATATGAAGTGAAGGAATCCTTGGGAGTAGCCTTCAAATACTGGCTATAGCTTCAAGTGCTTAGATGCGCTGCCAAACTAAAATTGATATTATTTTTACAGGTTGTGGCTTATCAATATGCATTTAAAGGGTTGGCTTGAATTGCATGGATGCACAATTACTACATTCACGAATAATGCTCAATGAAAAAGATTAGAGAAACACTACTTGTATTCTTGAATAAGGATTAAAGATTAAAGATTAAAGTTTATAGTTTAATACTTGAATAAGAACATCAATAAAATGAATGAGCTTATCATTGATATGTATTCTTGGGGATGAGGGGATCTTCTTAAGCTCAACTTGGTTTTAGCATACTAAGGGTCTGTTTGAATTGAGGAGGGAGGGAGAGTGGAGGACTCTACTTTACTTTCCTCCACTCCCTCTCCCTCCCCCTCAATCCAAACAAACCATAAGGGTTCAAGTCAACACAAATCTTCTTAATTATCTCAAACCATGGGCATCCAGTTTTAGCATGCTAAGGGATCAACACAAAACTTGCCAAAATCCAAATTTGTTATTATTGTGGTATGTGTTAATAATTTAAATATTGTGAGGACTCTAGAGACGGTATTGGTGATGAAATCCCACGGGAAATGGATTTCCATGGGATTTTATCAAAGGCTCATATTTTCATCTACATCAATAGGAAGAGGGTTGTAATGAACATATGAACAAGGTAAATATTTATTATAGCATAAATGTTTAGCACAAACTAACACTTTCTTCCTCTCACAACTGCATAAAAGTTAAAATCAGTCCACCAACCATTGGCATCTAGAAGCAAAAAAAAAATTCCTGAAACATAATTTAAAAAGATTCATCGTTCAAATTCTTTAAAAAAACTTCCCAAGTATACATACACTGCAACTTATGTAGGCTATATAGGAGAAATAACAATGTAGGATAGTGTTTTTTGGAAAATCATTGTATTTTTTTTTTATAATAAAAAAAAGGGTAGAGGGGGGGGCAACGTGAGTTCCAAAAAATCATTGTATTTCACACCATGAATTAGACTTGGCTAGATGGGTGACTTTCAACACACCAGAGAAAAGATATAAGGAAAATCCACCCTTAACACTTTTCCAAGACCCACAATAGTATCTATGAAGGTGCCGACACTTTTGAAATACTTCGCTTGTTCCAATAGTGTTCTTTAAAAAAAAAAAATTGCAAGATACGGGAGGGATCGATACTTATCTTTTATTTCTTTTTAGTTTTAATCTTGAACACTTATCTAATTATCTTTAATTTACTTTTTTGGATCTTATTCTTGGTTTGTATTATAATTTATAATTTTCATTTATTAGTCATGAATTCATTTTATTATCCATTATTGCTCTATGTTTAACATAAAAATGCTCAACAATATTTAAAAATATAAATGATAATATATTTAATAATTAATTAATATAGGTATCCCGTCATGTTGTATCCTAATTTTTCAAAAATTATTGTATCATACATATACCTGTACTCGTATTCGTGTCCGTGTATGTGCTTCATATCCGTGTCCATGTATGTGCTTCCTAACATTGTATTAATCTCCTTCATTCCACATGCCATAAAGGGAACATTGAGTTCATGTCAATCGAGGACAAATGCATCACTCAACTATATATAAAGAATACATAACTTATGAGTTCTAAGGAAGGAGAATAAATTTCAAAGTTCTATGGAAAGAACTGTGATTACTTTCTTATACTACAAATTTACATAGTTTTAGCGTTCATTCAATCTTACAATATAAACTCATGTAAAGAAATGACACTATGCTAGGAAGAAAATCTAAACCTTTTTTTTTAGAAAATGAAGAAAATCTAAACATGATAAGAAGATAATATAAAACAATTTGATATGAGGAGAATTTATTGAAACCTTAAGAGATTGTTCTTGTCTTACTCATAGGAACCAATGTGGCAATGTTCGTGTCATGCATTCCAAATAAACAACATATATTGATCCAATTCTCACAGTCCAGAGAACAAAGAATTCAAGTGCTCAAATTTGTTCTTCCATCATATTTTCCCAATTCCAATAAAAGAGATAAGTTCAACTTATTATAATCTTATAATCTCACACTCACCACAGCCCCTGCTCTCAAATCCTTAAATTGCTAAATTGAGGATTTCATACCAAGTATTTATACTTTGAAATCCTTAAACCTTCCAACATGGGACTTCAAATCTTTTCCACAGTTATGCAAACAACGTTGGCAAAACCAATTACACACAACACAACACAGCCACTTCACCACCCCATTATCCTCAAACATGTCACACGCTAAAGAAACAACATCTAAAGCTCTACAAACACGCATATGTATACATTCATCAAAAACCAGAATTTTAACAGAATTTTAGGACTTCATGAACTCTGAGAAAACATAATTGCATAATGCAATTATCAAAATTAATCAAAACCCATTAACCAACATCATTAATAAATTAAAAAATTAAAAAATTAAAAAAAAAAAACAAAAAAAAAACAAAAACAAAACAAAAGGAAATTGTAAGGACTGAATTTGGATTGGACCTAGTATAGGATTGGGTTTTAGGCCAACAAGCCCAAACAATGAATTTGTAGAGTGTGGGTGAAAGAACTAGTCCTACTCCAGAAGAAAGACAATAAAAGTTGTTGAATTAAGATCATTAAACACAAGTAAAATAAGAAAATCTGTTCTCGGCACGGCCTGAGGAGTTTATGTTATAATGTCTTGTTGATGAACAAAGTTACAAAAGTTCACAGTATTATTACAAAGATTTCTTGATTTTTCCTGATCCTGCTCCTTTAGGCCACCTTCCCATGCTATATACTACAATCTTAGTATCATCCCCACCATACACATGTAGATTAGATTCTAGGAACTCCTTCTTGTCCCATCCAACACCTCCCAAAACCATCAACTAGTAGCTGTAAGACTGTTTGACCACTGTTTAGGTATCACCTCCACATTAATGCGGCCAGAGAGTTAGTTGGAAGGCATTTAATGTGGAGATAACAACTTTTGAAGAGATTTGTTGCCTCCCCTTTGCTTATCTCTTATCCAATGCCCGACTCTTATTTGTGATACAACCTTAAAGAGGGTCCAGGATGATAAGACATTCTTACTGATTTCGGATCTCCGTTTCCGAGATGACTTTTCTCCTTGGACGTATTTTGGACTATCATATACAATCTTTATTCCTTCTTCTTATACCATTCCCATTATAATTTTATTTGATCATCCTCAGATTGGTTAATATCCTCAAATTGGGTCATAGGCCCAATTCATACAGTTTTAATAGTACCTTCTAGATAATTGGCCCCCACAATAGCCCCTCAAAATCTTGCTTTCCGGCTCCTCGGGAGGAAAGAAGGATTTTGATATCCTCAATCCATCCCGTTTATGGTTATGCCCTCCCGAACTCCCAAGTGCCTTTTTACCTACTCAAGGCACGCTCCTGACGCTTCAGCATCCATAGCGTGTCATCATTAAATTTTGGCGGCTCCCTTATCCCCCACGTTCAATGACAGGATGTAAATCCAACGGTGGAGGATTTTCTTAGGTTTACGAGTGGGAATTTTCCCGCTTGTAACTTCTGCGCCACTATAAATAGTTTTTCAAATCAATTCATTTTCCTACTTTCAACAATCACACAGTCCTAGAGCTCATACACTGAACCTGTCACTCTCTCTCACATCCCTGTGCGTCTACAAATACTAAAAATTTGTCCAAGGACTTTCTTTTCAAACCTATAAGTTTCCTTGAATCCTCTTAGTTTTCGTTTCAAACTTGTTAATTTTTCTTCAAAACTTCTTAGAAAATGAGTAAGTTCAAGCGTTTAGTTGAGTCTGAGGAGGTATGGAAAGATTTAGGGCTAAGTATAGGATCCCACCAACAGTGGGCATGAGATACGCTGCCCAGGGGGAATGGGAAGGTGCTAGGAAAACAAGAGAGGTGGTAATCCCCATGATCGCCTTCATAGAGGGAGGGATGACCATTCCCATAGGCACTATCACTAGGAACTATCTTAGGTTCTTTAGACTATCTCCCACACAGTGCGCCCCAAATATGTTTAGGGTATTGGGTAGTATAGAAACTCTAAACGAGAGAATGAAACTAAATTTGACCCACCATGATGTGAATTGGATATACAACTTACACCATCTGACGGGACAAGGATATTACCTTAAGTCTAGGTATCCCGCAGTAAGGTTAATCCAGTGCCTCCCCACATCAAACAAAGGCTTAAAGGAAGACTTTGTAATCTTTTCTGGGAAATGGCATGATGGCCTACCCTGTCCGACTAAGGAGGGAGAACCAGGTGGGGGTATAGCCGTAGATTTATGTGTCTTGGCTTGTATTTCTCTTTTATTTCCCAATATCCTTGCTTCTGACAAAATTTTCTTCCATTTTAATGATTTTGCAGATAAGCATTCTACTAAACCCCAGCTCAACTTAGTCAACAAAGAGAGCTTAGATAGGATTTTACGGGCTGAGGTGTACGTAAACGAAGCCGACGGTCAACTACGAGCAGTGCACTTAATTCTTGGGTACACACCCATTTCTCTCGCATTTCAAGCCTCTAAGTACGTGATAAAAGCCAACGATCCTGGACTCCACCGTATTAGTGTTGCCTACGAAGGATTCGTTGTCCCAGAGGGTATTCCCATTCCTGAAGGTACACCCCTTACTCGGCCACTCTTTGTAGCCACCCCTTCAGTAGGAGCATCCTCGTCCCAACTCATCCTTAAAGAAGAGGAAGAGGAAGAAGAAGAAGAAGAAAAAAGTCCAGAGGGGATCGTAGATTTGTTAGATTCCTCAGAGGAATTTGAAGTGTTCAACCAAGCTCCATCTCCCGAAGGTATACCGGCTGACATTTACTTCTAGCATCAAGCAAAAGTGTTTGCTCACTCCCAAGTGCAGAAGATCGTAGCAATATAATTCTCGAAGTACCGAGGTCGAACCACAAAGAGCGGGGTAAATTCAAAGACAATGTAATTAAAAAACTTTTGGTGAAGATGAAGAATAATTTTTGTTTGGTAATTGTAAACAAGAATAACAATGATAACTTATTTAAATCAATAATGTAAATACTAGGGCATCAGGGTGTTTTCCTATATCGATATGAAATTCTTTGTGATCTAAGAAAATATCTATTTCATAATTGATTGTTCTTATACAATTAAAAACTTATGATTCGGTTGAACTGAGACAATTCAAGAACGCATGATAATCTCGATTAATAATGCGGTTAGAAAAGTTTTCAGAAAAACTCATTCACTTTAAAACCTGATTTCTATTTGAAACTATTAGAAATTCCTCTAAACAATAAGAAAAACATGATTGAACTTATTGAAAGCATGGAAGAACTAATAAATCAAAAGAAATCTAATTGAACAATCAAATATGTTGTTGATAAAATCCTAGAAAGAATCACATTTAATATTCATACCGTATAGAAGAAACATAACCCCTAGCCCTAGCAAAGAGTTTAGGCTGCCATTAGAGAAAGGAAAATACAAGGTTTTCTCTCCAAATTTTTTTCTACACCGCCTCCCTCCAAAACCCTAATGTCTAAGTGTCCAAAGAAAATAAAACATTTACTATTTTAATTTCCGTCCAGGTTTATAGCAGTAACTTGTGAGTTAATTTCGGCCTTAAAAAGTTGAGAATTTCGAAAAACTCAAAACTAGAAAGCTGTAGATATTTAAGTCACGGTTCCAACCCATCTGGCCTTGTGTCAATTGGATTTTTGAGGAGAGAGATACATCCAAAATACTGATCAGTACTCAAATCAGATTTTTCCTTTTCAGGTTCTGCCTCTTTGATTTCTTTCCTTATTTGAAGCTTCCAATCATGGTAGATGATCCAAGAACTCCAGCTGCACCTCCTTAGACATTTAAGCATGGTGCTTTAGCTCCACTTTAATTCTAGTTTGGCCTCCATTCTCTCACAAATTCTTGTAAACTCGTCTTTCTCACATGATTTCCTGAAAGTAGAAAATTACACACAATAAATAGCATCTTATTCAAGAAATTATGTAAAGATAAATAATAGGGACTAATGCAAATCATGGCTTAATTATACAAATTAAGCATAGTAATAAGGAGATAACGCCCATATAAATATATAACAAGTATACATTTTAAGGCGTTATCAAGAAGTCACCACTTCGGATGAGATAGGTATCCAGAGGAAACCCCAAAAGAGTTTGATGGAATTAATAGAATCCCAGCCCGGAAAGGGTGCACCGGGGAAATCCGCACAACCAAAGCTTCCTCCTTCTCCTCCGCCATCTCTGCCATCTAGACCTGATCCTGCTGATCCGAAAAGGAAGAGAGAGTAGAAGGGAAAGGATGTAGTGGATGTTGGGAAGTCTCATCATGCTCATGAGGACGAGACCCAGAGAGCTGCAAAGCAGCAAACGACTAGCCATACATCGCAGAGAGGTGTGGAGAGGGGGGATAATCAGCCTCTAGAGCCTCAGGCTTAGCCTCCAACACCCATGCTAAATGGTGAACCCCTGAGGGATGATGCATCACTCAGGGATTTCAATGGGGGTATTGGATGCCATGTTGCCTCAGCTTTGGAGGGGGCTCTATTACTCCCGACCGATATGGCCGAGCTGAGGAACATCAGGAAGAATGAGGTTTTCCTCAACCTCAAAAGATATTTAGGCATGGTATGATGCTATCCTTCTTCCTTTTTTTTTTTTTTTTGTTATGTTACTAACCCTTTTCTTTTAGGCTGTCCAAGCCACTTTCAGGGTTGAGGAGATAACCAACTCTTGCTATCAGCAGTTGGACGATGAGAGGAGAAGGCGTGTAGCAGCTATGCAATCGTTCAACTTTGCTGATCAAAGCAATGCAGATTTAAGAAAAAAGCTGACCGAGGAGGAGAAGGCCCAGAGGAGTGCTGACTCGGCTCTGAAGAGCGCTGAGAGACAAGCCGAGGATCAGAGGCAGCGCCTTCGTGAGGCCAATGACCAGCTGACTTCTTCCAAGGAGCAAATAGTAGCTCTCAGGAAGAAACTGGAAAAAGCCCAGAAGCTCAAGGATCAAGCTAAAAAATTGAGAGATGAGGCCAAGAAGGCTAGGGACGAGGCTGAACAGCATGGTTACGACGTCGACGTAGCCGAGACCGAGGATACCCTCCGAGCAGAGGTTCCTGTCGTATGCCGAACCTACTATACTCAGACTTGGGAGGAAGCTCTCAACCGAGCCAGGGTTGAGGCTTCTTCTGAGCTGAGAAGGCCAGAAAAAATTTACTTCCCACCAGCCATACAAGCCTCGAACCTTCCTTCCACTCAAGGTAAGGTGGCTTCTACGGCTGCTAACCCGATCGGGGAAGCATTGCCTCAGGACCCTCTTCCTCCCAATCAGCAGGAGCAGCCAAAGGAACCTGAAGTTTCAAAGGAAACATCCTCGAATAAGGCTGCAAAGGTTCCATAAGATGGGGCAGCTTCCCAAGGTTTTGAACAGGCCTTAGCTTCAACTACTATGCCTGCCGAGGGAGCCCCTAAAGAGAAGGAGAAAACAATTCCTACTAAAGCGGATAAACCAGATAATAAGAACTCCAAGGACAAGCTTCAGATAAAATTAAAACATTGAATCTTCCTTTTGTAATGTAATTATGACTTCTGCAATGTAATTTGTTTTCTTCCAAGACATGTTTTAATGATATATGCATTTTTACTTTCTCAAATTTGTATGAGTTGTTATTTATTTTATTTTTACTTTATTTGTTTTGTTTACTTATATTTGTTTTATTATTATTATTTTTTTAGTAATTTTCATTTTGACTGTCCTTTGTTTGAACATAATCATATGCTAGAAAAGTACAAAGTTACTTACACAAGAGAAAAACAAAGTTTACACATTTTTTTAATTGGCAATCAGAGTGGATTGTAACCATTGAATCCGTAGTACTATTAAGAAATAATTTGAATCTATCAATTCTAGCAAGTTTAACTTCAAGAAAAATGTTCTAATGTTTAATCAAATAAAGCTAAGTCCAGGGCACTCCAGAATACTTTAAGTGATGCTCATGGGCTTACTGCGGTTTATATCTTTATTAGGTGATAACAAACCTTGTGATCCGAGAAAGGGAATCAGGAGTTCATTTCCTTTAAATGCTTAAGTTCATGTTTGACTAACATGTTAACAGATACCATTTGGTATTAATTTCCATTAAGTCTATGGTCCGAGGAACCAACATGACTTAGTTTCTGTTCAATACTTCAATAGATGTCAAAGGGTATTGATTTCCACTAAGTCTGTGGTCCGAGGAACCTGACATGACTTAGTTTCTATTTAATACTTCAATAGATGTCAAAGGGTATTGATTTCCACTAAGTCTGTGGTCCAAAGAACCTGACATGACTTAGTTTCTGTTCAATAATTCAATAGATGTCAAAGGGTATTGATTTCCACTAAGTCTGTGGTTCGAGGAACCTGACATGACTTAGTTTCTGTTCAATACTCCAATAGATGGGGAAACACACAATACATGATTGGAACAAATTAAAGAAGAACTAAACAGAACTATTTTTATTAATAATAATACCTCTTTAGATTGTTTACATTCCAAGGATGGAGTACAGTTTTTTCATCTAGATCCTCCAAATAGTACGCACCTATTCCTACCACCGAAGTGATTCTATACGGCCCTTCCCAATTAGGCCCCAATTTTCCCTAGGTTGGATTCTTGGTGGTTCCCAAAACTTTCCTCAATACCAGATCTCCTACAGCCAACGGTCTTAGCTTTACATTTGTATCATAACCTTGCTTGAGTTTATGCTAATAGTAGGCCAGTTGGACCATCGCGTTTTCTCTTCACTCTTCGATCAAGTCTAGACTCTTTTCTAACAACCCATCATTGTTGTCCGAGGTAAATGCATTTGTTCTCAGCATCGGGAAACCTGTTTCTAGAGGGATTACAGCCTCGGCCCCATATGTCATTGAGAAAGGGGTCTCTCCTGTTGACCGTCAAGGCGTTGTCTGATACGTCCAAAGAACATGTGGTAATTCCTCCACCTATTTTCCCTTCACATCATCCAACCTCTTTTTAAGTCCATTCACTATGACCTTGTTGACAGCTTCAGCTTGCCCATTTCCTTATGGATAGGCTGGAGTGGAATATCTATTCTTTATCCCCAGATCAGAACAGTACTTCCTGAAGGTTTTGCTATCAAATTGAAGGCCATTATCCGAGATGAGGGTATTAGGGACCCCGAATCGAGTAATGATATTCTTCCAGATAAACCTTTTGACATCCACATCTCTGATATTAGCCAAAGGTTCAGCTTCGACCCATTTGGTGAAATAATTTATGCCGACCAACAGGTACTTTTGATTTCCTAGTGTTTTAGGGAAAGGACCTACAATATCCAAACCCCATTGAGCAAAAGGCCAAGGGCCGAAAAGAGGATTAAGAACTCCTTCAGGCTGGTGAATGTTTGGCGCAAATCTTTAACACTGATCACATTTTCTAACATATTCTTGTGCTTCCTTTTGCATACCCGGCCACCAGTATCCTTGAGTAATGGCCCGGTGAGATGAAGATCTTCCTCCTGTGTGACTTCCGCAAATTCCTTCATATAGTTCTTCTAGGAGTAATTCTGATGTCTCGGGATGTACACAAAGCATATATGGTCCAGAAAAAGAACGTTTGTACAACTTTTTATCCTCGGACAGCCAAAACCGAGGAGCTTTCCTTCGTACTTTCTCAGCTTCTAACTTCTCTTCAAGCAATATATCCCTTTCAAGGAATAGCAATATAGGATCCATCCAACTCAGCCCTAACTTGATTTGATGGACCTGGAGCAAGTCTCTCTTTATTTGGGTAGGGGTGCATAAGTCTTCGACAAGTATCACTCGGGGCAAATCTTGTGCCGAGGAAGTGGCAAGGGTAGCCAAGGAGTCTGCATAGGTATTTCCACTACTGGGGATATGCGATAAGTCGAAGAATTCAAACTTTGTTTGCATACGCCTAACTTGGCCCAAATATTCCTGCATTCTTATATCTCGAGCTTCCAATTCCCCTTTTACTTGACCTACGACCAGTCTTGAATCTGAGAACACTTCCACTGTCTTTCCACCCATTTTCTGAACCATCGTCATTCCCATCAACAAAACTTCATATTCTGCTTCGTTGTTTGTAGTCGAGAATCCCAACCTCAAAGATTTTTCAATGGTGATCTTCTCAGGAGATACCAGAACCAGCCCCACTCCTGATCTCCGCTAGTTTGTTGCTCCATCCACATATACTTTCCAGGGTGAGGGATATTGTGTGGAGATTAGGCCAACTGATTTTTCGTCCGCGTCATGCTGCTTCACATCTACTTCTTCAGGAAATTCAGCAAACTCGGCTACTAGATCGGTGAGGACCTAGCCTTTTACAAAGGTACGAGGCATATGCTTGATGTCAAAAGCCCTTAGAATCGTGCCCCATTTAGCAATCCTCCCAGTATAATCCGCGCTCCGGGGTATTGACTTGAGCGGTAATTAAGTTAGAACAACCACGGTGTGCGCCTGGAAATAGTGGGGGAGTTTTCATGTAGCATGCACCACTGCCAAGATAGCCTTCTCCAGTGATAAATACCAAACCTCGGCTTCATGAAGTGACTTACTTACGTAATAGACTAGTCTTTGGATGCCACTGTCTACTCGTATCAAAACAAAGCTTACCGCATGAAAGGCTACCGCCAGGTAAGCAAACAGAACCTCGTCCACCTCAAGACTAGACATGATGGGCGGCCGAGATAGGTACTCTTTAAGCTATTGAAATGCTACAGCACACTCCTCGGTCCATTCAAATCCTTTCCATTTATGCAGCAAAAGGAAAAAGGGTCTGCACCTATCCACTGACCTGGAGATAAATCGGTTTAAAGCAACAGTCATCCCGGTCAATTTCTAGACCTCCTTAGGGTTCTGAGGTGGTTGCAAGCTATTAATGGCCTTGATCTGATCAGGGTTCACCTTAATTCCCCTGTGAGTCACCATGTAGCCCAAGAACTTTCCCGAGCCTACACCAAACGAACACTTAGAAGCATTCAGGCATAACTTGTGCTTTCTCAGAATTCCAAAAATGTCCGCA
Organism: Quercus robur; assembly: GCF_932294415.1. Lineage (NCBI taxonomy): Eukaryota > Viridiplantae > Streptophyta > Magnoliopsida > Fagales > Fagaceae > Quercus > Quercus robur. The sequence goes on from NC_065541.1 coordinate 46,485,607, forward strand.
AGATCTCCCACATGCTCAGACACCACCTTACTCTTTATGACCATATCATCAATATAGACTTCAATGCTCCTGCCCAACTAGGGTTCAAACATTTTTGTCATCATCCATTGATAAGTAGACCCTACATTTTTCAAACCAAAGGGCATCACTTTGTAGTGATAGTTTCCAGTGGGAGTGACAAAGGCTGTCTTTTCCTGATCGTCCAGCGCTAGTGGTATTTGGTGATATCCTTAAAAAGCATCCAAAAAACTCATCCGAGGATGACCTATCGTCGCATCCACCAACTGATCTATCTGAGGCATAAGGAAAGGATCTTTGGAACAGACCTTATTGAGGTCCGTGAAGTCCACACACACACGACATTTCCCAGTTTTCTTTTTCACCACCACCGTGTTAGCTAAACACTAAGGATAGAAAACTTCCTTGATAGCCCCTGCCTGTTTAAGCTTGGTTACTTCATTTTTCTGACAGCCTCGGCATGCTCTTTTGACAGACGCCGAAGCAGCTGTCTCTTCGGAGTGATGGAAGGGTTAACATTCAGATGATGACAAATGAAACTTGGATCTACACTCGGGACTTCATACGCATTCCATGCGAACACATCAACATTTTTTCTAAGGAATTCAACCAATTGTTCCCTTTCCTGTAGGGGCAGTTGAGCTCCAATCTGAAAGAACTTCTCCGGATCATCGCCAACAATTACCCTCTCTAGATCTTCACATTTCGCCTCGTCGGCTGGTCTATTGAAGGGCAACGCCGGAGTTTCTGATTGCTATAAGCCATTATCAGCAGTAGCCGAGATTTTAGCCTCAGGCCGATATTGGATGGCCGTGACCAAGCATTGTCTGGCTGTAGATTGATTTCCTAATATCTCCAAGACTTGGCCTCCGGATGGGTACTTCATCTTCTAGTGAAGAGTAGAGGAGACGGCCCCCAAGGTATGAAGCCAGGGTCTACCTATAATGGCCATGTATGGAGAGAAAGCATCTACAATAATGAAGTCCACCTCCACCACATCCGGGCCGGTCTGCACAGGTAATCTAATCTGACCTTTCGGAACGACCATTTTACCTTCAAAACTCGCCAGAGGAGAACTGTAGGCTATTAATTTTTTAGGATTCAAATTTAGCCCCTTATATAAGTCAGGGTACATTATCTCAGCTCCGCTACCTTGGTCAATCATCACTCTTTTCACATTGTACCCACCAATTCTAAGTGTAACCACTAAAGTATCATCATGGGGCTGTATGGTTCCAAGTTTGTCCTCATCTGAAAAAGCTAACACCAGTGGGATGCCCATCTTGACTCTCTTAGGCATTGAGCTAGATTTCTCAACTAGGTAACGAGATACTGACATTACCCTGAAAGGACAAGATCCGGTCCTCCCTGGGGCAGCAAAAATGACATTTATTGTGCCAAGAGGGAGCCTCAAAGAAGCATCTCCCTGAAACTCTGAACCCGTTTGGCTTCCTCGACCACTGGAATGATGCAAGAGTTGCTTTAACTTCCCTTCCTAGACTAATTGGTCTAGATGGTCCCACAAGTTTTTGCAATCCTCGGTAATGCGCCTATGATCCTGATGATAGTGGCAGTAAAGGTTTTGATTGCGCCTCATAGGATCTCCTGCCATCTTGTTCGGCCATTTAAAGAACAGCTCGTTTTTAATCTTCTCCAGGACTTGTTGTACTGGTTCTCGGAATACGGCATTAACCACCTGGGTGTTGGCGGATCCTGGCTGCCCAACAAAATCTTTCCGAGGTCGGTTATTATTGTACCGGTCCGACCTGAAATCCCTCCTCTCCTAAGGGATCACCTTAGCTTTTCCTTTCCCCTGTATTTGGTCTTCCTCTACCCTTCTGTACTTGTCAATCCGATCCATAAGTTAGTGCACACTGGTAACAGGCTTACCAGTCAGAGACTTCCTCAGGTCATTCTCAACTGGGAGGCCAGCCTTGAAAGTACTAATGGCCACATCGTCATAATTTCCGTCTATTTGGTTAAACATCTCCCAATATCTATCTGAGTAGGCCTTCAGAGTTTCCCATTCTCCCATGGACATAGATAACAAGGATCCCAAAGGCCGAGGAACCCTGCTATAAGTGATAAAGCGAGCACCAAAGGCCCGGATGAGTCTCTTAAAGGAATCAATAGAATTAGCCCTCAAACCATTGAACCACCTCATCGCTTGGGCCCAAACTAGATGGAAAGACCTTACACATCAAAGCCTCATCCTTAGAATAGACGGCCATCCTTTGATTGAAATGACTAACATGTTCCACTGGATTTGTTCGACCATTATAAATGGTAAATGTGGGTTGGTGGAAACTCCAAGGAAGACTCGTGCGAAAGGCAACTTAGAAACTTGGCTCAACGCCTTATTCATGGCATCGTTCCCCAGGCCTTTGTAAGGTGGGCTCTTGTGTCTACGTCTATGGTAGTATTCCTCATCGTAGGAGAAAGATTCGTTGGGTGGAGTTCTGGATCTCCGTCTATAGCTAGCACCATCTGTCTCCTTAGAGGACAGCTCGGAGTTAGGCGATGAATGTCTTCGCCGTGCATGGCGCAACTCCTTTTTCAACTCATCAATTTCACGTTACATGTCTCTATCGTTCCTTGCATGGGAAACATGGCTCTTCCCTCAAGACTGGCTTTTACTAGTATGAGCCACGTGCACACTTTTTTCACGATCTCCTCTCTGTTCGAGGCCCCTACGTGGATTGCTATGTTGAGACCCCCTTGATTCTGCTTGGTGTGGATTAGCATCCACCTGGTGTGGTCCTGTCACTACCTGGTGTGGACCTGCTTCTTCCATCTCAAACGTTGTACCCGAATTTCTTTCAGAATAGATCAAGTCCTTCCCACAGACGGCGCCAATTGTAAGGACTGAATTTGGATTGGACCCAGTATAGGATTGGGTTTTAGCCCAAACAAGCCCAAACAATGAATTTGTAAAGCGTGGGTGAAAGAACTAGTCCTACTCCAAAAGAAAGACAATAAAAGTTGCTGAATTAAGATCATTAAACACAAGCAAGACTGGCTTTTACTAGTATGAGCCGCGTGCACACTTTTTTCACGATCTCCTCTCTGTTCGAGGCCCCTACGTGGATTGCTATGTTGAGACCCCCTTGATTCTGCTTGGTGTGGATTAGCATCCACCTGGTGTGGTCCTGTCGCTACCTGGTGTAGACCTGCTTCTTCCATCTCAAACGTTGTACCCGAATTTCTTTCAGAATAGATCAAGTCCTTCCCATAGACGGAGCCAATTGTAAGGACTGAATTTGGATTGGACCCAGTATAGGATTGGGTTTTAGCCCAACAAGCCCAAACAATGAATTTGTAAAGCGTGGGTGAAAGAACTAGTCCTACTCCAAAAGAAAGACAATAAAAGTTGGTGAATTAAGATCATTAAACACAATTAAAATAAGAAAATTTGTCATCGGCACGGCCTGAGGAGCTTATGTTATAATGTCTTGTTGATGAACAAAGTTACAAAAGTTCACAGTAGTATTACAAAGATTGGTATCATCCCCACCATACACGTGTAGGTTAGATTCTAGGAACTCCTTCTTATCCCATCCAACACCTCCCAGAACCATCAACTAGTAGCTGTAAGGCTGCTTGACCACTATTCAAGTATCACCTCCACATTAATGCGGCCAGAGAGTTAGTTGGGAGACATTTAATGTGGAAGTAGCAGCTTTTGAAGATATTTGTTGTCTCCTTTTTGCTTATCTCTTATCCAATGTCCGACTCTTAGTTGTGATGCAACCTTGAAGAGGGTTCAGGATGATAAGACATTCTTATTGATCTTGGATCTCCGTTTCCGAGATGACTTTTCTCCTCAAACATATTTTGGACTATCATATACAATCTTTATTCCTTCTTCTTATACCATTCCCATTATAACTTTATTTGATCATCCTCGGATTGGTTAATATCCTCGGATTGGGCCATAGGCCCAATTCATACAGTTTTAATAGTACCTTCTAGATAATTGGCCCCCACAGAAATAAAAGCATGGCAAAGATAAAACTATTATCTTTTAGAACATTGGATGCAAATGCTCTTCTTTGATTTACTCTTCATTTAGGGTTCCATTGATTCTTGATACTGGCATTAGTATCATATTAGGATATTATTTTTTTTGCTTCGTTGCTTTATTTTATTTAATTTTTCTATGTCATACATAATCATATCTAAACTTTTTAAAGTTGTGGATTCTCTTAATTGATATTAGTCTTTTGTCGTCAAATAAGAAATTTGATATTAAAACCCCTATGTGCACAAAAAATTAATTAGTGTATTGGTATAATAAAAAAGAATAATTATCATAAAACTAAGGTTGAATTCTATTGTAAAATTAATAATTATGGAAAATAATAAATAAAAAAAATTTCCAAACCCATAGCAATTGCAAGTTGCAACCTATGCGAGCTATACCTATAGGGATTAGCGACCCATATGAAATATGAATCCCCAAAACTGAGGGTAAAAGTGGCATTACTGAAAAAAAAATAAAAAAAATAAAATAATAAATAAATAAATTAATTAATTAATACAGTCAAGCAATATAAAATCGAGAACCGTCTGTATTAGCCAAGCAAATTCAAAATTCTCATAAGAAGAGAATATGGCTCAATTTTCCTCTACCCAAATTCAAAATTCTTAGAAAAAGAAAAAGAAAAGAGAAAGCTTCTTGAGAGACTTCATTCGGCTAAAGAGGATTTCAATTTTCGATCCTCAAGCAAATTGTGTTTAGAATTCCCCGAAGAAGATTTCAATTTTCAATCCTCAAGTAGATTGTGTAGAATTCTCATTTACTTTTTCTTTGGAATCTCTATTATCAGGTAAAGAACATTTCTTTTAGTTTTTACCCCAATTTTTCAAGATAGGGTTTAGATAATATGTATTGAATGCATGTTTAATTATGGTATATTATGTTTTTAATTGAGATAATATGTATTGGATATGTGTTTATCTAAGAAGCATAGGTGTGGATTTGGGTTCGGGTGTGGGTGTGGGTGCGATGCAGTGTAACGACACTGAAATTTTTGAAAAAGTAGGACACAGGTGAGGTAGGATACGTTTATTAATTAATTAATAAATATATTTATATTTATATTTTCTATATATTGCTAAGCATTTTTTTTTCATATAATGGTAAACATATACCAATTTAAGAGTAATAGTAGATAATAATGAGAATTGAGATGATTTTAGGTTTTTTCCTTTAAAGTTTGCCCACAAATGGCAAAACGGTGTGTTTTGATCTAATATTTTACCATTTTTTTTAACAAGAATTTCAGCCCATATCGAACTGAATCAGACCAAATCAAACCATATCGGGGAAAAATAAAAAATAAAAAATAAAAATCGTCCATGTATATGCATTTAGCTGCTTCCACAGTCGCACGACGCGTCCATGCAAATCGGACTTGGGTGCGCTAGCCAAATCGGCGCACTCGTGCTTCCCAGGTGTTTATAATAGTGTTCAGATAATATGTATGAATGTGTGTTTCATTTTCGATGGCAAGCTCTTTGGTGTTTAGAGAAACAAAAATTAAACCACTCAGTCTCAAAATTAAAAATTTTCACTTTTTGTCTTTGTTTTTCAATTAGGGTTTTCTTGTGATGATTTTTTGTTTTCCAATTAGGGTTTTATTGAGATTGATTTTTTTGTTTTTCAAGTAGGGTTTTCTTGTTTTTCAATTAGGGCTTTCTTGTGATTGATTTTTTTTGTTTTCAATTAGGGTTTTCTTATTAAGAGGATGATTGTTAAGTGTATTTGTTTCAAAATTTCATATTTTTCAATGAATTATGAATCTCATATGTGACCATGCCATTAACTCACCAAGAATAATGTAAAGTGGGCCACTAAACTGTCAATATGCTTTTTTAAAAAAAATAAAAGCAATACAAAAGACCTTTCTAATAAAAATGTTGTAATTTTTGGGGTTTCTTTTTGTAATTTATTGTATCATACACTTGAACTTATTTACCAGCTTGTCAAATCTTGACACAGATTAAGAAAGTTTCTTGAGAGAATTAATTTGGCTGAAGAAGATTTCAATTTTCGATCCTCTCGCAGATTGTGCTTCTCTGGAATCTCTATTATCAAGTAAAGAATATTTCTTTTAGGTTGTGTTTGGATGGTAACATTTGGATTTGGATTTGGATCATTGATTTAAAATGCCTTGATTTGAAATCCCTTGATTTTGAAATTCTTTGTTTGGATCTTTTTAAACAATGAAGGATTTGAAATTTATCATTTAAAATTTCATTGTTTGGATACGTAAATTTGGATTTAGATTTGGATTTAGATTTAAGATCAATAAAATATATTTTTTAATTATTATTTTTCTTAATCATTCTACATTTTAATTTTAAATACATGAGATAATATTAATAATCCAATTAACAAGATGATGATTAAAAATTTTTAGTCATAGCCAACAAAAAAAATAACTTGCCAGCTATTGATAACTAAAATATTTTAAATCAACTAGAGAGGACACCCAAATGCATGGGTTTTTTTTTTTTTTTTTTTTCAACAACATTCAAAATCACAAACTAAAAAATTACTCTAAAGTTTTCAACTCTGGTATTTGGTATTTGGACCTTGGTATCAAATCTGTCAACATCCTAAAAAATGTTAGATTAGCAACAAGAAAGGAAAAAAACACAGTACAAACAAGATGAGCAATACAAGCACAGTAAAAACATAGTACAAACAAAATAAAAAGATCACAAAAAAGTAATTTTTTTATACCAATCATACAAAAATAATAATTTGAACAAGCTGGACTCTATACTTGTTCTCGATCAGAGCCTTATATCCTAACATAAATTTGAACAAGCACTTTTATTTTGTACTATTTAGTTCTTGCTAATATTAGCAAATATTATTTGCAAACTGCTCGAGGTAAAAGACACAGAGATACTGATATATATGTAGGCATTTAGCAAGGTCTCTTAGACGATATTTGTTATCTAAAGACTTTGGCTTTAGCCATTCCCAAGTTTAATCAATCAATCATCATCTGGTGCTTTTATAGCCATACAAAATACATATGATCCATTTTGTTAGCGCACCACTTATTTGACTATTCTACAAATTCAAGTTTCTGTAGCCTCCATATTATCTGTGTAAGATTAGTCTCACTACAAATGAAATACACAACAAGATTTTTAATTTATATAGAAGCTGTACGCAGACATACATGGCAAAACGGGTCAAAATTTTCTGACCCGACCCAACCCGAAAATACATGACTTGAACCCAATTTTTTGGACCCGAAACAAAAACGGGTTGACCCGTGACCCGACCCAATCCACGACCCGAACCCGAACCATTTTTTAAAACTTTTTTTTTTGGTAAAAAAAATAAAATTAAGACAATATTAGTTTAATTGTTTGTTATGAGCTTTAAGGAAACAATTGAGACATTTACATAACTATATGCAAATTAATTAAAAGATGAATGATTGAGCATTCTGTAATGAGTAAAGATTTTTAGATATCAAATAGCAAAGCACATGCCAAGATAATCTGGTTATAGTACAGTTAAAAATATAGATTTAAAATTGTAGAAATGTGTGAGAAACATTCATAAGTGTGAAAATAGTGAAGCCAAAGTATCAAATTAACATAAATTATGAATGCTTAGACCTATTTTTTAACAATTTATGTTCAAAATAAATGGTTTTTCAAAATAAATTATGATATTTCTTAGAGTGTGTATTGCTCAACAATGATATGATATTCATAAAAGAGACCATGTATAAATAAGTAAACAATCAAACTTTAATATATATCTCAAATTAAAATAGAGTACCAACCACAATTGACAATCGATTATAAAATTAATTTTCAAGATTGCAAATTTCTTATATGTTTTTATTCTTTGTCAAATGAATTATCCAATAAGTCATTTGTAATTTTGTTTTATATTTTGAGATGTTGATATTGTGTAGAAATAAAACTTGTGTACTTGTTTTACTTATCTTTGTTTTATTTTGTTTTAGATAGCAATGCTAGGATTTGTATAATTTTAAAATTATTGAATAAGTATTACTAAGTGTAATTCATTCTTGATATAAGTGGTGAATTCAAAGTAATGCATTTTATATCAAGTAATTTGTTGCATGACTTTCTAAATAGCAAATACATGTTGTTTTCTTAAAAAAAAGAAAATTCATGTGAAAAATACGAGTCAACCCGACCCAACTCGCAACCCATTTGACCCGAACCCCTTTTTAACCCGCTAAAAATGACTTGTTTTTGACCCGCAATCCGATTGACCCGACCCGACCCGCCCGTTTTGCCATGTCCAGTACGCTGCAGTGCTAGGATTGCAGTGAATAATAGAAAATTGTTAGTATTGAATTTACAGTAGGAGAAGACTTGAAACTATTAAAATCATTTGCGGATGAATTAGCACTTATATTGCACTTCTCTCAAATCTAAGAACCTTTTCAATTCAACACACCAAAACATGCCTGGTTCGATAATATTTCCTATGTGTCTGTTGGATTTGACTTAATTTCTAATTTTTTTATTATCCAATATGAAAATCATGTGAACTGAATTGGACAATGCAGGCATGAGATTGTGGGTGTAGTGACAGAAGTGGGAAAGTAAGGTACAAAGTTCAAAGTTGGAGACAAAATTGGTGTTGGCTGCATGGTTGGAGCATGTCACTCTTGCGATAGCTGTGCCAACGAACTTGAGAGTTACTGCCCCGATATGATCCTCACCTATGGCGTCAAGTACTTTGATGGAACCATCACACAAGGAGGCTACTCTGGACATCATGGTTGCCGATGAGCACTATGTGGTCTGTATTCCAAACAAGAATGGGTTGTAATTTCTAAACATTCTAAGCTTTTCTAAACATTCTCGGCTTGGCTTGGCTTGATTCATTGGTCAGGTCAAGCTTGAGCTCAATATCAAGCCCAAACTCAGGCTCAATATCATGTTTTTGAGCTTGAGATCCAACACAAGTATATTATCAAGCCTATATCAAGTTTATTATCTAGCCTATTTGGTTTAGATGAGTAATCTCAACTTATAATTAATTAAAGTCTTAGAAGGATATGAATTTACTTGTCAAGTTCATATCAATTTTATTACCAAACTCATAAATAAGCCTAGGCTCAACTTGTTTTGTTACTTTTGTATCAAGTCTTGGTGTTCACAAGTTTGTTCACGAACAATAGTTTTTACTTGGGCTCGGCTCGTTTATTAAACAAGCCTAAAACTAAAGTTTAAGTTTGGCTTGTTTATAAACAAACAAACATGAACAAGCTTTTTATCGAGCCAAGCCCAAACTGTTTATAAACGGCTTGATTCATTTACAGCCTACAGTTTAGGCTCTCAAGTTTAAGTTTGGCTTGTTTATAAACAAACAAACATGAACAAGCTTTTTATCGAGCCAAGCCCAAACTGTTTATAAACGGCTTGATTCATTTACAGCCTACAGTTTAGGCTCTCAAGTTTAAGTTTGGCTTGTTTATAAACAAACAAACATGAACAAGCTTTTTATCGAGCCAAGCCCAAGCTGTTTATAAACGGCTTGATTCATTTACAGCCTACAGTTTAGGCTCTCTCTCTCTCTCTCTCTCTCTCTCTCTCTCTCTCTCTCTCTCTCTCTCTCTCTCTCTCTCTCTCTCTCTCTCTCTCTCTCTCTCTCTCTCTCTCTCTCTCTCTCTCTCTCTCTCTCATGCTAAGTGAGGCTTTTATAGGTAGTTTCATGCTAAGTGAGGCTTTTATAGGTAGTTTAAAGTATGAGTTTAAAGGGAAATAAAGAGAAAACAAAATACCACAAATTTGTTTAAGCAACAATTAAGCCAAGTCTAGATTTCAACAAGAAGCGGAGAAGACAACCTAGCTCTCCTAACTAAAACATAGCTCTCCTAACTAAAACATCGGTAACCGCATTACCTTGTCGCACGGTATGCAAAAAAGAAACTTTTTTAAGGAATTAACAATAGACAAAGTATCATTAAGTAAAAGGCCAAAACTCGAGTTAAGCAAGACACCATTTCTCAAGGCGTTTATGACAATTTCCAAATCACCTTCCAAAATAGAATTATCCAACCCCACTTCGCTGATTAAATAGGCTACTTGATACTTCACAACTCTGTCAATTTCTAATGGCCATATCTCACTTATTTAAAATTCAAACTATGTCAAATTTGCATCTATTTCAAATCCCCATGTGTCCACTTTCCAATTAAATAATTCACACCAAAATTTGTTATAGTGTAAAGATATGCCAAAAGATCATAAACTCATTGTTAAAGGCTGATTTTTCGTCGTTTGTCAAACCCATAGTCTCGTTGTGAAATTTGGGCTCTTCAAGGCCATAATAGAGTTATGGGTGTGCTGGAATTGGTTCAACTGCAAAAGATAGATATGTTATTTAGAACCAACCTGCGCACAAATAGCAATCCAAGAAACCAAGAAAGAAAAAAAGACAAAATATGCATGTGAAGGAACTAAGAAATTTAGAGAGAAAACAAGTAGTTCAATGGATTTTATTATTTATGTGTGAAACTCAAAATACTGGTTCCTTGAACCATAGGGTCTTTAAATCCGTGGAACCTGAGAATTATGGTTCCTTGAACCATAGGGCCTTTAAATCTATGAAACCCGAGAATACCAATTCCTTGAACCATAGGGCCTTTAATCTAGGGAAGCCAAAATACTGGTTTCTTGGGCAATGGGGTCTTTCTCCACGCTTGCTATACAATGGGCTTTGTCCTTTTCCTTCACCACTGTAGGTTCTACACAAAAACAACAATATAATTCAAATATTCTCAAATAATTGTTAGTTCATCAAGTTAAAATATACATTTCCAAACATATACATATATATACATAGACTTCATAAAAATTGGTCAGCGACGAGGTCTTTGGTTCCAAATCTCACAGACTTTATACTTTTGCACAAGACTTGTGAGATTTGGAACTCAAATCCAAGTAGCTTTGCTTGGACATCTCCTTCCAAGAGATTTAGATGAGGAGGATTTTGTGGGAGAGAGGAATTTCCTATTGGTGCATGCCAAATACTCTATAAGATACTTTCATTTTCTCTTCTTCTTTTACTTTCTATTTCTCTCTCTACTTTCTTTTACTTTTCTAGTTTTTGGCTTTTGGGTTTGTTCTTCCCATGGTTGTATTGTTGTTTTCTCATCTCCTCCTCTGTTGGTTCCCCCTCCTTAAGGGAATAAGGCATGCCCCTTTTTATAGTTGGGTTTGGATGGGTGTTTTCCCCTTTTGCCCTTTTATTTTGGTTTCTTGGATTTCACTCTGCTAACCCAGCCCCCTGACACATATTATCTCAACCAACCTTTTTTCTCTATTTTGGCTTTTGCAACCATAAAAGGTTTACTTGGCTCTACTATAAATAGACCAAAGGTCATTGGACAGGCTCTTGGTTTCAACAGAGGTTCCCTATCCTTTTCTATTGACATGCACCTTGAGATACCCACCACTTTTAGCCTTTTTAGTATGGACACTTTCCCCAGCAAAAGCATCCTTTAAAGAGCTACAATGGATTACCTCAAATAGAAATATTCCTCCCCTTCCACCAAACCAACACTCCCTAATTCTCACCCAAAAAAAAAAAAAAAAAACAGTGGATCTCCATTGTATGTCTAGGATACAGGGGTAGAACCCATTTACATACTCTATTTTACACATTGGTTTCTTTAGGGGTTGCTTTAAGAGTGTTTTATCTCCTCTTCTTTGTTTTTTTATTCTTTTTACATTATGACCATATTCCTCGGGCGAAGATGCTTTCAACCTGCTGGGTAATTCATGGTTTTTTGCCATGAATTTGAATATTCATGTTGGCCTTCCCATGTATCTGCCAAGGTTCTCTTTTGAAGGCCTGAAAAATGACACTTCAAGATTTTTTCGGCTTGATAATGACTTCACATGCTGAGCCACTTTTTCTGAAAAAATGGCATAGATGTTTTTTCCCTTTTTCGGCTTGACACGAACTAATTTCTTTTTTATGAAAAGTGGCTTTGAAGTCTGAAGTCCCAAAGCATCTTTTTCTTCTTTTGTAATTTCCTTCTATTTGTGGTTCCTCGAAACGTCAGACGTCCCTCTTCTGACTTGTCTACCAAGGAAACTTGGTCCTTTGTGGCTGTTTTTTTCATGGTGGGCCCATTGGGCTTGACCCTCCCTTTTTGCTAGGCTTTTTGGAGATCCCCTTCAAGGACTCTTTCGATGCCTTTTCTTGGTTCATTTGCACCTTATTCAATGTCATTTTCTCTTTTTCTTTATTGATGGGCTTTAAACCCATTCTTCATGGTTCTTCAACCTATTTTTACAAGAGTTTCTTTATAGAACCATGGCTCCTTTGTATTCACATAAGACCCATGATTTGATTCCTCGAGCTGGACTTCTTGTAATTTTTTGGGTATCAGCACTCATTTTGAGCACCTTCCGAGCCTAACTTTACCCTTAAACAATTTTATTGAAACAACCCAAACAACCCAAATAGAACTATATTTAGAGATTTTAATTTGCTTAACACATCTATGAACCCTTTGATGACTTGCTAGCAGTAGCCACACTAGGCCTTGCGAATCGGGGGAACTGCTATAGATAGATGAAGTATTTGGAGGATCCAAATTCAGGCCTGGAAGAGAAATTGACGTCAATTCCTTTGGCAACAGCAACATTGCAGACCACAATGCATTTTAAGGGGCCATACATAGGGAGACGGATCTGCATGAGCTGTTGGACATATCTACGGGCTATGTTTTTGAAGGATATGGATATGATGAACCTATTAGGTGATTTGGAATTCATTTCCTCGTTAACATCAATGTTTCTATCTTGTGTCTGATTGAAGAACTCAAATATGATTTCTACAAATTATGCTCATCCAGCATTGGAGTAAAATTTTAATTTTTCAACATGAAGAGACAACTTCAATGGGGATTAGTGGACTAATGTTAACTCATACTATAGTTTCTTAAAAAAGGATTTCGCATGTACTAAAACAATTTCAATTAACAATGACCACAGTTGCCCTTCAGACTCTCACAGTACTACCAATTACAATGTTCTTTCTTTCTTTTTCTTTTTTTCTTTTTTTTATCATTTGATATAGTTGACAGTGCAACTAAACTATAAGGCTCTTGACAAATACAAGAATGTTCTTTACAAGCTCATAATATGACCAAATCAGAATACATCACAAAATAATAATTTACATAGCACCATAGGGAACAATAACTTTTTTATATTTTAGAACCAATAACAAGACGTAGATGTAGCAAGAGCAAACAAGAACAATAACCAATTTTCCTGGACCATGCAGACGTCTACTCTCATAATAATAATGTTGTGGTTGTCCTTTAAATATGAGGACCAGTCAAACCAACCAAGGATAATGCACGCATTCATTATCAAATAATTGTAAGGAGAAAGCAACTTTATTTGGAAAGAACTTTGCACTTAGAGATACAGAAAGAAAATGGCCATACATTTTACTTAGAAGAGTTATTCAAGCAAGCAAAGTGAGTTTTCATCTAGACTGACCTTTCAGGGTCAACACTAGGGAAAAACATGAAACCATGTACCTTGAAACATTCTTGCCATTGATGAGAAGTACAAGGAGAAAAGGGGGGAAAATTTGTTCTCCAAAAAATCATCACAACATAAAAACTGCTTTTTTCAACATGTTTTGCCTCTTCTCTGGCCCACATCACCTAAAGCTATTGAAAAGAAAAGAATATACCATTGGCCATTCCAGTCAGCTGCAAAAATTATGAAAACATCCGCAGGAAGTTGTTTGCATATGCCATTGGCTTGACATCAGGGTGTGGCTGCAAATTGATTAATAACAGGGAGGGGGAAAAAAACTAATATCAGATTACCATTGAAAAACATCGAAAAAAAAGCCTCCACACACACAGAGGAGCATATTATAACAAAAGATAAAAGAAAAAGAAAAATATAAAAGTAAACAGCAGTTATTTGAAACAGTAGCTACTGACAACTGCTGAGAATGTAACAATGTTTGGCTTCAAATCAGGTGCTTCAAAACGAATAAAGGCGCCCTTGTTACCCATCTGCAAAACACAAATTACAGACCAACGTTATACATCAACTTTGGCACTATATCCAGATATTCTGAAGACACATAGGCATTACTTCATTATTTTATAACCAATCACAGAATTTTAAAATAAATAACACAAGCAATCATAAGTATCAGATTCTTCAATTTCCAAAAGAATATGCTACTCACTTACATTACAAATAAAAGTGAACTACATAAAACAATTGATCACAGTAAAAAAGGATCAGCCATGAATAACGTACCTGGTCACAGTAATTTGGAGCAGAAAATACAGTTATAAGTTTGCCATCATGCTCGATCTCATAACCCTCATCCTTTACTTCATGAGATCTCACAACCAAATCTGTCAATCGAGTAAAGTGTGAATTCACCGACTTGAGAACATTAGAAGAGAAGGAAGAAAAAATCACTTGAGACCAACTTACCTAAATTATTTTCCTGCAGAAACCTTTTCGTCACATCTCCACCAAAAGAAAGACCAACACCTCGCTTGCTAGGACCTCTTCCAGGGTTGGGTTGTGGATCACTCCATAGCAATTCACACATTAAACCTGATGAAATCCAGATAAGTACTATAAGCCCCATCCATCCAAATTAATAAGGCGGCTTACAATCACATATCTCAAAAGCTCTAACTTCACCTTGTTAAAAGCAATGTAAAAAGTCATTTGAAGAGAACAAGGGAGGACGGGGGGCTGAAGCCCAATTTACCTTCCTCGGGCGGTTCACAAAACCGGTCAATTGCTCTTATGTCAGAAAGTTTCACCCCATCAACACTAAAGAGACCTCCATGAACTACAAATACCTTCTCATTTATCACGTGTGCCAATGGCAAACAACAGAACACTTCTGCAAATAGTTCCACAAATGTATCACTCAACTTGGACTTGACCTCACCCTCAAAACCATATATCTTGTTCATGCTCTTGCTCTCGTGATTTCCTCTTGCGAGATATATGGCTGACAACATAAAAAGAAAAGGTTAAAAGATTATCAAACTGAATTGAAGGTTGCTAACACTATATTTAATGAAGAAATGAAGCAGCAGTATTGACATAGGACAAGCCAAAACAATTCAACAATAAAATTAACGAACATGAAAAATAAAGATAAAACTTAGGAGTTAGCACCAAGGCTTGCTTGGAGTCAGTACCAACCCAAATTCTAATTGTCATTGAAACCATAATGACTTATTACTAAAAATAACTTTGCTTCTAGAAATTAAAATACTAATAACCTAATAAACTACTAGGATTTAAAATAAAACTAGAATTGGCCAATAAAAATGCAATTGTATTGCAAAATAAAATAAAACTAAATTAACATAATTTTTGCTTTGAGCCTCCCACATCAAGTACATTCTAGAAACAGATGTGGAAAGAGCTGTATTAGTTCAGATCCAAAACCATATAATATCTATGCTGTTTGTTTCAATGGGATTTTTTTTTTTTTTTTTTTTTTTTTAAAAAAGACTTTGTTTTCTATAATACATTTTCTAGAAAATTGAAAATTGACCTGTTTGCCTGTTGTTGGTCACAACCTTGAAAATAAGCTAGAAATTCATTTCTGTTGTTTAGGTTGCATGGAAAACCATTAAAATTTCTTATAATTCAAAAAAATTATAAGAACAAAAGCTTTTTCACAAAAATAGATCCCAAATAGGAAAATACTTCTTAGTTTTGGGTCATTTGGGGGCTTGGGGAAGTATACCCCAAATTCAGAATCTATGCAAAATAAATAAATAAATAAATAAGAGAAAGTAACTGGTTTGAACAAAATAGATCCATTGGAATTGGATAAAAATCACCAGTTGGGTTGTGAAGAGAAAGGAAACGACGAGAGAGAAATTATTAGGAAAGTTTTTTGTGGCGGTTAGTGATCTGTTAAGCAATCAATGTTCCAGAAAACGTTTTCTGCTCTATTGGTCTTGTTTTCTATTGATCACAAAACATTTTCTGTTGATTTGCAAACTAATTAGGATCAGTGAAATA
Organism: Quercus robur; assembly: GCF_932294415.1. NCBI lineage: Eukaryota > Viridiplantae > Streptophyta > Magnoliopsida > Fagales > Fagaceae > Quercus > Quercus robur. Next base: position 46,501,705 of record NC_065541.1, read on the forward strand.
TATTCTTTTTTCACCATTCTACCCTATTCAAAATCATACTCTCTTTATCACCTCTTGAATTGGTATGCCATTTTTTACTATTTCTATTAACTTTATTTTAGTTCTTCCTATACCTTTTCTGTTCCTCAACTTGAAATCAATTCACACTTCCCCATTGGTGCATTAATAGGTCTCATTTGCACATGATCAAACCATATCAAGTGACTCTCCATCTTTTCATCAATAGGGGCCACCTTTATCTCTAAATGAATTTCTTCATTTTGAATTCTATGTTTCCTTGTGTTTTTACTTATCTATTGTAACATTCTCACTTTAGCTACACCTATTTTATTAACATGTTGCTTGTTAATAGCCTAACATTTAGCACCATAGCTCTTTTCTCCTTAACTTAATAGGTATACTACGATCACATAATACTCCTAATAACTTCTCCACTTCATTCACACTGCATTTATCTTATGATTCACATCCTTTTCAATCTCTTTATCCTTATGATTTATTGATCCAAGATATCAAACTCACTTACTTTTTGGTATTTCTTAAGTATCAAATCTTACAACCCCCTCATTTTCGTTCGTACTTTTACTAAACTTACACTCCATGTTCTATAATTTAGTCCTACTTAGCCAACAGCCTTAAAGATTCACAGCACCTCTCTCCAAATGTCTAACTTGACCAAAACTTAACGTCTCATTTCATCCACTTTTTTATAGGTTCCCAAAAAAAAAATGAACTCATCCATAACCAGGGCAAAGAGATATAAACTTAATGTTGATCCTTGATGAAAACATAGGAAACCCACTTGTGATGCCCCCACTTGCTCTCACACTACTTACAGTCATATGTATCCTTAAGATGCCTTTGAGGAACTCATTTCTTTTCTAAGAACTACCACATAACCTCTTGAGTACCCCACCCATACACTTTTTCTATGTCAAAAAAATATGTGAATTTTTATAGTTTCTCAATATATTTCCGTTAGATGTCTAAGTATAGAAATAGCTTACATGGAAAATCACTCTAGCATAAAAAAAAATATAAATTGGTTTTCTGAAATTGTAGCTTTGTATCCTAACTTATGTTCAATCACTCTTGCCCAAAGTTTCATGTCTCCAATATTGTTTTTTGTGTCGCAACTTATTTTCCGTTGTACCAAACACCAGAAAATGCACCTAAAAAAATAATAATAATAATAATTCCACTGAAACAAACAGAACATAATTAGAATAGCAAAGAGCAAGAAAAATTATCTTTAAAGGAAACAATTAAAAATTAGGACACAAACATGTAAAAAGTAGATTTCCTGCATGACTTAAACAGCAGTGGCCAAGATAGATATGATTCTACAAAAATTGCTTACATAAGTAAAATGACCACACCAGAAGTGCAAAAATATATCAAGAACAAATAAAATTCACCTGCTGGCGACATGCACTTAAATGCAAACAAAGTGAGTATAACCTCCAGCGAAAACGATCCCCTATCCACAAAGTCACCGTTGAATAGATATGGATTCTCATCTGAGGGAAGCCCATTAAGCTCAAAAATATTTAAGAGATCATAGAACTGCAGGCATTATAAGATATAAATCAATAAATTAGTGCCATAGAACCAACCCCCCTTCCCCCCCCCCCCCCCCCCCCCAACACAAAAAAACCAAAAAAAACATAAGGATTGAAAGACATGACAGATTTTTACAAAATGACAATAACATAATCAGGCATGTCAATATGATGTAACAACTACATAGGGGGGGAAAAGCCTATATCTCATGCAATAAATAGCACCACTAGGGTCTAGATGAAGTAGAGAGATATTAAACATCAACTTTATATTTGGAAATCTTTACAAAGAGAGAAGAAATGTAACTGGGAATATAGAGATATCCAAGAAATAGAGAGCAGTCATCATGGAGCAGAGGACACCATAGGTTTGAAATTCTCTCTTTCCTATCAAAAAAAAGGATGTACCAGTTGAGCTATGGCTCATTGGTTCCCCGAAGGACTAGATTTATCAGGCATAATATCATAATTCTTAATTAAATCAGTCAATAGGTACCACAACCAGGTTTGATTTGATAAAACCTCCAGAACCAAAAATGTTGAATATGATATGGCAGCAAAGACAACTGCTTCAGCTTTAAAAAGATTGAGAATCACATTGTTGGCAATGTAGTGACGGTTCAGGAGGTCCTGTTTGGCTTTGCTAGTTAATTTTGCTCCAAAGCATAAATAGCAACCAGTACCCATCTTATGGTTTCATGACCATCTGAACCTACCCATTTATACACAGCTGTTGTATTACCTAGCAGTGCACTCTTATTCTCTATCATCTAAAATATACCCGATACCATTTCTCCTTTCTTCTAAAGAATAGCATATTCAAAATTAACTCAAAACCAAGCACATTTAAATTAGAAGTTAACTCAACACCAAGCACCCATTCAAGTATTTTAAAGATACGAAGGTAATGTAATTACCTGACCATGAACATCGCCACAAACAGTGAAATGATTACCATCAGGAACATTTATATCAACAAGAGAAGGCAAGGCTCGCAACATATCTCTCATTTGCAAGACAATCTGGAATGCGTATCTACATTGTCAACACCAAGATTTCAAAATCAAGAGATCAGAGTAATAATGTTTTAACCACATTTACAACACTGACAATCACGCTTGATAGACATACCGTTTATGTATGCACTTTTGATTCTTAAAATCATCCATCATTTTCTTCACAAAATCCAAGGTAACTACATCTCCATCTATTCTTGCACCAGAGTACTGTGGTTCCACATCTAGATTAGAAATCAAAAGGAAATTTCATTAGGCCTGAGAGATAAACACAACTATGATCAAGAAAATAAACTCTTCAAAAATCAGTCTTTATTATCAATCAGGAACAATCCAAAGTAATTCACTATAAATCACAAGTTTAAGATCTACTGTCAACTCTAACACAAAAAAGCCTAATTTCAATCCCAACAGCTTGGATCAGCTACACAAATCCTTTTAAGTAAAACCATTTAAGTCTAATTCTAATAAAATTACTGTCAACCATGACTTTTTCTTATTAGTTTTGGCCCCAATGGTAGTGGGAAGGGGAGATTCAAACTAATGACGTCCATTTCACTAGAGGTGCTCACAAGCCAATTGAGCTACCCCTTGGGGTTGTCAACCATGTCTCATTAGACACAACATAAATTACAATACCCTGTAAATAGCCTATTGCAAAATACGCAATGAAACTAAGGCTCCACTAATCCTCTTACTCTAGGGGAAGTATCATGCCAGTAGAAAAGGCAAAACCCCATTTGGTGCCTAAAGTCATGGACATATAAGGGAGGCATTAAATGTAATATCTCAAGGCAATATTTTCCCCTTTATTCACCAATTTTTTTTTATAAGTCCCCTTTTTCACCCTTTGAATTATGAAACTGCATGATACTTGAAAAAATATTCTCAAGGAAATACCCTATAAAAAATGGATGAATCTATCAATTGCAAAAAATAAAAAAATCTAGGTGCTAGAAGTAAATTTTTTTCTGAATTCAAATCATGAGAATGACTGATGGTCATTCTTTAATATTTTATTGACCGTGAGCTCAGACCTAGGTCATATACTTGACCCTTATGAAAGACACCACCACCGCAGCCACCCCACCAACGTGCCCCTAGGACCACCAGCACCACCACTAAAATTATTGCTACCACTATGGCTGCTGCCGTTCCCACTATCATCATCACTACTGCCACAACTGCTACTGCCACTGCTGCTACAGCCACTTCGGTGGGCACTGATGATGAATTGGGGCCTGTTCCTATAATAATATATAAAATAGTTTTTTTTTTTTGATAAGTAAAAGATATATTGATAAAAAAGGGAACACCCTAGTGCACAGGAAGTGTACAAGGGAAAAGAAGTCAAATACAAAAATTACAAGAGTCTAGGAAATCAATAAAAGAGGGGAAAGATTTATCTTGCAAAGCAAACAACCAATCCCTTAAAGTTCTAAAAAAGAGAAGCTTGAGGGCAGGAATAGAATTCTCAGTATCTTCAAAACATCTACTATTCCTCTCCCTCCAAAGACACCACAATAAGCAATGAGGAATGATGGACCAAATATAACCATTTCGATGACGACCAAAGCTGCCTTGCCAACACCATAACAGCCCCAGAACAGAGTGCGGCATAACCCAAGAAACTCCAAAAAGGCCCAAAACCATAGACCATAGATCCGAAGCAAAAGGACAATGAAGAAATAGATGGTCAACCGATTCACCATTTCTCTTACACATGTAGCACCAATCCAGAATCCACACCTTCCTTTTACGTAAATTATCAATCGTCAAGCATTTCCCTAAAGCAGCAGTCCAAACAAAGAAAGCTACTCTAGAGGGAATCTTTTGCTTCCATATACTTTTCCAAGGAAACCCAATGGAAGCGGTGCCAGCTAAAATTCTATAATAACCACTAACCAGGAAACCCTTAACTTTGTTAGGAATCCAACACATTTTATCCTCACCTCGCCCCCTTATATGCGAACCATAAATAGATGCCATGAAGTCGGACATAGACTCTAGATCCCGAGCATGCACACTCCTAATGAATCTCACATCCCAAAAGAGGACACCATGAGCGAACATCATAAGCTCAGCCACACTAGCATCCTTATTCCTACAAAATCTGAACAAGTCTGGAAATCTAACAGCAAGAGAAGTCTCCCCACACCACCGGTCTTGCCAAAACTTCACTCTAGATCCATCGCCAATATCATACATAATATGGTGAGAGAAAGAAGGCCATCCCTGACTGATATTTTTCCATAAACCAACACCATAAGGGCCAATCACAGCTCTGGAGAACCAGCCCCCCCACATACAACCATACTTTGTCTCTATCACTTGCCTCCAAAGGGCATCTACCTCAACCCCAAAACGCCAAAGCCACTTTCCAAGTAAAGCTTCATTGAAAAGTCTAATCTTCCTTATCCCTAAGCCACCCGCATAAATAGGAGAACAAACGGTAGCCCATTTAACCAAATGGATTTTAGGATCCTCTCCAAGACTGCCCCACAAGAAATTCCGCTGGAGCTTCTCAATACGGTTAGCCACACTAGCAGGAATAGGAAATAAAGAAAGAAAATAAGTGGGTAGATTAGATAGGGTGCTTTTGATAAGGGTGACTCTACCTCCCTTGGATAAGTATAAACGTTTCCAACCCGCCAATCTCCTCTCCATTTTCTCTAGAATAGGATTCCATATAGACTTATCCTTGAATTTAGCTCCCAAAGGAAGACCTAGGTATTTCATAGGGAGAGAGCCCTGCTTGCAGCCAAGAACAACCAAGAAAAGGTCAAAATCATTGACTACCCCAACCGGAACCAATTCTGACTTGCCCAGGTTGATCTTGAGGCCAGACACCGCCTCAAACCAAATAAGAATCATGCGAAGGAACAAAATCTGATCTAAATCAGCCTTACAGAAAATAAGCGTGTCATCTGCAAAGAGGAGATGAGACACCGCCATGGATCTTCCCTCCAAGTTACCTACACTAAAGCCCGACATGTGACCTTCAAGCACTGCTTTGTCCAACATACGACCAAGAGCTTCCATCACCAAAACAAACAACAAAGGAGACAACGGATCACCTTGCCTCAAGCCTCTGGTGCTACCAAAAAAACCACAAGGAGAGCCATTGATCAAGATGGAGAAGCGGACAGTAGAAAGACAAAAGCGAATCCATTGTCTCCATTTGGCAGAGAAACCACTTCTTTCTAACATCTGAAGCAGAAAATTCCAGTTTACATGGTCAAAAGCCTTCTCAACATCCAGCTTACAAATCAGCCCCGGCAACCCAGACTTCAATCTACTGTCAAGGCATTCATTAGCAATAAGAACAGGATCAAGGATTTGTCTGCCCCTCACAAAAGCATTCTGAGATGCAGAGATTATATCCCCCATCACCAAGCGGAGACGATTAGCCAAAACTTTAGCAATAATTTTGTAAACCCCCCCAACCAAGCTAATGGGCCGAAAATCTCCAATCTCATTAGCTGCATGTTTTTTAGGAATAAGAGTAACAAAAGTTGTGTTTAAGCTTTTCTCAAACTGACCATTGGCAAAAAAATGATGAAAAACAGCCATGAGATCCGGCTTAACAATCCCCCAGCAAGCTTGGAAAAAAGCCATAGGGAAGCCATCAGGACCAGGGGATTTATCACCATGAAAACTTTGAATAACATCAAAGATTTCTGCCTCTTCAAAAGGCCTCTCTAACCAATCCGCATTCTCCCCAGATATCATTGGAAAAACCAACGAATCCGGAAACGGCCGCTCAACCTGCTGCTCAGAGTACAAATTCATGAAGAAATGAGAAACGTAGTCTGCAATTATACCCTGATCCGACGACAAAGTACCATTAACCATAAGGCTTTCGATGGCATTATTTTTCCTGTTGGAATTAGCCATTCTATGAAAGAATTTGGTATTGGCATCCCCTTCTTTCAAATGCAACACCCTAGACTTTTGTCTCCAACTAGTCTCTTCCATAAGAGTCAACTTTTCAATATCTGAACGAAGGTTAGATTGAGCTAACTTCTCCTCAGCAGATAAACTATGAATCTCCTCTTTAGCATCCAAATCAATCAACTTACTCCAAAGGGCCTGTTTCTTAAAAGTGACATTGCCAAACTCAGTTTCATTCCACTTTTTTAAGTCCGACTTCAATGCAGCCAACTTCTTAGCAAGAATAAAACTAGGGGTACCATGGAACAAATAGGAAGCCCACCACTCCTTCACTTTGTCTACAAAGTTATCCACCCTTAACCACATATTTTCAAAACGGAAGGGAATTCTACCTCTTCGCTGACACCCACCCTCCAACGAAATAGGAAAATGGTCAGAAAGAACTCTAGGCATCCTTTTTTGGGTGAACTGAGAGAAGTGATCAGCCAAAAGAGGGGAGAAAAGGAACCGGTCTAGCCTTGAAGCAGAGGAAGAATTAGACCAGGTATAAAGGCCCCCTACCATATGAATATCCAACAACCCATGCAAAGAAACAAAGTCAGAAAAACCAAACATAGACCTGGAGAAGCTGGCAGCCCCCAAACGCTCAGAAGGAAAGCGGATAATATTAAAGTCCCCTCCAAGGCACCAAGGCAAATCCCACCAACTGATCAGCCCGGTTAGTTCCTCCCACATCAACCTACGCCTGTTGTTCAAATTAGGCCCATATACACCTGTGAAAGCCCACTCAAATTGGTCGCCTACATTTTTAAACTTGCAAGAAACTGAAAAATGCCCCACCGCTTCCTCCACCTTTTCCACAACCCGGCTATCCCACATCAATAAAATTCCTCCCGAAGCACCTTCAGAGCCCAGGTACAACCAATTGACATAAGGACAACTCCAAATACTACGAACAGTACCTCTAGTAATCCACTCTAGTTTGGTCTCTTGCAAACACACAATATCAGCCTTCCAGGATCGCAACAAGTTACGAATCTGAAGCCTCTTGTCAACTTCGTTCAGACCTCTGACATTCCAGGAAATAAGCTTTAAATTCATTGAGCAACGGAAAGAACCCGATTCCTATTAATACCACATCGCCTAGAAGATGAAGAGCCATAATTAATAGAACTAAACAACCCTTTCAACTCTCTTAAACCTTTCACCCCCGAACCTTTTGAACCACACGATTTCTTTTTCACCTCAGCCCTCCGATATAATACAGCTTCAACAGCCAATAAAAATTCTGTTGCTTGATCTTCTAAACCCACAAGTGACGTGCCAAGGAAGCTATCAAAGTTATTGAATCTCTTTTGAAACCAATCGGAGTAAGGTTCCTGACTCCTTGAAGTGTCCACACCCACAACACTATCCCCATCTACAAGAGACTGCTTCTCCTTGGCCAAGGGTAGAGAAAAAGCAATTGGATCAACCACTAGGGGCTGATTAGCTTCCTCTGAGAAGGAATCCGAAGCCCAATCCTCCACCAAAACATCATCTTCTTCGAACAGAGCCAAAGACATGTTCGTGACTTCAGAAAAATCCAACGTAACAAGCTGTTGTTGCTTTTCCAAAACCTCTGTAGCTTCACAAGGAGGCAAAGCAATCTGCACCGGAACCTCAACCCTCCTCCCATCGCGTAATTCAAGAAACCACTGCTCCGAGTTTCCCCATTTCTTGTCAAAAATGCCGGAATGCTCCTGGAGAAACAGTCGGGGATCAAGCATTAAGCTCTCATCGTAAACTGTGGAGCAAACCGACCCATTCCTGAACTCCTCGGACTCGTCGGAGCCGAGAAGCACAGACTCGGCTACATCGGAAACAAGAATCGAGTCCGTCGTCGCCGGTGGCTCAAACCTGGCTTCGACGGACTTGTCGGTTCTGAGAGAATGGGCAGCGGTGACATCGGAGACCCCATTCCTGGCCTCCTCGGACTCGTCGGAGCCGAGAAGCACAGACTCGGCTACATCGGAAACAAGATTCGAGTCCGTCGTCGCCGGTGGCTCAAACCTGGCTTCGACGGACTTGTCGGATATGAGAGAATGGGCAGCGGCGACATCGGAGACCACCGACGACCTCAGAGGCAAAGTCGAAGGGCACGGCGACGACTGGAAGGATCTCGCGCCAGGACTTAACCAATCTGGAGGATGGGTCTCTCGCGACGGGCAGGTCATGGTAGTCGGAAGTTCTTTACAAGCAGATCTTCTGGGCTGCCAGACCAACGAAGTCTTGGGCTTAAGTTTGGGAACATGAGGTGGGTTAAGTGGGGGGGCTTCAGCTAGAGCATTGGGCTTAAAGACATCTTTCAAGGGCCCAACACCAGAACAGCCCACTTCCTTAATGTTTGAACTCTTAATGTCCCACTTGCCATTCAGCCCACGTACCAAAAGAAAAGAAACTTCTAGCGAGAGGGGAGAGTCAGCCATTGTAAGAGCGTCATCCTGAAGATTAAGCGTGACTTCATCCTCAGGAACTGTGCTTACCTGCCCAGCACCCCTATCACGCAAATCCAGGCTCTGAGACTTCTGACTGCTCAATCTAGACTTGTGAGCTAGATTTGATTTGATAGAATTTTGAAAATTGGGCATTGCAAGCTTTCCAGTTCTACTACCACCAAAGGATTTCCGATCACCTTCCACCGCTGCCGCCAGAAAAGACTTATGCTTTCTGGACTTTTGCAATGACGGAAACGGGGCAGAAAGAGGTGGCAACTTGTCGCCAGGAGAGACGGGAGCAATGGCCTTGCGAAGATGAAAGCCAAAACCTCTCCACCCACTACCCAGCTTTCCTTCTGGTACAATGATGAGGCCCTTCCGACGACCATGAAGAAGCTCAGAGATCATAAGAAAGCTTCCATGTGCATTGAATCCCATTTGCAAAATCAGAACCTTATTACCATCCCTGAAGGTTCTAGCAAAGTTATCAGGACGGGTATTTGACAAGTGATCCTCAATATACGTAAGCAACCGAAAAGCACTCTCTTTTCCCATGAAAACCGATCGGAGAGAATCCTTATATCTTTCAAAAATGCGTAACAAGAAGAAAGAACCACCCTCTTCCACAGAAAATTCAAACGATTTGGATTCGAGAAAAAAGAAAATGGAACCACCCATAGTTTCAGAACTCAAATACAGAAGATCACAATATATGAATCAATTAGTTTATGTTACAGAAGAATTTTCTTCAGGAAAATACAGAAGAAATCTTTATAACCATAAACCATCTATTCCCAACTACTATCTATTCCCTTCAGCAAATAACTTCAACCCCTATAATATATAAAATAGTAATAATTAATACTAATTGACCTTAGATTTTAACCTATAAATTATAAAATTGAATAGATTAATATTAATTAAGCAAGCCTAGCAATAAGGCCACTATCGTCTCTAAAGTGAAAATAGGTGGGAGTCTAAATCCTCATATTTAGCCTAAGTTCAAGCTATTGAAAGTGCAAAACCCCTGCAGTATATTGCAGATATTTGCTGCCAGAAATACCCTTTTATAGGAATTATTTTCTATACAATCTCCATCTTTAAGGTTCAGAATTGCTACAGCAACCGAACTTCTAGATTATACATGTGTAACCCAAAACTTGCACCATATTTGTTTACTTTTTAAAATACAGCACTATGCCATATTTTTAGCTTCACTAAGTGGACTTTTACCAATTCTAATGCCTTCTGACTGCTCCAATAAATATTCATGTGTCAAATGTCACCCTTCCTAAAGTTTTCAAAATAATTTTTTAAAACCATCAAATACTTGCATATGTTCATTTTTTACATCAACATAATAAAATTTTACCTATGACAGAATGGCTAAATAATTCAAAAACTATTTTATCAGTCAATGAACTCAAAACAAACAATACTGGAAATGCTTCAGCATTTGTGTATAACAAATGCAAGTTTTAGACAATATTCACAATAACATATGCTTTGAAATAGGTTGCAACATAAAAGCTGTAATTTTGCAAATTTTACCTATGGCAGAATTGCTAAATAATTCAAAAATTACTTCATTAGTCATTGTTATTAAAGTACTCAAACCAAACTATTCTGGAAATGCATCAGCATTTGCGTATAACAAATACAAGTTTTAGACAATATTCACAATAACATATGCTTTAAAATAGGTTGCAGCATAAAAGCTGTAATTTTGCAACAGTGGACTTAGCTACAAAATAAAATTTGATGCAAGGAATCAAAACTAGATTTAAAATTTCTGAATAAATTTTGAAATACAATAAAACGGGAAAGATGGGGAAAAAAAGGGATGTGTTGAAACCCAATGCCAGCATACATTCTTTAGGAGCTGACGCCTAAATAGGCAACAAGCCAAGCCTACAGTTTTCATATTGCAACCAAAGAGAATAAGACAGATGAGGCTCCTACGATCATATTTCATTTACTCCTCTAACAGAATGTATTTAAATTTACACATTCATCTGGCAACAATAGGCATAAATACATATCAAGATTCAAAGCAATATAGCAGTGATTGTTCTGAACTAGGAAACAATTTAGAATCCATTGACCATGATTCATATGGAGTAGTAGATACTGAAAATACTATCAAAAAAATACCTATGGAACGATAATCTATAGAATCGGCTATTGAACGCCTTTCAGACTCGGGTACAGAAATTGCTTCCTCAAATTTAAGTTTCATCACTGCTTTCTCACATTCCTTCAATTTCCTGGCAGCATCAGGATCATTCGGAGATAATTTCTTGACCTAATTTTAATGAATGAATGAAAGATGTGAGATATATATATATTTGTACATCAAATAATATTTGTTAAAGAAAGTATGTTCTTGGATAGCTTGCATTTATTTTCCCCCAAAAAAGAAGACGATAGAACTGCATTATGAGTAAATAAAAATGGAAATGAGAAAGAAAAATGTGTTATACACTAATTTTTGTGTAACTTCAGAAATGCATGTGCCCATTGATTTAATGAATTAAAAGAAAACAAATCAGATGACAAAATAACAATGGATTGCACCCCGAAGGGTAGCACAATCAGCTAGGGACCACACTTCAAGAACAGAGGTCACTAGTTTGAATGTCTTCTCCACCCCCCCCCCCCCCCTTACGGGTGCCAACTTACTGATCTTTGAAAAAAACAAAAATCTACATAACAGGAAACACATGATATAATAACAACCATATGTGCAAATACAGAAAAAAAAAATTTCATTCTTTATATTTTTTATGATAAACTAACACAGAAAGATGGTTCCTAAAAAAAATTATAATGTCTAAATTGGAAACACCAAGAGATGCCAACTAGTTGAACTACAAGGCTCTTGGCATGATTCCTAATAAAATAAATACATAAATAATATACACAGCCTTACCTAAGATCTATATGTATATTTATTATAGGCCACAAAACACCACTAAGCTGCAATAAGATTTCACAAAATGAAGGGTAAGTATTCAGTTAAAACTCACTTAATGTTCTCCTTTAATATAGAACTTTTTAAGTCAAGGATGTATGTTTTGGACGTCGGGGTAGATGACCAAAGAAAAGGTGTCTAGCATTTCATCCTGCAATGTTACATTTATTAGTGTGTTTATGTTGACTAGAGTGCAAACCTCCTACCTCTCAAAGCAGTTTGTTCTACGAAAACTTTTTTTTATTTTTTGATAGGTAATCATAGATTTATTTCATAAAAAGGGCATCATGTTCACAATGGTGAACACTCAGAACTTAAAACGAATACAAGTACCTCAGGAAGAGATACAAATAGAAAGAAGAAATTCAAAAATGGGAATACATTGTGTAAAACCCCAAATTTTACCACACTGAAATAAAGTCCCAACTATTATAGGCTTCAAAAGATCTATTGATCTCACAATATCTTCAAAAGTATGATTATTATGCTCCCGCCAAACTAACCACATCGAACAAGCTAGAACCATATTCCAAATATTAGAGGAATGCTTCCCCGGCTAATTCCACCAGCCAAAAAGAAGGGAGGCTACTGTCTTCGGCATCACCCACTGGATTCCAAATATCAAAAAAACTTCACTCCACAAGGCATAAGCAAACTTACAATGGAGAAGAAGATAATCCACAGTTTCCTCATCACACCAGCACATGCAACACCAATTAACCAGTGGTAAACGCCTAAGAACCAGATTATCAATGGTAAGAATACTACCCCTAGCTGCTGTCCATAAAAAGAAAGACACCATTTTAGGTTCCTTTGTACTCCAAATGCACTTCCAGGGAAAAGAGATAGAAGAAGAGCCATCCGGATCAGCTAGCAAGTTATAATAAGAGCGAACATCAAAGACATCAGACCGATTCAACTTCCAAGTCAACATATCATCTCCCCTCCCCACTTGGCATATTAGAATAATGATGCTTAAGCAGAGAGCATTCTCTCTACCTCCCTTTATGAAAAGCTCAACAGAACTATAAATTACAGCTTCTATTACCCCCTTCTAAATTAGAAACAACCAAATCAGAAATCCAAGCTTCTTTGGAAACAGCACAAGCAAACAGATCTGGATAGAGATCCTTTAGAGGGATAGGCCCACTCCAAGTGTCATTCCAAAACCAAAAAATGAATATGATGGCCTTCCCCCACAGCATACTCCACATGTCTAAAGAAACTCTCAGCTCCTGCTCTAATATTCTTCCACATTCCACAGCCATGGGTCCCTCGAACATCCCTAATGCACCAACCCCCAGTATCCACTCCATATTTGGTTGCTATAACCTGATGCCATAACCTGTGAACTTCTTTCCCAAAGCACCATAACCACTTACCAAGCAAGGCTTGATTAAACAACCCCACCCTCCTTATACCCAAACCACCTTCCTCCATCGGTAAACAAACTTTCTCCCACGCAACTAATGAATATTTAAAGACCTCATTAGAAGTCCCCCAAAGGAAATTCCTTTGTATCTTCTCCAATCTGACTACTACAGCTTGAGGAATAGTGAACAGTGATAATAAATATATAGGAAGACTCGAAAGAGTACTCTTTAACAAAGTAAGTCTGCCGCCCTTAGACAAATATAACTGTTTCCACCCCGAAAGTCTCCTTTCCATTTTTTCTAAAATTGAATTCCATATCGAGAGATCCTTGTAATGTGCCCCAAGAGGCATACCCAAGTAATTCATAGGTAGATTTCCTACCCTACAACATAACAGTATAACACACAAGCTAGAGCATGTAAGTTACCTACCTCACCTACTGGCACAATCTCACTCATACCAACATTAACTTTCAAACCTATGATAGCTTCAAAGAAAATCAACACCATTCTTACATATAATTATTGTTCCTAGATTGGAAATTTGCTTTTAAATGTGTCAATACTTTCTCTCTTTTTTTTTTTTTTTTTTCTTTTGCAGGGAAGGGAAGAGAGGAGATGAGTGAGAATACTGCATTGCTTAATTATTTACGCAATAAAAATTTTTTTTAAAAAAAAAATTACGAGCTTTTTTGCTTATGTACGTACAGCTTTTCCCCCCAAAGAATTACATGAATTATGAAGAGTGCAAGACCACTAAAAAAAATATCTAACAATCAATGATTTCACCTTCTTAACTGTGTGTCCGTTTAAAGTTTTGTTGTTCCTCTCCTCCACATAAAGGAACCATCTTCCAATTACAAACAAAAGAACTATGATGTTTACCCAATAAGCATCTCCACCCAAAAGAAAATCTACAACCGTCCCAAGCATCACCCAATGTACCCCAGACATAGTAAGATGCAAGGACCACATAAAATTTAAATTCATCTGTTATTCCTCCACATAGAAAATCCCACTACAGCTTCTCCAATCTATTTCCACATACATTGGAATAGTAAACGGTGATAGAAAATAAGTTGGTATTAGACAATGTACTTTTTAGAAGGGTCAACCTCCCACCCTTGGACAAGTATATTTTCTTCCATCCCACCAACTTATTTTCTATTATTCCAGCATTGGATTCCAAATCATTCGCTCCTTGAATGACAAGCCCAATGGCATACCATGGGAATTGCTAACAACTCTATGATATAGAATATTTCAAAATGAAGATAGAATGCCTCATCTCCTCCACTACACTTTGACATTAACCAGACAAGCAAGCACCACTTGCTTTTTTCACCATCCTTAATTGCCTACCTTTTGCTGCTCCTTACTCAATTTGGCTGCCATCAATTGGGTCATTTCTAGGGGAAAAATTTCCCTCCTTCCTCTTCCCCCTGCTTTCAAAACAACTAGCAAGGACTTGTAGGAAATTGCTTCTTAGCAATCAGATGTAGCAATATCCTCAGAAATCACACTACCACTAATTTCTCCCTCTAGATCCTAACAAAAACAATATAAGGATTAAGGAGGGCCTTAGCCGCCTCAAGGATTTAAGTGGGCTGTGCTATTGGGCTGAATGCAGATCAGCAACTTGGAGAAACATGCATTTCTGAAAAGAAACCTCCCTTTTTGGATATGCTTTCTCCTTTACCAAAATTTTTTCCTTCTTGGGAAAGAAAGGAGTGACAATATATTGATGCACACAAGCTTCAAAATTGATGAAAAATTATTAAATATTTGCACAAATACATAAACATCTACTACATCCCATTATAAGTGTCTTCTTTGCAAAATGCACTCCTAGCACTTTATTTTGTGCCTCTTAATGAAATTCTATAACTTATCAAAACTAATTATAAGAAACAATAAATGCATTGAAGCTTTGTCTAAGTATTGTTTAGCAAAATTTCCTGATGTTGATGTTGAAAAGTACCAAATGAAAACATTTCAACTATGAAATAAGGAGTTATACAGAAAAGAATATTTCAATGTTCAACTAGTTTTTTGGTTTCTCTCTAGTAAACATTCTGTATACTAACTTATAAAAAAAACACATCCTGTATATAGGGTGAAGCCTGCTGTTTCTACATCAGTGAAATTTTAGATTACTTACCAAAAAATTGTTAAGACTTATAGATATCATTCCAGGAAAAAAACTGGTTGTTGGACAGAGGAAATTTTTAATATGAATAAAAAATGACAAGGAATTGTTAGGTCAACCCGTACTTATATAGATTTAACACAAATAACCACAGTAACTCAATTCTTCAATGATTCAAGCACTAATAGAGGGGATGGAGTGATTTGTAGTGTTGTTATACATAGCTCAAAGAACTGAGTGGAAATATATGATATTGATACAAACCATGTTTAGACTGACAGAATCATGTTGCATTGAGTAAGAAACTACATTGGTGACAAACACAAGGATGCAAAAGGTGCTCAACTTCTTGTACAATATTCAAGATAGAAAGAAACTTAACTACTTTCAAAAAATGGAGCACAAATGTATCAAATTTAATTTAAAAAATCAATAATATATGTCAGATTTAGAGGCAATAGAGTTGCATTACATATTTTACAAGATAATCCAAAAATCTTTCAAATATTTATCAGGGAAATATTGAAATGATTATCTCCATACTTGTCAACCAAAAAAGAAAAAAAAAAAAAAGGAGGAGAGGAAACGCATTGAAGCCAACCACTGCAAACAAAATACCTGCTGAAAATCCTTAAGTGCTTCTTTGAATTTCCCCATGGCAAGATAAGCCGTTCCTCGCCTGTAATAGCCCTGTTAAGAGCAGATAACCATTAAAAAAAAAATAATAAATTTAAATTGCACAGTTATTACATATGATTTAGGATCACAAGCATGCCTTTGAATATTTAGGATCAACTTCGACAGCCTTTGAAGCATCCTGTATGGCACTACCATATTCCTCCCGTTTAATGTGTGCAAATGCACGGTTGGCCCAGTATACAGCATTCTGACTGTTCAATTCAATTGCTTGCGTATACAAATCAATAGCTTGTGTATATTTGCGGGCTGAAAAGTGAAGTGATATGATTAGCCCAGAAAACAGCATGATAAAGGTAGCAAACTGTCCTTGACAAACACAACACTGATTAAAGAAAAATTATGCAAAAAAGAGTGTTCACCAGGGAAAGAAAAATAGGTAACCTAAAATACCTTTCCCAGGAGTTATTGTATTCAGTTTACTTGCCGGAAATTCAGTAAACCATATTTAGGCAATGCTAAAGAGACTGCTCTTCAAATTTGAATCCAATTTGAAAATTTTAGATTTCCTTGATATTATATTTTATTAAAATGAAGATATCAAGAGGATGGTGCAATGCTTTAACAGAAACACACCCACTTTTTTTTTTTGGGGGGGGGGGGGGGGGGGGGGAGGATAACACTCAACACGTGCATATAAGGAATTTACCTAAGAAACAGCTTGCAGAAACATTACCTTGGAATGCTTCATTTGCCAGGACTTTGATTTCTTCGGCACGCGAAATACTAGAATTTTCAGTTTCCATACTGGGCATAACCTTTTGTTTCTACAAGAAGTCAGATTGAATGTTAGTAGATAAAAAGATTCCTTGAACATCCTATTATCCTCTTTTTACAATGTTTTACTTTGACCTGCTTTATTAGAAAAATAAGAATCAGTAAATTAGCTAAGTATTTTGCATTTCTCTATGTGCCAGGGAGTACTGGAGTGACAAATAACATTTTAGAATAGATATAAAAAGTCCATCAAATTATCAATTACCAATTTAATATTATTAAAGCCCCACATGGTAGCCGCAATTAACCTTCCCTAATTAACTTGCCCGTATGAACTTGGACTAATAAAAATAGTACATACCATATATGTGAGCAACCAAACTTCCTCTTTTAAGTACATACAAGAAAAAATTTTCAAAGAATAAGAAATTACTGTCTAAGGAAAGTTAGCATCATAAAGTTGACTCCTAAGAAAGCTAGCATTCTTCAGGGCACAAGCTAGAAAGTAACATATATTCAGGAAACAAGTTTACCCCGAGCATTTGGTGTTGCAAAAATTTACTGTGCAATCGTATAACAACCAATGTGAAGAACTTAATAACCCACACCTTTCTTTCCATTTTTTAATTGGCACACACACACACACAAAAGGTCTCTATTTAATGTCGAATCTAATAAACGCAATTTATCTCAATAACAAAACTGCAATGAACAAACGAAATCAAGCTACCGGGAATGCTAACTATGAAAAAAAGTATACCAAAACCTATGATAAATAACTGCATTAGACCAGACACGACATGATAAATGTGCCAAACACAAACCAAAGCCCTTACACTAAAGCACTTTCCTCACAAGAAGTTCTGATTAAATAGTTCTCAATACACTTGCATTTTAAAACGTACTAAAAGTGAAACTTAATGTAGGCTGAAATCCATAATTTACAAAAATCCAAAAAATCGTATAAATGCACATAAAACGGTCAAATTTTTATAATTTAAAGAAAACCAAAATTGGTGCCCAAATTTAATCTGCATGACACAATTCTCATACACTAACAAAACACTGATCAAAACTAATTCAAACTCAACATAAATTGTGCACTAATGCGCCAAGAATCAGCTACAAATATAGATACACATACCCAAAAAAAAAAAAAAAAAAATTAAAGCTTGGATTTTTTTTATTTGGGACCTTGGAAAATAAACACTTCCAAACAAATTAACCCTGATCCAATAGCCCAAGTCAGCTTTTTACAGAAAAAAAATCCAAAACAACACAACTCCGTAAGATTCAAAATCTAATCTTTTTTATCATCTCTCAATCTAAGAAACCAAAGGGCAGCTCCCCCTTATTTGATTCCCGAGAATTCGCAGGAAAACATAATGCAAGGAAATGAAAATTTCACTTTTTTTTTTCTTCCTTGGCTTTTTTCTTATAAACCAAACAGAGAATAACTGGAAGGAAAGAAAAAAAGAGTAAGGAACAACAGTGAGAACCTGATGAAGAGAGGAAGAAGCTATTGCATTAGCTGAGAATAGCCGATCTCGAAAGAGAGATAGAGAGAGAGAGTTGGAGGGAAAAGTAGAGAACTGAAAAACCCTAGTTTTTCCGAAGTATAATGTAAAGTATAAAGTACTACCTTAGTACTACTACTAATTGATGGTGTTTGTGGCTCGAAGGGTCTTGAAGACTTGAATATTATTGGAGGTGTACTGTCTAGTCGCCTAGAATAGAATAGAATAGATAAGTGTAATACAAATTGGGGTTTTTTTTTTTTTTTCTTTTTTCTTTTTCCTTGATCTTCTAGCACAAAAGTAGGCAATTACAAATTCTCTCTCAATTTTTAATTTTAATTTTTTAATATTGTTTGTCTTCCCTATAAGAGTGAAATAGATTTCACATGGTTTTTTTTTTTTTTTAAATAAAAAAGAGATTGCACATGTTGAATTCATTCAAAGATCTAGTATTTAAAGGATTGGAGTGATTGATGGTCTGAGAGCTATCCTTGGTTAAAGTGATTACTACTATAGAGAAACCAAGCTTAGTGGCAATGGAATTGTTACTATTGTAGGGTTTAGTAATAGTTATGAATTTGTATCAACAAATATAAAAATACATATAAAATGAGTACTATCTGGGTTGCCCTATTGTTTTTTCAACAAGCTAATATCATATAATTTCATGCCATCTATAATGTGTTTTGATTATTTTCCCGATACAACATTTAAACAAAGAAAAAATAGTGAGTTTCAGTTAGCTCAAGGAAAAAAAGATTGAACTACAAACTAAATCTTTTAGTATTGAAGTAATTTTGCTCGTAATGTTTAAAAAATTATTAATTTAAATCCATAACATTTATATTTGTTTTTAATGCCGTCATTCTGTCCATTTCCATTAATGATGTACTTATTAAATGTCAAGTTGACAATTAACCCACACTTACATAAGAGGAGACCTCACCACATCGTTTGGGGCTAACTCAATACAAATTGAGGATAATAAGGTGATAACTTTAAGTGGGGCATTTTTATATTTGATTAATAATTAATTAAAAAAAAAATCCTTCTCACTTCTTAGTGTGTTGTATGCCAAGCTTAGTTTGGCTTGGCTTTCAAACCCGGGTTCGTTAAAAGGATTCAAGTTTAGAATCCCTTTGTTGTTAGAAACTCTGAGAAGGCTATCATTTTTGTTCCCTAGTGAAAAATATTATTTGTATTAGTAAAAGATAATCATGGCTAAGCTATGTATTAAAAATAACATAAAACTTATAGGAAAATGTTGGTGATATGTTAGGAAGATTGAAGATCTAGGGAGAGAGAATTTCCCACATGCAATCAAGAATCCAAGAAACTTGTTATGACATTTGCTGTATTTAGCACAAGAACATTATGTTTTATGGAATAATAATAAATGAAGTGGATGAAATAGTATAAGAAAATTAACTAACAAAGAGGGTGTTTGATAGTCTTAGCTTAGGTGTGCTTTGGCCCTTAGCATATTGCTTATGTGACTTCGAGGCTTTGTGTACAACATTTAGTGACTCATTGTGGGATGTGGGTTGCTTAGCTATGGACTATAGTCATTTTACGAAAGCTTAAATAGCAATGAAGCAACCCATTCAATAACAAGGAAATTCATTTATCAACACTCATACTTGTTTCACAACAACTCAATCACCTACAATAGCCCTGTATATTCAAAGATAACCCAACATCAATACAATCAAATTAAAACAATATAAGAGAAATATGTTGAGGATAAGCTTTGTAGCTGCTACCACATGGATTGCTTGGGTTGAAATAGACCATCTAAAGCTTCACTTTGCTAAGTACTGGTCGGATCATACATTCCTTTCATGGTTAAACTTGTGGCTCACCATTGTTGCGTCTTCAAGCTACAACCAACCATTTTTATAACCACAATGCAAAGCAAGAGAGATATGATAATCCATACATAAGCATAATGGTAAAGAAGAATATGAGTGAATGGTATTGTGGTAGGAAGAGGAGAGATAGCTCATGAGTTGGTACAAGTCAAAGTGTCAAAGATGATGTTTTTATATCTTGGATGATTTTATCAGTTTTAATCTTGAAAAAAAAATGGACTTTTTGCAAAAACAATTATAACAAGTATTGCTAGTAAATATTTTTTAGCAACATATGTACATGGAAAATAATCTAGTAATTTCTTTTTATATAACCAATAATCATTTTATTACATTTGAATATCATTACAATTATTTTTTCATTGATTAATAATATATTACGTATTTTCACTATCTTTTAACTATTTTATGATTTTATTTATGAGATTTTCATCTACATTTTTTTAATATGTTTTTACATTGCTAGTAACAAATTTATCAAGAGTTCTGATTTAAGATTCAATTTTTTTTTTCATCTCCGAATTGATATTTTCTGGTAATCATCCAAATTTAAAAAATATTTTTTAAAAAATCAATAAAATATTAAATTATGAAATGATATGAATAAAATAAAATTTAAAGTGCACAATAGAACATAGTTTATCTAATGTGTTATTGTAACTGTGAGGACACTTCCCCAATTAATCGGTATTTGTCCGCTTTGGAGAGCCAGTCCCTCACGGTTTTGTCACGAAGGGGTGGGAGCTAAGGATTTTTGCCATGAAGTAATTGAGTGGGAGGATTACTTAGGCGATGTGAGACTGGAGTGAGCCTAGGTGTCAATCACTTCATGGCAAAAATCCTTAGCTCCCACCCCTTCGTGACAAAACCGTGAGGGACTGGCTCCCCAAAGTGGACAAATACCGATTAATTGGGGAAGTGTCCTCACAGTAACTTAACAAAATCACCCAACAGTTTCGATCTACTTGAATTAAAATGGATTTAACATTTAACTCAATGAATTATTACTAACCAAATTAAGATTAATTTCACGTAGAAAACTAAATGTCATAGTTCATGCATAAGATTTAACAAAAAGAGATGAAGTTTTATTATATTTTTGGTTAATTACAAATTACACCCTTAAAACTTGAGGGTGTTTGAAATTTATACTCTGAAATTTCAGAATTTTGATTTTACCCATTGAGGTTCTATTTCTTTTGCAATAGTAGACCCTCCATCCATATTTTTCATTTAGTGCCACATAAATTTACCACATATATTTAATTTATCGAATAACCATGATATAATAAAAATAACATTGCTCCAAACTATACATAGCCTACAATAACACTACTCCCTACATTCCCCCAAATTTACTGTATCAAGTAATTTTGTTGACTTAACGCTGTATAGTTTATATTAAGTGCGTGTTTGGCAAAAATTATTTTTACCAACTTATTTTACTATTCAGCTTATTTTTGTTACTATTCATAAGTCTCACTACAATTTTGGTACTATTTATAGGTCTCTCTGTACTATTTATGTTAACTTTTACTTTTATCTACAGTACTTTCAGCAAAAAATTTTCAGCTTCAACAAAATAAGCAGATCCCAAACAAACTCTTAAGTATTTGTTTTGGAACAATTTTTTTAGCTGAAACTGAAAACTTTTAGTTGAAAGTACTGTGGATAAACTTTTAGCTGAAAGTACTATAAATAAACTTTTAGCTGAAATAGCATGAGACCCATAAATAATACTAAAAAATGTAATGAAATTCATGAATAGTCACAAAAATAATCTAAATAGTAAAAAAAATTAATTTTTTAAACCAATGCCAAATACACACTAAATTCTCCAAAACTTGCTAAATTTGTTGGATCATGAAAATAAGCATCCTATGGTGATGGGTTCCTTCGATGGCCTGGTTTCAGGTCAACCTTCGGAAATAGACTTCTACAACTTTTTTTTTTTTTTTTTTTTTTGGATGGTGACTTCTACAACTTTTTGAGCCTGAAGAAGTGAAGTTTATTTGTTGGGTTTGTCACATTTGGGCTGTGAAAGATTAGCAACTAACGTTATGGCCCATAGATGTGGAAAAAAAGTGTCATCAACAATATGCACAATTCCTATTAAGTAATTTTATTTAAGATCCGTTTGGTATACCACTCAATCACATATTTTCAGTTTTTAAACAATATTATACGTATTTTTACATGTTTTTTCATTCATACGTATTTTCACACATATTTTCAGTTTTTAAGTGTATGTACTAAACACCACCTAAGTTTTGCTAATATCTTAACTTGGTTAGACTTGATTTTTTTTTTTTCAATTTGAATTTTAAGCTCTATTCGTTACGGTATTGACATTTTCTAAAAAATGAATCATTTTTTGAAAAAAAAAAAAAACATTTTATAGAAAACTATCTTATTTTTCTACGTTTAGTAGCAATCTTTAAGTATATTTTGATTTTTCTTACTTAACTTAGTGTAAGATAGAGTTGTTTTCCATACAAAGAGATAATTTTCCTATGACCCATTTTATTTTGATACTATCAAACACATGAAAACATAGAAAACTTTCACATAAGGTTTTTCTATATGTTTCCTTCTTTGTTTGATGTGGGTTCCCTATGTGCATAATCAGATTTGGTTAAACTTGATTTATAATTTAAATTTAATTTGTTAATATGTCACCTTATTTGCTTGATGTGGTTTCCTTATGTGCCCTCTTGATTGACATAATTGTTGTATGACCAGGAAGGTTCCTTGGAGGGGCCCTTATTAAAATGTGGCTACAAATACAAAGATAGAGACTAGCCCACTTGGCCTGACAAGCTTGGGTGCTTAATACCTTTCCAAACTCGTCGGACTCAAGGTTTTGAGTGTAGACCTCTACATAGAGGTTAGTTTGATTCCTAGACCTAAACAAGTGGTGACTCCCATTTCTCCACCTTAGCCCACTTGTTGGTGGTGTATTCCCAAACAACCATGTCTGGGATGGTACAATCACACTTCCATTGTTGTTTTGATGAACAATAGCATTTTTTTGTCTCCAAACATGGTAAACAATAACCCATATAGCTAGTTTGCATATAACAGCCCTCAAACTTTTTCCTTCACCCCATGCCACTATATCATTCCATTTGACTTTAGGATTTGAGTAATGCAAGGGTTACTACAAATTTTTCTACTTAGCTTTTACAAGTCACCAATTAAAAAAAAAAAAAAAATTTGATATTCTTTTATGAAAAATGCTAACGAGTACTCTTAGGGTATTGGTTAAGAATCTAGATAGAGAAAGCTTTTATGGGAAAAGAAAAAAACAATTAATGTTTTGACAGCTTTTTTCATTTTCCATAAAAGTGATGTCAAAACTTTCCTAAAATGGGCACTCGTTAGCATGACCCTTCTTTTATTATGTTTTTGAGATTCACCAATCACATTAATTGCCATGTTAGTTTGTTAAAGTCATGTTGTAAAATTTGGAGTATCTTTAACATTTTTTTTAGGATTTATGATAACATACAAACTTGACAGTTTTCCAGATTCTTTGAGAGAAAATACATTCAAAGAAGAGTTGCTCCCATCTTTTTACTCTTGTTTTGCACAAAACGCACTGAGAATCAATGTTGATTTCACACTGCACAAACATACTAGGTCACCAATCTCTTATGCATTACAAGCCACATAATAAAAACATGTTTATGGATTGCTTGAGGGAACCATAGCAATTTACCATTTTACCTCAGGAAACCTGATTTCTTAGATCATTCCAAGCACTGACACATGACAATTGTACGGTCTTGCGTGGAACACATACTGGTTTGTCCTCAACTCATAGTTCCACCAAAGACAATCAACTTTGGATGGTAATCAGTGTTGGAGTATGTGTGTTTCAAACTCTTAAACTATGCTTGTGTCCCACATTGGTTAGAGATGAGTTTGCATATATGTTTATAAACCTTTACACCTCTTAAGTGATAGCTTGAAAGACAATGGGCTAAAGGTTGGAGTTGGGCTTGGATTGGACTTAAGCTTGTCTCTCTTGGGCCTCATTCCATTTCCTTATCTTTTGCTTTCAGCCCATCTTAGTTCTGCCCGTTGGGCATTAAATAAGCAGCCCGTTGGGGCATTTAATGTGCTGCTCGTTGGCTTGCACAGTGTCCGGTGGTTCAACCCATCAGCCCTCACTTCATTAGCTTATAAACCCTACAACTCACACTATTCATATATCATATTTTCTTCCTCTTCTCCAGCCACATATCCTCTGTTTTTGCTCTATTTTGCTGCACAGTTTCAGCTTCAGTTTTTTTAAGGAAAGGAAAGGCAAGAGTAAGGTTGTTCCTAGTTCTTCTTGCTTGAGTGTGTGATCAATTTGAAGAAATTACTATAGTCTAATCTTGGGAGGTTGTTTGGCCAAGAAAGCCATTCACACCGAGTTCTACTATAAGTGGCACGAATCAACCTTTAAAGACAACGCATTTGCGTGATTCTATAGTTTGTGAGATCTTTCTAACTCTATCTATTTATTTTTGTCATTACTAATTTTTTAGGGTTTGTATTGTTGAATCAAAACTTGTTTATTTAGCCATATTTTCCAACAATCAATTCCTTAAATTAAGCATGCTTCCATGTTCAGTACCATTATTCATAATACTCATCAACAGAGCTAGCTGCATCATACATTAATCTACAATCATATTTCAAGTAGAGAATGCCATTAGAATTACCACCAATCATGCCATAGAGATATATTCTCACCTTAGCCAACTTCAAATTTGCTGGGATGCCTAGTGATATTTCTAAAACTTAGAATCTTTCTCCATGACTAGGTGCGTTCTTGAGGGGTCTTCACCACCTAGAAACTCTTACCCTTGAGAAGATTTACATGTACCTGTAACCCAAGCCACCCAGATAGAATCTAGCTGAGAAAACAAATCTCAAATAATTACAGCCGTGTTCCACTCCTCAAGCCTTAAGCCTCCTACAGACTTTGGTTTGCAAACCAAATCCTAATTGACCTTTGCTCTAGTTGCTGATGAACTAGAGCCATTCCACAATGAGCTACTTAATTTCTGCTTCACAACTTTTATGACCATCTTTGGCAAGATGAACAACCTTGTCCAGTATACTTGAAGGCTAAACAATACAGATAAGGGTTCGTTTGGATACAGCTGAAAACTGAAAACTGAAAAACACTATAATAAAATAATTTTTAAATGTGTGAATAGTACCGTGAGACTCATTTTTAATGAAAAAATTGCTGAAAAATAAAATTTGTGGGTTCGTGAACAGTACACACCATGCACTGTTTACGGAAAAAAGTCAAATATTGCGGCTACTGTTTATGAACAGTAGCTACAACAGTGAATGAACAGTAAAAATATTGGCCTGGAACACGTGAAAAAAAAAAAAAAAAAAAAAACTGAAAACGCAAAACATGCGTTTGGGAAGCGCAAATGCGCTTCTCAAATGCACACTTGGTCAGCTGAAGTCTGCCTGCTTAGGATAGCATTTTGGAAGACCACAAATTGGTTCTGACCGTAATTTTATCAATGAGAGGCTTACAATCCTTTTGAAGCGGCACTTCAAGATACCTTACAAGTTACAAGGAATTTCCCCCCTATAAACTCTAGCAAATTCAGTATCTATTGCTTAAGGAAGATGAGACAGAAGCAATAAAAATTTCAATCTTAGCATAATTGGCTCTCAAACCTGAAAGTCCTGTAAAGCAATTTAGAGCTTCAATTCATGTAACACTCTTACAGATTGGGACCAGCTCCCAAGAAAACTATTAGGTCTTCAACAAAACATAGATGCGTAAGATACAATGGAGCACACTCGGTGCTTAAAAGTTTCTAAACTGTTTAACTCTTTTTTTAGAAACTTCGAAAAATCCTTCTTTGCTAGAACAAAGAGGTAAGAGGATAATAGAACCCCTTGCCTGAGACCTTTACTACCACCCCTAAAGTAGCCCACTAAACATCCAATAAAGTGTGTTTGGAAAAAATTATTTTTGCCAACATATTTTACCATTCGGCTTATTTTTGCTACTATTCATAGGCCCCACTGCACTTTTTGGTATATTAATGAGTCTCACTGTATTATTTCAGCTAACTTTTACTTTTATCTACAGTACTTTTAACAAAAAAATTTCAGTATCAGCAAAATAAACAGATCCCAAACAGACTAATCTATTGAATACTTGAAAAAGTTATAAACGCTTTGATACAATGCACAAACTTTGGGGGGCTCCAATAGCAAGCAAACAAGAGATCACGAATTTCCACTCAATTGAGTCACAAGCCTTCATTAATTCAATTATAAGAGTGGATCTGAGTAGGCCTTTATCTTTTTGAAAACTCTTCACTATTTGACTTGTAGAAGGAAATTTCGATAGCTGATTTATTCTTGGATTTCTAGACTTTGATACAAGTTCTAAGCTAACAAAGTTGGTTTTATGGTTTACAAATTTCATTTTATGAATTTGTTTGTTGCTTTTCAGGTTTCAGCAAGTAGATAATATGGTTGCCTTTCATGGAGAAAATCACACATATAAAGAAAAATATGTTTAAAAGGGAAAATTTCTTGAGTGACTTTGTTGAGGTCTTTTTGCTTACAAAATAGAGATAAACCAAATCTACGTTAAGGAAAGAACCCAAAACCAACATGTATAACTAGGTGAACACAAAAGCCAAAGCACACTACATGAAATTACAACATTTTCTCCTCTATCTTTTCCCCATAAGCAGCTTTTGGATTTCTAATGCCTTCCCTGTGATAAGTAGATGGCATTCAAATGGTGCCAATAAAGTCTTTCCCTGTGAGATCTGTCTATATCTGGCACAACTGTACAAGTGTTAGGGGCTTTTCCCATGTTTCTTGACCAGTGTAGACTCTAGGCTGCGGGTGAAGAAGGGGCCATGGCACTGCCCAGTGCCCATGAGACATCGGTACGTAGTCCAAGCACTCTTTCATAGAACCTTTTTTATTGTTTAGCAGAATTTCAGAGCAGTTGAAATTCTATTGCTCCTGCTAAAGGTGAGACATAATTACGCACAGTATCTGCCATAAATCTGTTAGAAGCTAACAATGTTTTAGGTCCTTCCAAATCTACAAACTGAACAAAGATATCTAATAGTTGACAATTTGGAAGATATAATCTACCATTGCACTTAAAGAAAACTAAGAAAAATCCTCTTCTTCATCAAAAAGAAAAAAGAAAACTCCTTCTAATCTTGCAAAAATAATAACATTTTTTTTTTCCTTTCAAGGACATATTCCATACGTAATGAATTTATCATTATTTTATTGCTTCAGGAGATTGTGGGCGATCTGATCCTTCAGAAGGAAAGCCCCATGCATGCAATGCAGATCCATTGCTATATGATAATCAATAAATATATTGTGAGAGCTCTCTATTAGCCATGGTTACAAAAATCTCATATTTCAGTCTTTAGTTCACACTAACCAATAAAAGAAGTAAATAACTGTTTTTGGTTGCCAAACAAGGGCTAAAGCACTTCAAGGTTTGAGCATGATAAAATTGCAATAGAAGAAGGAAACATCTTGTAGATGACACCAGGGCTGGCCCTTCCACTAGGTCAATTAGGCAATTGCCCAAGGCCCTCAAATGAAGGGGGCCCCAAAATTTTAGAAAAGAAGGGATAGAAGGAAAAAAAAAAAAAAAAAAAAGTTTCAGATAAATCTAAAAAAAAATCCAACACATCCTTTTGACCAAAAAAACAAAATTTCTATTATATTTGGTTAAACAATGGTAGCACAATTTTTTTTTTTGGTCTAAACAAAATCAATTGTCCTAAAAATAACACCATTATCCTCTAGACAAACTAAAATTCAACAAGATAAACTACAAATCTGGTCTAAGAAATTAACCACAAAACAATCACAAATAAAAAACATCAAATCCCTAAATTTTTTACCGTTTCTCTTTCTCATTCTTGCTCAGCTTCTTTCTCTCAACTCTTGTTCTCCGCTTCTCTCATTCTTTCTCTCCATTGTTGTTGGCTGCCTGGCTCGAGCTTCCTCCGATCTAAATCATCCAATCACATCTTATCGGAAAACTTTGAACTAATTGAGGAGTGAGGACTGCTAACTGCCTTTTTTTTTTTTTTTTTTTTTTTTTTGCTATTACGTTTTGATTTTGTAGATGGATGAGTTTTGACTTTTGAGGTATAAGGTTGGCTTTCTCTACTTTTTATTTGTTAAGACTTGCCTGTTTATATTGAGTTATGGCTGGACGTTTGGGCTTTCAAGGTTTTTTTTTTTTTTTTTGGTTATAGGTGTAATAGGATTTGTTTTGTGTTTTTTGTGGGTGGGTCTTATTAATAAGGCTTGTGTGGCCATCTTGGCATCTTCTTGGTTGGGCTGGGCTCGTACTTTTGTTATGGCTGTATTTATTTATTTTTCTTTAATTTTAATCTTGTGTTTATATATATATATATATATATATTTTAGTTATTGGTAATATAATGAATAAATCTTTATTTATGCAGGTTGAGATTGCTAAAAACTTATTATTATTCAGTGAAACTACAACAATACTTTTTATATAAATCAAGTTCTATTTCTCATTTGCTCTATACTTGAAAGTTATTTTTTATTTTAGTCTTTATAAATATATTGTTTGATTATAAATGTCTACTAGAAAATATGCATCTGGATATATATATTTTTTTGGATACAAGATAGAATTCTACTCTAGCCTAATCTAAGTGTATATGTGTGTGAAACTTCCTCCTGGAGACTTGAACCCCGTCCCTTACCCCCTACACTTTACAAGCACTTATACTTGTAGAGTGACCATTGCACCAAGGGTGTGCGGTGGTAAATATGCATCTAGATATGAAAAACTTAAAAAAAGAAAAAAAAAACTAATTGAGTCTCAAAAATGATCAATTGATAAATTTGTTATTAGTAATAAACAAAATATAACATAAAATTTAGATGAAAATATCACAAATGAGCAAGAAATTCACCAAAAATAGATTTTAAATGAAATATATTATAATATAAAAATATTAAATAAATATTAATTTAATTAATACGTATAAAAAATGCCCCATTTCAGTTTTCGTCTTAGGTTTCAAAATGTCTAGGCCGTCCTAGATTACACGCAATCCATTTTTCGTGGCTCCAAAATGTCTAGAGTTACCCTGGATTACACGCAGTCCATAGCCCCATAATTCTGACTAAAACCTGTCAATCCAAGATATTCATCTAAGCACCACTCTGGGACACCCCCAGGAATGGTACCTCCTCCAGCTAATGGTGCCTTGATTGTTGGAAGGGTCCGATTTCCACTTAATTGTCTGGGCATAAGTTCTTTACTTTCACCAGTGAACGAAGCCATTCCACCCCTTTTGGACATTGGCTGGGATGGCATTGCTTCAGAAACTTTTCCTACAGAACTCAACTTCTCCTTGGTAGAAGACGCACAAGGTTCTGTTGCTTCAAGCCCCACTTTCACCCCAGTTAACAGAAACCTTTGGTGACTAGACACGTAGGAGTTTGCTGTGTGTATTGCAACATCACATTTCCTACAGAGTAAAGCTCGATCTTCTAGACAGAAGAAATAGCCAACAGTTTCCTACACAGTATATAGAAAATGCTTAAATCACAATTAAGTATTTAAAAACATAAACTAATTCAAGAAAATCTTATGTTTGAACTGCTTAGAGCGACACCATAACGAATAATTGAACTTTTGAATCACAGCAACATTTTACTGATAAGCACATATCAGGCCCGAAAACTTACAGCATTAATCATTAGATAGAGAGAATTAAAGCACCTGGACTTATAAAGTCCAAGAAAATCTTAAAAGGGGACATACGGGCTTCCTTTCGTACAGATTTTACAAAGTGGCTATTTCGGTTTAGCCAGAACAAGTGCACAGAGTTTTGTCTAGACAACCTGCTACTTTTTACTTTTTCAACGACTTTGAACACTTGCATTTTAGATTTTTGCTTCATAACTCAAATCAATTAATTAGATATCAAATGTAGGAAGCCATGTCAATGAATTTCTTACCACCTACTGAAATGAAAAGAACACAATTATTGCATGAATTGTTTATCGATGCCATCCTTGGTACAGGAAACCAGTATTTGTGTTCCACTTTGAGTTCATGGTTTAAGAATATTCACTATACATTTTTCAAAGTCAAAGAAGAAGATGATAAATTTGGTTAAGGAAAAAGAAAATGAGAGGAAAACCTGCTACCTTTTACTTTTTCAACGACTTTGAACACTTGCTACTTTGGCTAAACAACCTGCTACTTTTTACTTTTTCAACGACTTTGAACACTTGCATTTTTAGATTTTTGTTTCATAACTCAAATCAATTAATTAGATATCAAATGTAGGAAACCATGTCAATGAATTTCTTACCACCTACTGAATTGAAAAGAACACAATTATTGCATGAATTGTCTATCGATGCCATCCTTGGTACAGGAAACCAGTATTTGTGTTCCACTTTACTTTGAGTTCATGGTTTAAGAATATTCACAATTTTTCAAAGTCAAAGAAGAAGATGATAAATTTAGTTAAGGGCAAACATGTTTTTATTCTAACAAAATTTGGACGATGAGAAAAGATTAGTGATAAAAAGTCATTGAAAAATTGTATTTATTTCATAAATAAATTAATACAAAATATATTATGTTCCTGGGATAGTGAGAACCGCCCCAGTGACCTGCCAAAGCCAAATGAAAAAGAATGCAACTTGTACAGTCAGTCTCGCTCCACATCATTTGTGTTTCAAAGATTATCGTTTTTTGATACACAAATTACAGATATTCTATTAAGATCTATAGCAGTTCTGAAAGGCCAGATACCACGTACCCCACCCAAATTCTAGCTATACTCAATATACCAGTAAGCTCTAACTCAAGTGAAACATGAGGATAGGTAATGTTGTAGTGCTTAAAGACCCTCTAAGTCTAGGTGCTTGTTTTGGAACTCAACTTGTCTAGATAAGGAAATCCATTACTATAGCTCCCATTTGGGCAGGGACAATTGGTAGAATTAAACATAACTCTCAGTGAACTTTATTATTATATTAACCCGTGCGAGAGAAAGCATTCAGTTCCACTTCCACCAATCATCCAAAACCAAATCGCCAATTTAAATTACTACTATGCCTTCACAGCATGAAACTTAATTAAAATTAATTACAGAGAAATGAAAGCGAGAAACTGAAATTACGAAAGAGAGCTTGGAAATTTACCTGGCAGATATCGCAGTTGGGCGTGGTGGAGGAGGAGAGAGGGACACGCTGGTGCTTGCTGGCCAGTTTGTTGGCGGTGTGAATCTTGTGGTCGCACGAGCAGCAGAGCGCCGCCTCGTCGGCGCAGCAGACCACGGTGGCTTCCGCTGTCTCGCAGGCGTTGCACTGTATCTTTATCTTCATCTTCTCCTCTCACAAAATTCAAAACTCTTTTTAAACTCTTTCTATATTTATCGGTCTCAACCTCCAGTTCCAGGCAGGGTTTAAGCCTTTACGGATAAAATGTACTGTTCTAATCTATTAGTATTACAAAAAGACACGGGTTGAGTTGAGTTGGGGTTTTAAAACTTTTACGAAGGGCGGCGGGGGTATTTTCGGGAATGTCTTAAACCGAATGGCGGTGACCACTTGGCATGTGGCCACGTAAAGTAGCGTTCGTTGCGCGCGATATAATACTCGCCGGTCTGAAAGTTGTGGAGTGTGGTCACATTTCGCTTTGATTTGGGCCCAACCGAATTGGCCCAAATTGAAAATTAGGCTTTGTTTTGACAACCAGATTTTTTTTTGATAACTTGACAACCAGATACTGGTTTTACTTAAGGATTCCGAGGCTACTAAGCATATGTTTGAATATTGTTTATTTTGTTAAAATTAAAAATTTAATATTGAAAGTATTGTAAATAAAGATAAAAATTAATTAAAATAGTACAATAATGCCCATGAATAGTAGTTAAAATAAGCTGAATAGTGAAATAATTTTAATTTTTTATTGGTATCCAAACAGAGGGTAAGGATTTTTTCTTTTTGGCTTAATAAGAGGCTACTAAATTCAGGCCGCATAGTCAAGAATTCTTACTTGAACAGTCCACTTATATAGTATTATTAGTAGTTAATACACTAATAATCATAATGTATAACAAAACTATCAAGAGAAACACAAAATAAGGGTAAATTGGAAACTACACCCCCTAAAGTTTGGGATAATTGAATTTTAAATTCTAAAATTTTATAATTTAGATTTTATCCCCTAAAATTTTATTCCATTTGCATAAGCAACCTATCTATTTATATATTTTGTTAAATGCAACATAAACTTACAATGTGTGTTTAGTTTGTCCTATAAAATAATGTCACATCATTTTTGCATCATAAAAAAATTATAAATGACATGGCATTATTTTATTAGATGAGTTAAACATGCGAGACAAATTTATGTGGCACTTAATAGAAAATATGGATGAATGAGCTATTGATGCAAACAAAATACAACTTTAAGGGGTAAAATTCAAAATTTGAAACTTTAGGGATGTAGTTTGCAATTCAGCTAAAAAAAAATCAATTAAGAAAGAAGTTGAATTAAAGGAAGGGGATATTACATTTTATTAAAATTAGCTATTATCCCAATTGCACATCACCTTTGAAACTATTGAAATGCACGGTCAACTCTCTAATTTCAAAATTGTATGTTTTGCTATTAACTCTAACAAAATTTAGTATTGAAAGACGAATTTACCCCTTAACCGTTTGTTTTGTAGAGAGGGATGGATTTTTTCTTTTAATGCTAAATTCTGTCAGACTTTATGCTAAAACAAATGGTAGGGGAATATTGCAACATAATTATAACTTTAAGGGATCAATTGTGTTTTTTTGATAATTTAGGGGTTAAGTATAATCGAAGTGATAGTTTAAGATTAAAAAAAAAAGGGTAAATGTTTCTTAAAAAAACAAAAGTGTAATTTGCCATAAAAGTAACAAATGCCAACTTTCAAGAATTATAAATTCTACTCTATTTTGCAATTATCAAATTATTATTATTATTATTATATATAAACACACACACATAGACACAAATTTAACATTTTTGAAATGCTGCATATAAAGGTATGTGGTAATAAAAAGAAATGAACATGCGTTCAAGGGTCATATGCTATGTCCATAATCTTGCTTCTTTCTTTTTACTACCATATACTCCTGCGGATACAAGTATATGACAACCCTTTTTCTTATTGTTTTTAAAATGTTAAGAGTGCAAGTGATAAGTATTATTCAGAGAAAAAAAAAGTGATAAGTATTGTAGGGACACGATTCGCAACGAATCACAACAGTGTTGGGTTCGCACGTGAAAAGGCCCAGACAATATCATTTGTAGAGAGTGGGTTTGAAAGGCTAGGCCTTGATTACACGGCGGTGGGTTTTTTGTGGTGTTCATACATGTTTTAGGTGTTTTCACCCCTGGAGTCTTTTTCTTGGAGGTAGACTGGGAGGCCCTCCTTTTTGGCCATTTTTCCCCCAATCCCTTATCCAGATTACCTACTTTTTCTTTTATACTAGCCTGCGTTCGCTTTCCTTCGTCCACGTGTAGGGTCAAACTTTCCATGACTGATACTTGTCCTGTCAATCCAAACCCAAAGTCGTTGGGGATGGTTGATAAAGCTGAAGAATACGGCTCTGTTAGGTCAGAGCCTTGCATGGGAAGGGTAGCTTTTCCTAGATATTTTGGATTTTCTTTCAAGTTTGTTCCTATACCGTTTTTGCCCCTCTTCTCGGTGGAACTTTGGGTCTGCCAAGGACTAAACTGTCCTCGGCTGCATCTCCGGGCCATTTTGTGCTTTATATTGTCAAGTTTGGGCCATAGCCTTCTTTGGCTTGGGCCTTTGGACTCCCCATGAGTAAGTGGGCCGGGCCCATAAATTATTGGGCCTCACAATAGCCCCTCAAAACCCTGCTGTCCGACCTCCTGGTTGGAGAGGGGGGTTTTGGAAATGCCTAGCCTTTATTATGGCTCATTTAATTCAGCCTTTCACTGACGTTGGCGTTTCTCCACCTGCCCAGGAAATGTACCGGTCTACGAGATGTTCTTCTTAATTTATTTGCGATACGCTCATGCCGTTTGGTTATCCGGAGCGTGTCTTTAATAGTTTCCTTTCACGAGACCCCTCAAATTTAATGGTTACTGATGGTGTGGGGGAGCGGAACGGGCATATTCCTGTTTGCGGATTTCCTTGGAGATCTGAACACATTAAGTACCCTCCTCTTCGTCCCTTATATAAAGAGAAAAGACAAGAGTTGTTTCTCCCATACATGAATCCCTTTAATCCCCAGGAAGTTTGAAACCCTTAGATTCCTCCCAGAGTTTACTTTTACCCTCTGATTATACCTCAACCTGTAATACGTTCACCATAGTCATAAGCAATGAAGGAGCCATTCCCTTACCAAAAACACCATATTCTAATAAAGCTCGAAATGGCTCGGTCAGGGCAAGGATGGCGGAGACTCAAGATTTGTCTCATTTTCCTTTCAGCCAAAATCCGAAGCAGGGACTTGTCACGTCACACTTTCGGCGTGACTGAGCCGAGGACACCCATTATCAGTACCACCCGCTCTCTCATGAGCATATCTAATATGACATCAGTGTGTTAGGAGTCAGGACTGGGGCAGGGACTAAGTGCCCCTGCTTCTTCCTCTCTTCGTTCACTGGCGCCTCCTTTTGCCTCTCTTTCTTCTTCTTTCCACCACCAGATCCATCCTGGTGCTTTTCCTTCTCCCTCTTTTACTCCTTTTTCTTTCTTTTCATCTCTTCCCTCTTCTTCTCCTCCTTCTTTTCATTCATCTCCTCCATCTTCCTCATTCATCTCCTCCATCTTTTTCTAAAGAAGGTCCTTCTCTCAATATGGGCGATACTGAGGCAGAGTTAGGAGGGACTTCGGAGACGAATTTAAAAGACACCTGATCGTTTACTTATTTGTATTGCTGATGTTTTTTTTTTTTATATTGTTTCGGCAGTTCACCTTTTGTATAGGCTTGTTTAAGCCCCTCTTTGTACGTTGTAATACATCTTCATATTAATAAAAATTGTTATCATTTTACTTCGCATGTTCTATCTCTATGTTTTTACAAATTTGCAAGTGCTGTTCGGCACAATAATATAGCATTTGAATCAATGACAACTAGGGCTAAAATACTTGCTAATAAAAAGATGTCACCATAACTTTAATAGAATTGTTTGGCACAACAATGTCGACCTGTGAAGAACGATACTTACCCCAAAACATGCCGAGATGAGAACTGGATGCTCTATGCAGTGTAGGAAGTAACCATCTGAAGACATATCACCCTCAAAATGAACAGCCCCCTTAGGCTACTGAATAGTGGGGCGTTTCGCCATCTTCTTAACACTCTTATTGGCCTTAACCTTTTGCAATATTTGAGCCGTGGACTTTCCCCATCCAATTAGTTGGTTCCCCCATAGGCTTGAGTCCGAGGACCATACAAGGCCTTGGTTCTGTCCAAAACTTGTATTTTCTTGTAAGTAGTTGGTTTCCCCAGAGGCTTGAGTCCGAGGACCATGCAAGGCCTTGGTTCTATCCAAAACTTGTATTTTCTTTGTAAGTAGTTGGTTTCCCCAGAGGCTTGAGTCCGAGGACCATGCAAGACCTTGGTTCTGTCCAAGACTTGTATTTTCTTTGTAAGTAGTTGGTTTCCCCAGAGGCTTGAGTCCGAGGACCATGCAAGGCCTTGGTTCTGTCCAAGACTTGTATTTTCTTTGTAAGTAGTTAGTTTCCCCAGAGGCTTGAGTCCGAGGACCATGCAAGGCCTTGGTTCTGTCCAAGACTTGTATTTTCTTTGTAAGTAGTTGGTTCTTTGTAAGTAGTTGGTTTCTCCAAAGGCTTGAGTCTGAGGACCATGCAAGGCCTTGGTTCTGTCCAAAACTTGTATTTTCTTGTAAGTAGTTGGTTTCCCCAGAGGCTTGAGTCCGAGGACCATGCAAGGCCTTGGTTCTGTCCAAGACTTGTATTTTCTTTGTAAGTAGTTGGTCTCCCCAGAGGCTTGAGTTCGAGGACCATGCAAGGTCTTGGTTCTGTCCAAAACTTGTATTTTCTTTGTAAGTAGTTGGTTTCCCCAGAGGCTTGAGTCCGAGGACCATGCAAGGCCTTGGTTCTGTCCAAGACTTGTATTTTCTTTGTAAGTAGTTGGTTTCCCCAGAGGCTTGAGTCCGAGGACCATGCAAGGCCTTGGTTCTGTCCAAAACTTGTATTTTCTTTGTAAGTAGTTGGTTTCCCCAGAGGCTTGAGTCCGAGGATCATGCAAGGCCTTGGTTCTGTTCAAAACTTGTGTTTTCTTGTAAGTAGTTGGTTTCCCCAGAGGCTTGAGTCCGAGGACCATGCAAGGCCTTGGTTCTGTCCAAAACTTGTATTTTCTTTGTAAGTAGTTGGTTTCCCCAGAAGCTTGAGTCCGAGGACCATGCAAGGCCTTGGTTCTGTCCAAAACTTATATTTTCTTTGTAAGTAGTTGGTTTCTCTAGAGGCTTGAGTCCGAGGACCATGCAAGGCCTTGGTTCTGTCCAAAACTTGTATTTTCTTTGTAAGTAGTTGGTTTCCCCAGAGGCTTGAGTCCGAGGACCATGCAAGGCCTTGGTTCTGTCCAAAACTTGTATTTTCTTTGTAAGTAGTTGGTTTCCCCAGAGGCTTGAGTCCGAGGACCATGCAAGGCCTTGGTTCTGTCCAAAACTTGTAGTTGTTCATTTACTTATTTATTCTCTAAAGGTTAGCTCCTCGAATAAGGTGGAGGAAGTCAGCTTGATGTTTGAAGCCCCCAGACTTGCCCACGCCACTGGCACTACGAGGCGTAGCCCCTAGTGGGAACTTATGTTGGAACAACAACAATGTGTCGCCAGTCATAAAGGCATCCTCATAGACTCTTACTCGACAAAAGCCTAACTCCACTGTCGCCTGAGCCAACACGCAAGCCTTCCCCACAGACGGCGCCAATTGTAGGGACACGATTTGCAACGAACCACAACAGTGTTGGGTTCGCACGTGAAAAGGCCCAGACAATATCATTTGTAGAGAGTGGGTTTGAAAAGCTAGGCCTTGGTTACCCGGCGGTGGGTTTTTTGTGGTGTTCATACATGTTTTAGGTGTTTTCACCCCTGGAGTCTTTTTCTTGGAGGTAGACTGGGAGGCCCTCCTTTTTGGCCATTTTTCCCCCAGTCCCTTATCCAGATTACCTACTTTTTCTTTTATACTAGCCTGCGTTCGCTTTCCTTTGTCCACGTGTAGGGTCAAACTTTCCATGACTGATACTTGTGCCGTCAATCTAAACCCAAAGTCGTTGGGGATGGTTGATAAAGCTGAAGAATACGGCTCTGTTAGGTCAGAGCCTTGCATGGGAAGGGTAGCTTTTCCTAGATATTTTGGATTTTCTTTCAAGTTTGTTCCTATACCGTTTTTGCCCCTCTTCTCGGTGGAACTTTGGGTTTGCCGAGGACTGAACTGTCCTCGGCTGCATCTCCGGGCCATTTTGTACTTTATATTGTCAAGCTTGGGCC
This sequence comes from Quercus robur, assembly GCF_932294415.1. Lineage (NCBI taxonomy): Eukaryota > Viridiplantae > Streptophyta > Magnoliopsida > Fagales > Fagaceae > Quercus > Quercus robur. The sequence continues at coordinate 46,539,517 of NC_065541.1, forward strand.
ATAGCCTTCTTTGGCTTGGGCCTTTGGACTCCCCATGAGTAAGTGGGCCGAACCCATAAATTATTGGGCCTCACAAGTATTATTTAGCAAAAAAAAAAAAAAAAAATGATAAGTATTATTTAGGAAATGAATTATCATCTAAAAAAAAGTGATGTTAGAATTGATGAAGTGCAAATCGTCAGTCTTTGTAAGTGTGTCCAGATGGAGCTGAGTCCTTGTCTGAGTCCCTACAAATAAGAAAAAATGGCTCCCTTAAGGTGGTCGTCGGTGTGGTTTTTACCACAACGTCTCCGATGCCAAAATCAGTATTAGGAAGCCTTTTAAGAAGAATATCAGAGTAACTATGAGTGATTTTAGGTGTGTCTATGTATCTTTTGTTGAGGTTGTGAGGGGTTATATGTTTCCACTCCTCCTAGCCGTTGTGGCTATTATTGTGGTTTTAATGCTTATTTTGGTTAGGGACAGAACCAGGATTCATACTTGGGGGGGCCAAAGCTTAAAACCAAAAAAAAAAAATTATGAAAATAAAAACTAATATTTATTTCATATTCAACAAAATACTACCTACAAAATAAGTATTTCTTAAACATTTCATATTATAAAACACATCAACAAAGTATAACATATAAAATAAGTGTTTCTTATTTTGTACGTAATTAGTCCATATTTATTTATTTTTTATTTTTGGTTTTGTAGTTAAAGGGGCATAAATTTTATTTATTTATTTTCTTGTAAGTCAATATCTAAATATTTTAGAGAAGACAAATATATATATATATATATATATCTATATATATATATATAAAAGGGCAAATCTTAATTTTTTTATACTTTTTTTTTTTATTTGGGGGGGGAATGCCCCCCCCCCTCTTGCATAGTGTAGGTCCGTCCCTGATTTTGGTAACGCTTTATACTCAGTAATATATGCTTTGATGGGCTTCCAACGGTCTGTACAGCTAGTCTCGTAATCGTCTGTAGCATTATTGATTGCATTGAGTAGCCTCCTTACCTTCGTCGGTAACATGGATCTATTGACGGAGATATTTGCTTAGTTCATCCAAGGGTTTCATCGGTCCCATCAAGAATTATTAAAAAGAAAAGAAAAGAAAAGAAAAGAAAAGAAAAAGAAATCAGACTTACCCATAGAAGTTTACAGTTCACACTAAACAACAGGTTGAAAAAAAAAAAACAGTTTCCCTCCAGAAAAAGAAATACTACAGTAGTATTTTTTTGGGAATAAAAGGTAGGGAAAAAAAGAGGGTTGGTGCTTATCATTATTCCTAGAAGGAAACAAAAAAACGTACAAGCCGGAGGAAATACAGTTGAGAGAGAGAGAGAGAGATGGGACCTCACCCCACCCCAGGAGGAGTCGTCCTCAAAATCAAAGACGGTATTGACTGAAGCGACCCCCCCGTAGACTTTTAGGCTTATACAGTAAAATATGATATACTCCGTCTTTGATTCTTCTGTACCATCAAACAGGATCTTCTGTCTCTAGCAACTACTAAGTAAAGAAAAAGAGAGAAACTCTCAAGAAAGGCAACTCACTCTCTCCTTCTCCTTCTTCTTATCCACCATCTAACACGCTATCATATATTCCCTCTTTTTTCTCGGTCTTTCTCTTTCCCATTACAACAACCAAATAACTCACAGCGCAGACTACTGTGTACTTGTACATGGAGAGAAATCCAAATCCAAATCCTAATCCTAATCCTAATCCTATTCCGCCAGCTCGGTCCAAGATGATGAGGCAGTCGTCTCTGGCGCCGGAGGGTGAGGAAAATGCGACGGCGACTTCAACTGATGGGGCGGAGGCGGAGGAGGCGATTGATTCTAGAGTTGGACTGATGTACTTGGCCAACGAGGGTGACTTGGAAGGGATCAAAGAGCTTCTGAACTCCGGCACCGACGTCAATTTCCAAGACATCGATAAGCGAACCGCTTTGCACCTCGCTGCCTGCCAAGGCAGCACCGATGTCGTCCAATTATTGCTTGATCACAACGCCGTCGTTGACGCCAAGGACCGCTGGGGCAGCACGGTAATTTGCTGCCTTCTAAATTTTTTTTAACGATTTTTTGAACAATGTGTTTGGTTGAGATAGAGTGACGGATTCAGTACTGTCAAACTGTTTATGAACAGTTTGAGCTGACAAAACATTGAATTTATTTATAGTTACATTTTTATATGTAAATTTGTCTAAAAATATATTTACATAGATTTAAAGTTAAATTGTGTTAAGTTTGTAAAATAGTTCTATACGATAGCAAATTATTATTTGAAGTTTACTGATAATATAAACAACTCATTCGTAGTAAAAATTCACAGATTATTGAAGGACTAAAAAATTTTAGTCGTGGTCTCACTATATTATAGGAAAGAATAAGTTAATCAAGCAGCTCACCTTCTGTTTTTGTTTTACTGTTACGAATTTTACTGTATTTATTTTATTTTATTTTGGTCAAATCTGAAAATGTTTTTTTTGTTGACCATAAAATCTCTTATAAAATTTTGTTAAACGTTTTATTAAAAATAATTTGGTAAATTTTTTTTGACAAAAACACATAATGGCTTTCCCCTCCATCTAGTGGTTGATAGTCGGTCTGGTGGCTGGGAGGCACCAATTTTGGTGGTTTGTGCTTGAAAAATTTTATTTCACACCAAACATTTAAAAATAATTTCAAATGACTGAAAAAATTTTACATTTGAAAACACTTTACATCAAAACAAACCAAACGGAATGTCTTCATTGGTAAGAAGCTCAAGCTTGGTTCGCGGTCGATATTAAAACTAATTGAACAAGCCTGAGCTTTTAATACTCGACTTGGCTTGGCACACACAATTCCTCTTTCTTTTTTTTTTTTTTTTTTTGGTGTGTGTGTGTGCTCGCGCGCGTGCGCGCATGTGTACAAAAAGTTAGATATGTTGTTAACCAGTTTAGTTCCTTAAGTTTGTAGGACTTGAAAAGCTGATAATAAGTTGAGACAGCATTTATGCTATGAAATGTAGTTCATCATCATTTTTAGCTTGCAGATCTTCTCGCTGGAAAATGATTCTTGGTTTATCTTACAGCCTCTTGCAGATGCAGTGCACTACAAAAACCATGATGTTATCAAACTTTTGGAGAAACATGGTGCAAAGCCTCCGGTATGTCTTACTTGTCTTCTATTATGTTTGAATCTTATTTTATTGTGTACTTTTATAGCCCTTACCTTTGTTATGATCTTAGTGTCTCATATGGATTAAGTGTAAGTTTAACCATGTGTTTATAAGCTCTTGGGTACCCTCCTCTTGCAAGTTGGTTTTCAAGGGTGAGTTTTACCCATAGGTTCCTAACATTTGGTATCAGAACCAACCACCATGTTGAGTAATCGAACGTAACTCATTTAGTATGGGATCAAATGAGTTACGGCTTTGTGGTCGAATCTTGGAGGGGGGCGACTTAGAGGCTAGATTTGTGGACGTCGGCTGCAAAGCGTGGTGGTATGTTATGATCCTAGTGTCCCACATGGATTAAGTGTAAACTTAACCTTGTATTTATAAGCTCTTGGGTACCCTCCCCTTGTAAGCCGGATTTCAAGGGTGAGTTCTATCTATGGGTTCCTAACAACCTTGTTGTGTTTGTTTCTTTATCGTGCTGTGAACATTCACTTTATATGCTTATGTATATAGTCACCTTGAATTTTTCATTTTAGATGGCTCCCATGCATGTGCAAAATGCTCGCGAAGTCCCAGAATATGAGATTGATCCTAGGGAGCTTGATTTTTCTAACAGTGTTGACATAACAAAGGTAACATGTCAAGCTTTCATTTCTTGGTAGCTAATATTCTTATTTTTCTTATTTTATCTTTTTTTAATATATATATATATAATTTAACAAGAGGAGGGTTTAAAGTGATAGTTTAGTGGTAATAATATTCTTTGTGGTGCCTCATGACTGTGATTTGAACCCCACCTCCCCCTCCCCTACTATCTACCTATAAAAAAAGAAAAAGAAAAAAAAAGGAGTTGAGAAGTTAGTGTACACAAAAACCTTGCAAGATATTCTTATCTTCATTGATTTACTTGATAATATACTTGGAATTGTTGAACACACACACACACACACACAAACATGCATGCATTCTCTTCTCCTCTTCATTACCTCGATAATTGTGCCTGAAATAGTGTAACATGTTGGGTTTGGATAATAGTTCTTTAATTGTTTAAACTCTTAGCAATCTATGTCTTTTGTGACATTTTGTAGTAGTTGTAGAATATCTTGAGTGAGTAAAATTTTAGAACTGTTAAACATGTGGGATTTGTTAGTTCAAAGATGTTATTATCATGTGATTTGGCTGATAAAATATATTATTCATACAAATTTAAATAGATGATTTTAATAATCAAGTCACTATTGTGGAATTAATAATTTGGCTGTATTTATTATTTCTAATTTTAATGATATAGATGTTGTCCTTAAATTCTGAAGATGGCTCAACTGTATATGTGGCATCAAATTAGCAAGTACATGTATTAATCTCTCAACAATAGTGATCTAAATTACCTACTTTTTGACTTGAGGAATTCTGCTTTCTTTATTTCTAAAACTATTGCATATTTTCTATTTTTAACATATGACAGGGAACCTTTCGCATTGCATTATGGCGTGGAATTCAAGTTGCTGTTAAAACTCTTGGGGAGGAAGTCTTTAGTGATGATGATAAAGTGTGGGTTGGCTTATACAAGTGGATTTTATTTCTCCTTTGTTGTTTCTTTTACTATTTATTCCAATTTAGATAGAAGAGTTAAACTTCACAAATATCTTTTATAATGATTGGATTTTCAATATCTTTATGGCATCTCAGGGAGGCATTTAGGGATGAGTTAGCACTACTTCAGAAAATACGCCATCCAAATGTTGTCCAATTTTTGGGTGCTGTAACCCAAAGCAGTCCGATGATGATTGTCACGGAATATTTACCCAAGGTTATTCCTCTTTTTATATCCACCATAACAAGGAAAAGTTTAGCTTCTAAATTATTGGAATATTCTGATTATTTGTTCCTAAATCCTTATTATTTTATCATTTTGTAAATTTGCTTTGTCTTTTCTTTGGCTATATATTGGTGTCATCATCTATTAGCATGTTGCTTTTTTGGTGATGCTGAACTGGTAGTGTAGCAAATAGAAATAACAGGGAAAATAGGGTACTGATCATGAGACCCAAGGCTTCACCACCTAGCAGTGGTTGGAATTGCCACCAAATTATAGATAAACTCTGATGCAAAGAGCACTGCCTCACGATTGCTAGAGCATCTTTTTTATAGGGCTACCAGGATTACGTCAAATCATCAATAACAAAAGTTTAATAAAAAAAAACAATTAAATCCCATACAATTCTCAAATAAGAAAATTCTGAAGTGATAAACTCTAAAATAATCGTGTCTGCACCAACTGGTTTGGTAAAATAATGAGGAAAAGTTGATTTGGGGAACTTCTGCCTGCACTAGAAATGACAATTAACAAGCCAGTTGGGAAATTTTCAAACTTTTTTAGTAATACCGTGTGAGATGCCTGGATAGATATTGAGTTGAGACACACTTAGACCCTAATAATTATGCACTACATGTGAGTGTTTTTAGGCATCCTACATAAGGATTTCAATGCTTAGGTGGGAGTTATCGATGTCTAATGTATGTGGAACTTTGATGAATGTCTGGCACAGTACATGTCCAATTGCCAAATTAATCTGTTTTTGAAAAAGCATCTAACTTAATGAACTGTCTAGCAAGTAGTTGGTAAAACCCACCTCCTTGTCCTCAGCGCCCCCAAAAAAACCCTTTTATGTCATTTTTTTTGTTGCACCAGTATTTCAAAGTGAAGTGAATTGTCTAGGTGAAACTGATTGATGTTTACTTTTATCAAAAGAAACAGAAAACTAAAAGAAATGTGAATTTAAGGTTGATTTTGATAACATTTTAAAGAAGTGGAGATTAGTGCAAAATAAAATATTGGGGAGAGAATACTTTGGGAAAACTCCAATTGAGTGGTTAATATAACGTATAGGTACATTACTTGAGTAGACTCCAATGGGTTTGAGTCCAATTATATTATATTAACCACCCATTCTTCTCATTAGGATTCAATGTGAGACTTCCCTACTCAACTAACCATGCTACTCACACATGATTATTCTAATGAATCTCCCCCTTCATTTGCAAGCCTCCTCCCCCTTAAACGAAAGCCTTTTCTTTACAATCCAAGTGCATGCATCACCATCACTAATAGTGTTCCCTTTACTCAATCATGAGTGGGGCAAACATGAGAGTCTTCCTTGCATAACTATGGGAGTCACCAACACGCACCTAGTAGAACCTTTACTAAACCATGGGTGGAGAGAATATGAAAGTCTTTCTTGTTCTTCTTTTTGTAATTCATTAATAAACACTTGCCCTCAAACCATTGGCTTTGATACCACTTGTTCAGGAGATATAACTCATTGGGCAGACTCTAACTGGATAGTTAATATAACACATAGGGACACCATTTGACCTAGAAGCTTAAGCCAATAGGTTTGGGTCTAATTATAATATATTAATCATTCATTTTTCTCAATAGTATTTAATGTAGGACTTTGCTACTTAACTAACCATGTTACTCGCATGTGAATATTCCAATAGAAATTTTGTAGTGATCATAATGATGAATAAAAGACTAGACAAAACACAACGATTGATATTGCTTTTTTCAGTACATCTAGTGGCTATTGGAACTTTCCTTTACTTTTAGGGTGAAATTTTATTCTTATTTATTTATTGTTATTATTTTTTGAATTTACAAAATTGTAAGCATGTGTTCAATATAAAACTATCCCACCCTAAACTTTCACTCCATTTACAATGCCCCCCCCCCCCAAAAAAAAAACTCCCCCTCCTCAAAGAAAAAGTATCAATTTGCTTTATTGACACCTGAATTTGAGAGAATTGTGTCCATATACCCCTTACCGTTTAAATTTAGAGTTAAATTAGATGGGCATTATGGATTTTCATTGCAAAGAAATGATGGTAGTTTTGTAATTATACCCAATTATACACAAAGATACGATTCTTTCAAATTGGGGTGTTGATTGAGCAAATTGAATAGCTTAGATGGTTTCATGAGATGTTTTTTCCTAATGTACATGGACCATATAAAACCAAAAAGGGGAAAGGGGGGGGGGGGGGGGGGGGGCGGAGAGAGGCAGTTTTATTGTTTTTTCATACTTGTCATCTGGCTGATGGTGTGATACTCATCAGACAAACTTGTTGATGTATTAAAATCAATTTACACCACATCATTTGCATGTGGAAATGATTTTCATACTTTTTGTTCAATTATTGTCTTTTGCAGGGGGATTTTTGTACTTATTTGAAAAGAAAACGTTCCTTAAAGCCAATAGTAGCTGTGAAGTTTGCACTTGACATTGCTAGGTCAGTTAAATGTTTTGCATGCTCAAATTTGTAGCAAATTCTTTCTGTTGACATTGAGAAGATTTGTGACCCCAGGGATTGACATGGAATCTGATGTTCCGATTAATTTGAATTTGGATTTGGATTTTACAAGAATTTTATTGGGAATTTGATATCACCAAAAAAAAACCAATTTTATTTGTAGACACTCTTATAGATCTTATGAATAAGGATGTTCAGGATTAAAGATTTTATTTGCCCGAGGGATTGCCCTATTCTGCATAAACTAAAAACAAAGAAGTAATTAAATAATCTGTTTAATAAATTGTAGGATACTTATATAAGAGCAGGAGAGATGTATAATACAATGGAAAAGTGGTGTTTCCCTTTCAAAACTAAAGGAAGAAAAAGAAAAGCTTGTTGACCTATTGGCTATTATTTTATTTTTGCTTGAAAAAAAGAGTGAGGGGTGGAGAACAATTGTGGAACCCTACCTAAGCATAGTAGCCTCTACTTGCTGAGGTATCAATAGCATGAGCAGCCTAGACAAGCTGGTTGATCTATTATTAGTAAAGTGACCCATAATTCTTGATTGAAATGGAATTATTGGAAGACCAAATAGTGAAAGAAGTAAAATGTTAGGCACCATCATATGATTAGCAAACCCACATACTTGAACCGATAAAATCAGCATTAGAAGTGTCGTCCTGTATCTTGCCATAGGTATTCAGATTTCAGCTGTTGGTTCATTGTTCTTTCTGCTGTTAAATGCAAATATTATGTAATTGAATTTTCCCTATATAAATATAGTTTGAATTTAGAATCTGACCCTTATTTGTTGACCTAGCTGATGCTTATTGGACGTTTTCTTATATCTTAACCGCCGAATCCTAATATACACTATATTTTTTTGCAGAGGAATGAATTACTTGCATGAGCATAAACCTGAAGCAATAATCCACCGAGATCTTGAGCCTTCGTATGTTCTCTACCCCCCCACCCCCCAACCCCTCTATCTCTCTGCCTCCCTCTCTCTTTGTTAGCTTGACTTCTTGTCCACTTTGCATGTTAAGCATTTTCCATAATATTGGTGTGAAAAATATGCATTATTAATATCAAAAGTATTGAAAAGTTTCTTGATGTTCACGAGTAAGATAACAGAAACCTACTGCGGGATGATTCTGGACATCTGAAAGTTGCAGACTTCGGGGTCAGCAAGCAGCTGAAATTTGCAAATACTGTTAAAGAAAACCGACCTATAACTAGTCAAGACGCATCTTGTATGTATTTTTCTTCTAATTCTGAATCTTTGCATCCCCCTTTGTTGCTTTTATCAGTTTTATGTATTGGTCTGGAGGGGCAGTTTGGGAAATTACAGTCATTTAATTGTCTCCCTACAAAAAGAGAGTAAAGTGAATTGTATCTCTTGGCAATTGTGTAAAATTTTTCAGTATGTTGCCATTTTCTGCAAAAGAGAGTAAGGCTACACATTTGGGTTTTGCCAAATGGTCCCTAAACACAGAAAATTCCCAAAGCCCTTGCAATATCTCAAATTCAATTAGATTAATGCATTGAAATCTGAAAAGTTCCTCTATGCTAATGGAAAGCGCTTTAAGATGTCTTTTGTGTTATATGCAATATATTATGTTGTATCATAAGTACTTGTTGTAGCTTCAATTGACAGGTATAACTGTTTTTAATGGAGTAACTATCTCCTTGAACAGGGCGATATGTGGCTCCAGAGGTTTATAAAAATGAGGAATATGATACAAAAGTGGATGTATTCTCTTTTGCTTTGATCTTGCAAGAGGTAACATTTCTCTTTTTCTCTCTCCCCTTCCCTAGAAAACAGACATAATGTAATAGCACTGCGAACAATTTGCATCAAGCTGTGTCATATTCAAGGACTTCTTTTCTTTAATCTTCTTGATATGCATTTATGCATCCTTTCTACATACCTTCATATGTATCTAAACCTACTGCCATCCATCCATTATTCTTCTTTAGCACCTGACTGAGCAACTACATTTTGTTTCTTACATTTCTGTGTTATGGGGCTCTCTCTCAGAAGGGTGCAACACACTGTGGTGGACCTTCTATTTGAAGATGACCCTGCCCAATTTGCATCAGTGAAGTCTCCTACCCTGAGATGACCATTTTTCTTAAATAATGTGTCTCGAATTGGAGTTCTCTTCAAGTGTCGATGACCACTGCGCTAGATGTAGGTCACCAATGTCCATAAACACCTAAACACACAACCTATCTCATCATGAACAACCATGATTGTGTTGGAAATGCCAAAAATAAATTAAAAAAACAGCCTAAAGCGACTGGAAATGGCTGGGAATCCCCACCAACCAACTAGGAAACAACCTACACAGCAGCCATGAACATGGGTATGCTGTTTCCACCACTATATCTTGACAACGACAATGGAGATGAAGATTGCATACACCTCACAACCTCAGTATGATCAACACACATTTAACCCAACTAAACTAAACAGAGTACTGATGAACAGGACCAGAACTAAGAAATGAAGAAGAAGATGACAGCATTGAGCAGAACTAGAGGCATATCAAATCCCCTGCTTTGTTACCATGTGCATGAAGAAAATTTAGAGAGAGGAGCTGAGAAAATTATACAGCCCTTAGCCCCTATCCACTTTTAAACGAGAGTTAGTTACAAATTGATAAGGAATATTCTTGACAATGACAGCTGGTTGGGAGACTTCATCACCACACTCTTTTAGAAGAATACAACACAAAAGTACCACTCATTCGATATTAGCTCTCTAGTGACTCCCAATCATAAGAATTATAATCTGCCCTCATTTCATTTAAATTTTATGATCTTTTCATTCATTTTTGTTTCGTTCATTGTAAATGGACTCTAATTTACTACACAATGTGATAAATGCACAAGAACAGCATCTGTGGTATATAAGTACACAAATTTTGATAAAAGATTTCAGTATTAGGGCTTGAAGGTAATATTTATCATCTGCTGTTACTCTAGATGATTGAAGGGTGCCCACCATTTTCTACAAATCCAGAAAACGAAGTTCCTAAATTATACGTCTCAAACGAGCGCCCACCATTTAGAGCTTCCACCAAGCAGTATGCACATGGATTAAAAGAGTAAGTCCTTCAAGTTCATTTGATAACAGCTGAATGAATTCCAGGAAATAATAGATGTTGAGTCAGACACTAATTAAGAAGGGGTAATTATCAATAAATATTGTTGTCCTTATCTTCTAATATCTTCTTGTATGCAATGCTCGTTGCTGATATGTACCTCCAAAAGGGGTAGTCTTTTTTTTCCCCCTCCAAAAATAAATTTTTCCTGTTTATTTATTTTTTAATTCTGAGTTGTCAGTTCTGGAGTCAAGGAACATGTGATTTCTTGGTATCATTCCATTAGGAATAATTTATTTCCTTCCCTTTCTCTTACTATTCCTCTGAAATAGCATGGTCTTGTGATTTGTCTACAGGTTAATTCAGGAGTGTTGGAGTGACGAACCATTCAAGAGACCAACATTTAGGCAAATAATTGCGAGGTTGGATGTCATTAATAACCAACTTGCCCAAAATAGGCGCTGGAAGGTGTGAACTCTTTGTGTTTATCTATCTCTGTTTGTGTGAGCCTGAATTTTATCAATATTTTTGAAGCTTGTCATTACACATTATTTTAAAGAAAAAAAAAAGTAAGAACCATGATAAATGCTCTTTACCTTAACTTCTAGTGATGTTCTTGTAATGAGGAAAATGGCATGGTTGGTCCTTGATGTCTTTACGAGGTTTCTGACATAGCAGTGTCCATGACTTAATGAAAATAGGAACATGTATTGCTGTCAAATGGCAGTTGAAATGCGCATGTAGAGTTGTTGGAAATAGGAAAATCCTGAACTACTTGTTAAGAAAATGAATATCTGAATTACAAATGCACTTATTAAGCTGGTTGTGACTGTCTTCCTAATCAATGGATAAGTCATAAGTCAATACACTAAAAATAGTCTACGCATTGTCTAGAACTTGTGAATGTTCTAGAGTCACAATCATGCTTTTAGGAACTAGATTGGACCAGCTGGTTGTACTGGTCAAACTGTCAACTGGCCTAAATTCCAGTCTGATCATACCATTATACCCAGATTGATTCAAAAACTGGATTGGTGCTCACCTGCATGACCTGCCACAGGTCATAAGGCTGTTAGCCCCTCTTTTAACTTCTGAACAAAAGTGCTAAAATTTAAATGTGGGATGACTTGAACCTGCTCATTCAAATCCTCTTATCACTAGGCTGTCAATGTCATTTTTGTAAGAGTTGTAATAGAAATAACTTTGTTATGCCAATGAGCTCTAGGTCAAATAGTATGTCCTTCCTTTGTAAGAGTAAGGTAGAGGATGAGGTTGTGGGTTCTAAACCCACTAGGTGCATGTGTAACTTACTAATAAATTTTTATTTTTGAACAAGTTAACATAAAAGCATAAAAAATTTAAATCCAACAACTTTGAACTCTTCTTTAAATAAAATCCAACCCGTCTTGGCTTGAGTTTCCTTATCAAAATTTTCTGGAACGTTTAGTTTTCTTGGTGCATGTGAAGTGGTGGATTTGCATGTTTGTAGTGTGTGTGTGTGTTTTTTTGATCAGGGCTATCAGGCCATCTTGGTGATTATTGCACTTTTTTCCCCCCTGAGAATTGGTGGTTATTGCACTTAAGCTTTTGGAATTCTCCTGTATCATCAACAGATTGGGGATCTTAACTGTTTTCGGAATCTTGAGGCCTTTATGAAGAGGAATCGTTTAAATCCAAGCATCCGATCATCTAGCTCCACAATCAGATGAGTAATAATTGCGTTAATGTGTGCAGAATTTCAGTTCTTTACCAGCGTGAAGTGAGGAAGCTTTCTGTGGCAGGTTTCTGTTGTGCAAAAGTACATACTGGTTTGACTTGATTTCATCTCACTTGTTAAACAATGTCTTTCTCGCATATTGAGTTTATTCTTTTGGGCCAAGGACTACAATTTAGACAGACATAGATGCATGACAGGATCACAGTTGCTACATATTGGATCCCGCCTACTCGATTGCTCGTCTGAAGAACCCGACTTTTCTTATGTTCTCATGAATCTATCTGAACTTATGGTTGAGTGGAAGTTTGTTACTTTAATTGGTTCTAGATGTTAATTAAGGTGTAGAACTTCTGGGATCTGTCCAATGAAACTTATGCTTCAGGTGATTTTGATTGTTCAACTTTGGTACAGAGCCTTCAATTGGATGGTAAGGCAGAGCAGTGTCATTGCAGTTTACCAAAAATCTCAGTCAAGAACAGGACATCAGGAGCCCCACTTTCCTTGTCTGTTCCTTTATCAATCTTTTTCTTTGGTGCAATTTTACTTGAAGTGTTCCCGGTGATAAGTGACTTGAACGATTCAAAACCTGAATGAATGATAAGTATGATAAGTTGATAGTATGAGATTTTCCAATATATGTAATTTGTATATTGTTTTCTGCTGGTTTGGCATTGAGTTTTCCTTCAATTAACTACAGGTCGTTGATTTTCTCCTATGGTAAATATGGACATTCATGTCGGATGTGCACTGTTTTGGAAAAAAGAAAATCTTCTGTCCAATGTCATTGGAATCGTTTTTTATTCAGAACTTTTAAATTGTTCTCAAGACTGCCTATTTCAATTCCGAGGTAGTATATCGGAATGAAGAGCCCTACCTTCACGTTCCAATCCCAGTGCATTATACCAGAAATATAATGTACACATGGGTGACAGACCAACAAGACCTGATTAAGCTGATTGGATATCAACTTTTACCACCTAAATACCTTTCTGCTTCCACAATCGATATAAGCTTCTTTTGAAAGAATTGTCATTAAATAACGTCAGCTATCCAATTGGGGAATAAATAAAGTTTATATCAAGTCTCACTGTTATTTCTCCAACTCTTCAATGCAATAAGGGGAGTAGGAACGTTTGACATTTTTCGGAGAAAGGATTTCCCTCCAATTCCTTTCCATTTTTAGCCATGTGTGACATAAACGTATTTATTTGATTTTTGAATGCCACGTCTTACATTTAAATAAAAATTGGAGGGAATTTGAGAATTGAATGGGAGAGGATCTTATCCCACGTTTCTCTTTGTAAATTAACACTATCTTGTAAGTTTAGGCTGCATCCATGCTATGGTGGTCTGGTTGCATAGGTGCTCAGATGACAAACTTAAAGGCCACATTACGTGCTGTAAACCAAGTGTCACTACACGAGAACAAAAAAAGCTATGCAAAGAGCCATCTCAAAAGCACAACAATCGTATTCATCAAAAAAAGCACAACAATCGCTGAGGGAAAACCTACGACATAAAAGAGCCACCAGGGTTATTACAAAGCCCCATTTAGAATGGGCATGAGCAATCAAATTACAATCACAATCCGATAAGAGGGTTCTAACCAGATCTTTGATGTCCTTTGTCAACTACATAACAAGATTATGAATACTAGCTACTACCGTTTGAAAATCACTCTCAATGATCAATGGAGAGAACTCCTGTACACTGCTGTCTGCCCTATCCACACACACATCTTTAACTCTCATCTGATAAAATTTGCAATCTAGTTTCAGGGGGTAGGACTTCTGATAAAATTGCCAGTCCAGCTCCAAGGGGCAGGACTTCGAATTTCTGATGCTACTCTCTGCTATAACATCTTGAGTCTTTAATGAAACTTCCAGCTCCATAGCTCATATCTTCTTCCACAAACTTGAGAGAGTCTATGCTGTAGGTTCAATTTATGTGCTGACTTTACTGAAAATTCACCACGTATTCCCCCTAGCCAGACAAACTCATCAGGCCTATAGGTAATTGGAATGGGCATCTTTCAAATTTCTTCTGCATATTTGTCATAAAAAAGTTGGGATATTTTCTCCATATCCCAATTAACTAATAGTCTAACAGGTCAAGTGAAAATAAAATGCTCCATGATTAGAGACCCATTTTTCATCTGCGTGCATAGGTGTGCATGTGTGTCCCTCCTTTGTTAACCCATAGAGATATACACCAAATACACAGCAGGCTCCTACTTCTGCTATTGCTTCAATCTTTTTTTTTTTTTTCCTTTTCAATCCCTAGAGGCTACCACTTTAACCAAAAAAAGAGAAGAAGTCAGGTAATGTAAAAGTATGAAGCACCATGCAAGCTAATCTTATATTGTCAGCAGAAGATGGATGAATGGGAAAGTTTGAGACAAAATGCATATTGCTTTTGAGCAGCACCACGGAGCCCAACTAGAATTTAGAAAATTGGCAAAAAGAAAGAATTATAATTTTGAGTTAATTGAAGCTCTCTTCCCTAAACTGTGTTTATTAGAGGTGTGCATATTTAATTATAAAATTTTGTAATCAGCGCTTTAATTCAAGATTAATTTGCAATGTTCATCCACCAGTTTATTCATTTTTAAATTATCATATTAACAAGTTAATTAATCTCAAATTAAGATATCAATTTATATTTGAAGCCGCACATTACAAGTACCCTCATAATTTAGGATTAAAAGATTACTATTAATATGCTAATTAAAGCATAGATTTTGATGGTAGAGTGAACATTGCAAAATAATGCTGAATTAAGGTATTAAATGTAAAATTTTGAAGTTTAGGTTGCATATCGCAAATATCCTGTTAGCGTAAAATAGATAGCTATAACTAACCCTATAATCTATTTTGTTAAAGGTCATACACATTATGAGAAATAAATACACTACTTTCATGTTTCACAAACCCAAATGGAAGGCAAGTTGATCAACCAATTAATGGAAATCCACCAAATAAAGTAACAATAGTAGTAGTTGTGCAATAGTAGTCAAGTATTATTATTAGTTACAGTGCACAAATGATGTGTTTTACAGAGGGGAAAAATGTAACAGAGAAAAATACCAAATATAGTACCATATGTATGTGTGTGGGGGTTGGATTCAAAATGTTACATCACTCAATATTTTTTAATTGGAAGTGAATTATAACAAATCCACTGTTGAATTACATTATTTTTATATATTCTCCATACTTACAAAATTTCAAGATAATCAAATATCAATAGCCATGTTATCAATTAATTGTTTAAATTTTGGTTTTTGTAGTTCAAAATAATACATAAAAGATAAGTTTATGGATAGAATTGGTAAATAAAATCCGATTGGTATGAAAATTAACTGCATGTTAAGAATATACAAAACATGTAATCCAATGGTAGGATTTTCAATATATGAATTCATTAACAAGTTATTGGGTAGTGTAACATTGCTTAGAGTTACAACAGGTGTAACTTGAACCTAACCCTATATATATATACATATTAAAAAGGCAAGGTCTAGTGATTCTAGTTTTAAGCTATAACATTACTGTAGGACATTTTTGATATCCCTCTGCTCCCTCCCCCTCCTGCACCTATGACCTAACACACACATTCATAAAGATACATGTGTGCACATGCATACCGTGCAAATACTTGTAATACACTACCATGTGTGCATGCATACAGTCATGTTGAACAAAAATGAAATTATTACATCCAACATTTGCATATTGATTGACATAAGACAATGTACATATTTGCTAAAAAGTTTGTGCGGTTAACATTCATCAAGGTAGTAATGAGGGATCTTTATTTTTTCCTTGCATACCTTACGCGCTACAGCAAATGGATTGAGAGATCAGTAGTTGAGGGCCAAAGCAAAGGACAAATAATCACAATTCACCTTCTTCTTTGACAAACATTGATGCATTCCCCAGTCTAAGGCTCAGTAAAGACTAAAGGGAATTTTTAAGATCCCACAGAAAAGCTGTAATTGGTTACTCTTCAGGCATTCAAAATTATTTACCACCATGTAAACTCAACTAAACTTCCCTACTAAGAACCTCAAAATTAGTAGAGAAATATCAGAGTATCTGAAATTTTCATTTTCTTTTTTGGCGTGAAGACAGGAATTCAGAAAGAGAAAAATGATATTTTGTTGCCCCATTGCTTCTTGTGTCTGTAACATGAGCTACCTCACTGCTCCGATCACTGATCTTGTTGGCTCCATCATTCTTGACTTCTGTATCTTGTTCACTAACAAAAACTTTGTAGAATTGCAAAACCTTTGGGTGTGCCTTAATCTTCGAAGGCCTAAAACCTTGTAACTTAAGGCCTTCTAAGCTTCTCACACGTGAAAGTGCTACATAGACCATTCCATAGCCAAAAGCACTGGATAGATTGGTTTGAAGTTTATCAAGAGTCATACCCTGGCACTTGTGAATACTTAGAGCCCATGACAGTATGAGGGGTATCTGCTTTCTTTCAGCAACAACTTTATCTCCCTCCATCACAACCCACTTTGCTGGTGTAATCACCATGGTTAGCCCTGAATCAAATCTGACAATTGGTAGCAGGTTGTCATAACACATGTCTGTCACATCCATATTCTCTGGCTCACGAAATCCTATAATTGTACCAGTGGCACCATTCACTAGTCCACGCCAAGTACTCAGATTCTTGATCAGCATCACCCTTGCACCTTCACAGAGGAAAATCTCATCAGGTGCTATTCCCTGATTGAGTTGATTCTTCCAAGGATTGTTACCACTATCAACAGCTAAATATATAGTACCCTCCTTTGCCAAGTCATCCATCCTCATCTGATTTACTGTTTCCACATCTTTATTCAATGGATATAGCTGTACCACTGAAGGATCTGACTCAGACTCAGTCACCGAGCAAGATTGTTCAAGAAATTCTATGTCCTGAGGTTCACATTCCCCTCTCCTTATACCCTGAAGCAGCTTGATAAATCGCGAATCTGATTGCCTAAAAACCTCAGTAAGCTCATATTGAAAATCAAAACTCGCATTCCAGCAGTCAGCTTCGAATGCAAACTCCTTGCCTGATGCATTCCACTTACAAAAAATTGGTGGTAGCTGAAAGAAATCTCCACTCACAACAAGCTGAATTCCACCCCACACCTCATCTTCACCGCGTATCTCTCTCGCAATGTATTCAAGATTCTCAAACAACTCTGCACCAACCATGCTAATCTCATCAACAACCAATGCCTCAACTTTTTTCCACCTATTGTAAGCCTTCTTATCTGAAAGAACCCTATCTAGCAAAGTGTGGCGATCCCCCACTCCAGGCCCAATGCCTGCAAACGAGTGCAGTGTTTGTCCACCAATAGCACATGCAGCAACGCCAGTGGGCGCTGTGACAAAGACCCCAGATCGGTGATGACATTTTTTCAACAGTTTGATAATATGATTAACCAATAATGTTTTACCAGTTCCTGCCGAGCCCGTGATGAACACTGAATTTCCCTCAGAAATGGCAGATATGATTTGTTTTTGTTGGTCAGTCCACTTGATTCTGGTCCTAGGTTTTCTGGGTTCACTGTTTTTGGTCTTGGTTTTACTCCTAAACCTATTTTGTGCAAATTTTGTGCTTTTCCCAGTACTATTGGTGCTAAAGTATCTGTATGCAGCTATTGCAGTGGTGATAAACCCCATACCTAATTTTTTTTTTTTCTTTATTTCTTGCAATTCCCTGTCTGGGTCTTCAAGGTTTTGCCAAATTAAGGTTCTTTTTCACTTAGAGGATAATAGCTATGAAATGCAGCATATAGCATGAAGATGAAATTGCATAGCTTTGAACTGAAATGGGATTTTTATTTCATATAAGCGCAAAGTGAAATTCCAAAAGAGAAGATGTAATATAATGAAGAGAAGTCTTACCAAATGGTAAATGGATAAGAGAGTTGTTGAGTGGCTTTGGCTTTGAGTTGGTACCAAGGGCTTAACCAAAATTGCTGTAATCTGGCACTGGCAGAGACAAAACAACCTCCATAGGAGGAAGTGAGAAACGTCTTCTAAGATGTTACCTAAAATAAAACAGTTCCATCTTTCTGGAGCTGCATCATATTCATACATGTTGTACTACTCTTTGGGCTTTAGCAAAGATGTCCAATGGTCATTGGGCTTACTGTTACTGTTACTGTTTGAGTTTTTGCAGGGTGGGAACTGGGAAGTATCAAATATCTATGGCAAACTTTGAATTTGGACCAAAAATCATACCTCAGGCCCAAGAAGAAGAATAAACAGTTTTTTTTTTTTTTTTTGAGAAACAAACACACACAAACACAAGGGAGAGGGAAATGGGTTCTAATACAAAGGCACATTATAACTCTGCTCAAAAGTCATGGTAACTTTTAAGGGAGGGTAGGGCAAGTTATACTATACACAACACACTTTTTTAAACAATGTGGGACAATATACTCTCTTAAACAATATACTTTCATTATAGAGCAGACTGTATTTGTTTGTTGCCAATTTTAAGTTGATAAAATTGTGGAGGTTCTTTAGTAAATAGCGAACATGTTTTTTAATGGATAGTAAATAGCAACCTTAAACGATGGGATAATATCAACTTTTCACCCATGGGCTTGTAACTAGGTGACAATGTTCAAAACTTAGGTTACTAATAAAAAAATGGCACAATTCTCAAATAGACTTAAGATCTTTTGGCACATCTTCCTCCACCATTTTACTACTAGAATTTTTCATTCTTAAGTTGTTACTTACATTAGCAGTTTTTTATAGTTGAATAAAAGATATAAGATTCAATCTTCGTATACATAAAAAACTGACTGGTATTTTAATTTAATAATAAAGAGCTATTATCAAAATTAAACGTCATAGGTTGAAATTCTCTAAAAAAAAAAAAAAAATTAATGACAAACTAAGAAGAACCTAGTTGTGTTACAATTAGTCAATCCTCATTGCAAGAAATAAAAATAAAAATCCTGAATCACATAGCGTACAAAATATGTGGCTGATGGCCACATTCCGAAACAAAAACAAAATAATTTCTTACTAACAAAACAAAGTGAAATCCATTTTAAAAAATAAATGGCTTATTCGTTATAACTATGTCTATGTGTCTATGACATTTTTTGTGGTTTCTTATTTGAGACCCAAAATAAAAAAATTCAGACTTTGGGATTTGGTTGCAACTTGCAACTACCTAATGGAACTTCATCATTGATTCATTAATAGCATTATATAGTTCGGCATCTGAAATTCAAATAAATTGATAAATAGTTTTGAATTGTGCCAATCGATGGTAAGAACGAGAAAATTAATAACTGATCAATTTGTTTGTAGAGAGATTGTTTACTCTTCTAGTTTCTTTTGCAACCATGGAAAAAATATTTTGAATAATAAATATTATCAAAAATAGGCTTTTGCAACCAAATAAAAGATGGCATTCTAATGGTCTATTTTGATTTTGTACATCAAAAAAGAAATTGTTGCAAAATTTAATACATAACTAATCATAAAATGAACTATTTTAATTTTGTACATCAAAAAGGAAATTGTTGCAAAATTTAGTACATAACTAATTAGTGGTGGCTTTAGGAATTTTTTTTAGGGTGGTCATGAAAAAACTTAAATTAAAAAAAAAAATCTAATAAAAGGATAAATTCGTATATTGACAACAACAAAAAATAAAAGCAAAAAAAAAAAAAAAAAAATCCTAAATACATGAAGTCTTACAATTTTCTTTTACGAATTTTTTTTTTTTATTTTGAAATTATTGCATGGTAATCTCATTATCAATGTTGCAAGCCACATTTTTTTCAAAATTTTAGTTAAATAAAATTTTCTTCTTGTTTGTAAGAGCTCAATATATTGTTAAGAGGAACAAAGTTTGAGGACAAAATTTGACTACAAACTTAATTGTAGCTTAAGACTACAACTTTTACTAAATAAATTAACATGAATATATATTTTGAAAATCTAACTATTGAATTGTATGTTCTTTATGTTCTTAAAACGCATGTCAAATTTCATATCAATTGGATATTATTTACTATTTGATCCATAAACTTATTTTTTGCGTATAATTTTAAATTACAAAAACTTGAAATTTAAACATTTGATTGATGATATAAGCTATTGATCTTTGATCTTCTTGAAGTTTTGCAAGCATGGATGATATAAAAAAAAATATAATCTAATTGTGGATTTGTCAAAATTCGTATTCAATAAAAAAAATATATTGAGTGGAGTTGTAGCCTTAGTTTACAGTGCTAAACTTTGTCCAAAATTTAATTATTTTGAGCTTAAAAAAATTTAGGATGGTTTCACATTTTTTTAAGGGTAAAAAAATCATAAAATTTTTAAATTTTATATATAACAATGATTTTCTTTTCCAGGTCAGGTTGGTCTTGTGACCATCCTGGCTCTAACGTGGAGCCGCCAATGTAACTAATAATAAAATGGACTATTTTAATTTTGTACATCAAAAAAGAAATATTGCAAAATTTAGTACATAACTAATCATAAATTATTTTCTCAAGAAAGAAAAAGACTAATCATAAATTATTTATTGTCAGTGTGGGGTCCAATAATTGATGGGCCAGGCCCACTTGCTGATGGAGAGTTTAAAGGCCTAAGTCGAAAAAGGTCATGGCCCAAGCTCAAGAATAATAAGGCCCAATTGGCCCGGAGAAGCAGCCGAGGACAGTGCAGTCCTCGGCTGACCCAAAGATCCACCAAGAAGAAGGGCAAAACGGTAAAGGGACATGCTTGAAGGGAAATCTAAAATATCTAGGAAAGGCTGCCTTTACCACCTTCCCCATGCATATCTCTGCGCCTAACAGAGCCTTATCCTTTAACTTTATTAACCACTCCCAACAACTTTGGGTTGGGATTGACAGGACAAGTATCAGTCTTGGAAATGTCGACCCTACACGTGGACGAAGGAAAATGAATGCAGACTAGTATAAAAGAAAAAATAAGTAATATAGAGGGGGGGCTGGGACGACTGGCCGAAAAAGAAAGGCTCCCAGTCTACCTCCAGAAGAAAGGCTCCAAGGGTGAAAGCGCTTAAATCACATATAAACACCACCAGAACCACCACTGGGTAACTAAGGCCTAGCCTTTCGAATCCACTCTCTACAAATGATATTGTTTGGGCCCATTCACGTGCGAACCCAACTCTACTGCGGTTCGTCGCGAGACGTGACCCTACAGTCAGCATTCAAAAGAACGCCACATTCTATTTTAATATAGCATAAATGATTGGGTTGAAATGTATAAAAAACAATTATTTTTGTATTTTAATTTTTTTTTAATTTTTTTAATTCTAAATAAATATTAGCTTGTTATTTTTATTTTTTATGTATCAATTTAATTTTTAATTTTAGTATATTTCATATTCTTAAATGATCAAAATTCTTCTGTTCATCTTTTGGCCTTCCAAAAATAAATTCCTGATTCATTTCTCAAATGCATTTATATCTCTCAGTACCAATCATCTCAACTTTCAAATGCTTTTCTGATAAGTATATATAGACTTTTGAGACTTTTGTAAGATATATAGTTTATAGGCACTAATAGCACGAATTGATTGTACCAGTTTACCTCATGTTTACCTATGGTAAAAAACTTGTAAGAATGCTTTTAATGAATAATGGAGGTAAACCTTCTAAATATATATATATATATATATTTTTTTTTTTTTTTGAGAAAATAAAATGGGGGTATTTATGGTTATATTAAACCCCTGGGCAGAGCACACATGCTTAGGATGTGATGCCCACCAATAGACTCCTACTGGTAGCGGGAATTGAACCTGAGCATGTTAGGCAGAGTGAACGAACCATACCCAGCTAAACCAAATCCCTGTTGGCAAAATATATATATATATATATTTTTTTTGAGGAAATTCTAAAAATAATGTTGAGAATGATAAATTAACATGTCATAAAAAATAAGCTAGAATGGCGGAAGATCATTTATCTTATTTTAATTCTTCCTCACGTTGGACTCACTAGTATTTATACCAGTTTGCCTTATGTTTACCTATGAGCTATGGCAAAAAAACTTGTGAGAACGTATACAATGAGTATAGACTATAGACGTACTTTAGACTTCTGAGAGTTTTGTAAAATGTGTTTATACTTTATAGGCACTAAGCACGAATTGGTTGTACTTGTACCAGTTTGCCTCATGGTTACCTATGATGAAAAATTTGTGATAACGTTTACAATGAATATAGACTATATATAGACTTTAGAGTTTTGAGAGTTTTGTAAAATGTGTTT
Source organism: Quercus robur (assembly GCF_932294415.1). Taxonomy (NCBI): domain Eukaryota; kingdom Viridiplantae; phylum Streptophyta; class Magnoliopsida; order Fagales; family Fagaceae; genus Quercus; species Quercus robur. The sequence goes on from NC_065541.1 coordinate 46,562,088, forward strand.
ATAGGCACCGAGCACGAATTGGTTGTACTTGTACCAGTTTGCCTCATGTTTACCTATGGTAAAAAACTTGTGGGAACGTTTACAATGAGTGTAGAGTACAGACTATATATATAGACTTTACACTTTTGAGAGTTTTGTAAAATGTGTTTATAGGCACTAAGCATGAATTGTTTGTAGTTGTGCCAGTTTGCCTCATGTTTACCTACGGTAAAAAACTTAAAAGAATGCTTTTAATTAATGATGGTGGTAAACCTTCTAAAGGGTAGTGTTGAGAATGATAAATTAACATGTTATATATAAAAGATTAAGCTAGAATGGTGGAAGATCATTTATCTTATACTAATTCTTCTTCACGTGGGATTCAATAGTATTTATAGTTTACACCACCTGTCTTGAAAGTTAGAGGTATTAAGTAGTGAGAAATTTCAACGGAAGACATAATTTATTTATGTTATTTTAATGGATAAATAATCTATTAAGCTTGATAGACTAAGAATGTATTGACCCCTTATGATGAATTAACCAATTAATTAGCCAAGTTAATTAATTAATTTAATTAACATGCAATAAGCGTGGTAGCACAAACAAATCACCAATTAAAGTAAAATGTAGCTGAAAATAAATTGATACGGTGATTTGTTTACGAATGGGAAAACCTACACAGCAAAAACCCCACCGGGTGATTTTAAGGTCACCACTTCCGAGAATTTACTATTATCACAACAAGCAGTTACAAGTAAATGAATTCCAGTACCTTATACCAACTTTCAGTTGAACCCTTATCCCAATACCCAATTGGACTTATTTTGTAGTGACAATCTCTCCTTTTAATGCACGACTCCTACTACATGACTAACCAATTCGATGCGCGGATCCCAGTACGCAGCTTACTCACCAACTTGAGAAAGTTGTTGGCTGCAAAATTTTTCAGTTCATCAACACGATGAAGATCACGAAACTTCTTGGTTACAAAATCTTACGGTGTACAAATACAACAGCTTATTGAATAGAAAGATGAACTAGGGCATATGTCTCTGGTTCACAATATGCTTGTGAAAAACTTTTGCATTGAGTTGCATCAGCTGTGACGGCTCTTAAAACAATCCTTATATATGTTTAGGGTTATGAGAAAAGAAAGCCCAAACATCTATACACGGATTGGATGAAAATCAAAACTGAAAATATGATTTTCTTAAACCTCGATAGATACCCTATCTGTCGAGTAGCTATCGAGTATCGGGTTGAAACAGCTTTTTAAACCTCAATAGATACTAGCTGTCAAGTTTTAAAATCCAGCACTTCTTCACTTGTCTCTTGGACAGATTTGCATGACTTTAACACTTGAACTTGAACTCTTGTTCTTTGAAGTATTAAATACATTCTAGATCTACTTATTATAAGTAAAGTGCGTTTTGTCAAAAGAGACATATGTTTCTAATAATGATTCACATATGTCCTAACAATCTCCTCCTTTGGAAATCCGTGACAAAACCACAACAAACAAATGAACATATGAGAGAAGTCATAAATTACTCAACTTATACTCATTTGTTAAATACAGTAAAATCTATCCTAACATAAACTCTTGAAAAACTTTGCAAGAAGAGAGTTCATGGCAAGAAGACTTTGACGACCTGTATTTTTGAAACACTTTAAATAAAACTCATCAAGGCATCTTAGTGTGAAACAAAAATAAAAGATTACATACAATATATAAGAATCATGTGCATAAAGAGAGAAAAGAAACAACACGAGTAAAGATAGGTGAAATAACTGTAATAACAACCTCATCATATATATAACATCATAAATACAAGGTTTGCTATCACAATGTAAGAACAGTGTATCTCCAAAAGAAGAAAAGAAAAAAATACATAAGTCCTCACTACATCCCTAAAAAAAATATAGATACTCCCCTTAATAAAAATCTCCTATACTAACTCTCCTTCTATGTATATGACTACTCTCATATCAAAACTATTTCCCTTTTTTGTCACGAGTGACAAAGGGTAAATAAATTCAGTAGACATCTTATCATCACTAGGCGAGCTAACATCCTCATCCTCATCATCATAGTCGTCGTCAGAGTCACCATCATCATCCTTGTCCTCAGATGCCTCTGGAAAAAGGAGCGGGAGACTCACTAAGCCACCAAGGTGAGCCTACCGTCTAGCAATACAGCCGACACAGGTGTTCACCTGACACAACTCATCATTGAGTGTGTCAAGGCGAGCATCCATGCATTACAATTGCGCTATGACTGCCTCGAGGGTCACATCACACGCCGATGAAGGTGTGGATGTGGAAGGAGCGGAAGAAGCTAGAGGAGCTGCTGTCTCTGTCCGTGGCCGCTTTAGTCGAAGCTAGGCCTCACTCAGTCTAACGGTAGCAGTGTCTATGGCACACAAGACCGAGAAATGAGGAGACGTGGGATAAGAGACAGAAAAATGGTGAAAGATTCGCGTGATAGCCGAAGGAAAAATGAGCTTATCATGGTCGGCGTATCCCTATAGACATCTATGAGGGATAGGATGAAGTGAGAGGAAAAATCAATAGAAAGTCCCTCAAGAAAGGATAACAAAAATCGAGCACGAGACTTTGTAATAGAGTTATAATCAGACAATGGATAGAGAACGAATGTTATCACCATGTTAAGAAATCTCGAACCTTTTACAAAGCCTGAGCAAGGGGTGTTTTAATAGTCACCCCAATATGAAGGTGTCTCACAAAATAGAAATGAGAGTTCGTCTTTGGACAAAGTCCTCAGACAATCGCAGCTAGGGTAATTAGGATGCGCTACCCTAGGAACGTGTAGCACTTCGGATACAATATTCAGAGTAACTACGATGTGCGTACCTCTAACGCGAGTAATAAAATCAGGTACTGAAGTGTCGAATCCATACATATTGGAGTAAAACTTCTGTATGATCACGGAGGGACAAATGACCAGGATGCCACATAGTAACTCCTAACCCCGACTGTAGATGATAGTGGGAAGGTCAATATTGAAAAAATCCGATAGAATGACTTGACATTTCAAATGAATGCTGCGTTGTGAAAAGTTCTTCAAGAAGTCCGTCTCATCACGAAACCTGACATGGAAGGGGGTAGGGTTAGAGGAAGATACCCCAGAACAAAGAGGGTTTTGGGATGGAGTGGATTTTCGTTTAAGTGCCATAGAGCAACTAACCGAGAGAAAAAGAGAGAGAGAAAGAAACACGCAGAAAAGCACCAACACAGATCAATATCAAAATAAAGAAAAAAGAAGGTACGTATGCATGAAAAATTCATGGACATGTGACATGCAAACTTAAAAATATCATGGACTTAGCCTAATTCAAACCTACCAGCATACATGATTGCAACAAAGTAAACACATATCTAAAATGCATGAAACGTTGTTATAATGTAGATTTGATGCAATGTATGATGTTTTATACTCATTTAAACAAAAACCCATCCCCAAAATTTCACAAAAACTCCAAAATTTTTGAAAAACCCCAAAGTTTATCAAAAAATCCCAAAAGTTAGGTCAGAAACATGAAATGCATGAAAAAGTGAAAGAAAGAAGATCTTACCAAAAGAAGAAAGATCAATCTAGGCCGAAAATCTCTTGGGAATGAAGTTTGGAGTGAGAGAGAGGCGATTAGGAAGGTGAGAAGACGTTTTCTGTCGAGAGAGATCGAGGAGAAATGAAGAAAACATCGCATGGACCCTATTTAGGAACTCCAGTTTCTTGATGGATCGAGAGGTATTGAGATCTGTCGAGAATAAAAACGCAAGAAATAGCTATCGAGGGTTTATCAAGAGGTGTCCACAGTAAAAGGGGCTCGATGGATCGAGAAGCTATCAAGCATCCAAAAAGTTCCTCGATGGATCGAGTAGTTGTCGAGAAGCTATTGAGAATGCGATAAAAAGAAATTGAAAGGGCTTGATAGATAGCCTAGCTGTTGAGAGGTGTCCAATAGCTGTTGAGATTGCTTAAAAACAGTTTTTCAAAGAGAGAAAAATACATATATGAATGCAATCAAGCATGCTACACAACCAAAGATCCAAACATCATTTTAAGCTCTCAAAATCATTTCTCAACAAAAAAATGTCAAGCACATAGATCCAAAACACACACATACACTAAACAAATCTAACCAATTTTATATTTCAAAAACAAGTTAAGATAGTTTAGTGAGCATACTTTAACACGTGTATTCCTTGTGATGGCCAAATCACATTGTACTTGCACATGTATCAAAAGTAGCAAAAAATATTGCGTGTTATGTGTGAAAAATATTGCAAGATTGCATAAGTGTCTACATGTTATGACGATTTGAGATATGAGAAAATCACTTTAGTTTACACACAATCATAATTGTTTGATGGGGACTATTACCTTCGAGGTACATCCTATAACTCCCACATCTCCTAGAAGACACGCTTGCAATCATATATAAAGTATTTTGATTCTTTTTACCTTTTATTTTTCTTTGCATGTTTTTCTTTTAAGCAAACCATGCATGGGCATATAAGAGAGAAAAAAGAAATACCCAATGATGTTAAACTTTTGTCATTGCACTTTTGCTCTGTCAAAGTATACAGATGTCATTTCATGATTGGCGGGTAATAGTGGTGAGATAGTTATTTATACATTTCTCTTAGAATTTTCTAGTTCTTCCTGTCAAAAAGAGTGATACGAGTGTTAAGTACAATATATTACTTAATCTTACTCATCACAAACACGAGCCACAAAAATCACTTGCTTAGTTATGCATAGAAATGCTCATCTAAGATACAAAAGATACAAAGTTTAAAAAGTTTTGTTTCAATGGCCATCCAAGTTACACAAGAACCAATTTACACAAACACACACTGTTTTTGTATTTTCTGATTTTTCAAATTTTTTTTTATAAAAAACAAAATGAATCAAAACTAAAAATAAACAAACAAAAATATGTTAAACAAAGCAATGCATAAAACTAAACTGACTTAAAATAATAAAGCAAAATATACAAATAATGCAAAAACAAAAACAAGAAGGAGAGAGAGAGAGAGAAAAAGTGACAAAATCACTTGGAGCCTTTTTCCTTCCACACCTTGGAAGAACCTTTTCGTTTAGCAAACCCTTGATCCGGCAGTAAGGAGGAAGAATTGAAACCGTTCAAGTTCGAAAGGAACATGAGGGTTTTGAGAAGATCTCCAAGAGGAGCAAAGAAGGATAGAAACTGATTTTGGTTTCCCAATGAGATTATACTGTTGCTCTGTTGAGTGGCTAACCACTTGTAGCAATTAGGTCGAATATGTCCAGCTGCTTCACAATAATGATAGAGATGCTACTTCTTCTATTTAGGCTTTTGAGTGTTTCCCTTCTTAGCCCTAGGGTTTTTGATCTCTTTCTTATCCTGTTAAGGGGGTGTTTCTAAGATAGATTTACCTTTATCTATATTCTCACTATCTAACACATTTTGCACATCAATGTTTTTATATTCAACATTATTACTAGGAGAAACAAAAATAGTAGTACTAGCAAAAACAATATTAGGAGAAGAGAAATCATACCCTAAATTGGTTCGATCAGAAGCAGATTTCTGAAGACTAAGCATCTCATCAAGTTTTGCACTTGAAGTCTTTTCCAATTGAGCTCTGACTTGGAACAATTCTGCCTCAAGATTTTTGGTATTCTCAGCCAAGAAATTATTCTCAAATCCCACTACTCCAATGGTCTGATTGGTTTCATCAAACTTTGTAAAAATTTCTTCTCGTTCAAGCTCCACTTCACTGAGCTTCTTGGTGGCCAACTTATATAACTTCTCATGTTTTTCAGAGACCTTGTATAATTTTGCATAGGCTGTGTGGATGTCATCTTATTTATCTATTTTCTCAAATTTAGACTCCACCAAGTCTTCTTCTTCATCCACATCTTCAACAATCCCTTTAGTAGGAGGCAGTGAAGGAATTTAGGATTCCATCATCCTCATTGTCGGAGTCACCTTCAAGCTCGGTGTCGCTCAAAGTAGCAGCAAGTGCCTTGCTCTTCCCAATGGTTTTGAGATATGTAGGGCACTCTTGTTTCATGTGTCTGAATCCTTGACATCCAAAGCATTTTGGTCCTGAGGGAACAGTATACTGACTGCCATCCCTAGCATCCTTCTTTCCTTTGTTTTGGTTGTTGAACTGAGACGAGCTAGACTGCTTGCGGTCTTTATCTAATCCTTTGACATTGGCATTCTTCATAAACTTTTTGAACTGCCTCATGATATAGGATTTCATCTTAGAAGCTTCAGATATAGGATTTTATCTTAGAATCTTCATTGTTTGAAGACTCATCTGTGTCACTGCTCTTGGCCTTCAATGCCATACTCTTTCCCTTACTAGATTTCCTTATCCTTGTCAAACCCAACTCATAGGTCTGTAGATTGCCAACCAACTCTGTCAAAGAAATTTTATCAATATCCTTCGATTCCTCAATTGCAGTGATTTTGGCATGAAATCTCTCGGGTAGAGATCTAAGCACATTTCTGACAATCTTGGGTTCGGGAATGGTTTCCCCATTATTAAAGGCTAAGTTCACTATGTCCTTGAGTTTAGCATAGAACTCATCAAATGACTCATCCTCCTCCATCTTAATCTCTTCAAAGCTCGTGGTAAGCCTCTGAATTTTTGAATCCTTGATAGCCTTGGTTCCTTCATAGGTTGTTTGGAGGATAGTCCATGCTTCCTTCGCAGTTTCAGTAGAGGATATCTTCTTGAACTCCTCATTCGTTACTACACTGAATAAAGCATTCAATATCTTGCTGTTGAAGTTAGTCGCCTTGATCTTAGCATCATCCCAATCAGCCAACGCTTCCTTTGGCTTGGTCTAGCCTATCTCCACAGCTTGTCACACTTTTTTTATCTAATGACTGCAAGAAAACTCTTATGCCTACTTTCTAGTGTGCATAGTTAGTGTCCTCAAATAAATGAGGTATAATAAGAGACTGTCCTCTATCCATGACAAATAAGGGTCAATGGATCACATAGTAAAGATTAAAACTTAATCAGAGTGTGTTTGCTCTGATACCATTTGATAGGCCAAGAATGTATTGATCTCTTGTGATGAATTAACCAATTAATTAGCCAAGTTAATTAATTAATTTAATTAGCATGCAATAAGCGTGGTAGCACAAACAAATCACCAACTAAGTTAAAATGTAGGGAAAAATAAATTGACTCGGTGATTTGTTTACGAATGGGGAAAACCTACATGACAAAAACCCCATCGTGTGATTTTAAGGTCACCATTCCCAAGAATTCACTATTATCATAACAAGTGGTTACAAGTAAAGGAATCCAAGTACCTTATACCAACTTACAGTTGAACCCTTACCCCAATACCCAATTGGACTTATTATGTAGTGACAATCTCCCCTTTTAATGTACGGCTCCCAGTATGTAACTAACCAATTCGATGCGCAGATCCCAGTACGCGGCTTACTCACAAACTTGAGAAAGATGTTGACTGCAAAATTCTTCAATTCATCAACACGATGAAGATCATGAAGTTCTTTTGTTAAAAAACCCTACGGTATACAAACACAGCAGCTTCTAGAATAGATAGATGAACTAGGGCATATGTCTCTGGTTCATAATATGCTTGTGAAAAACTTTTGCATTGAGTTGCATCAGTTGTGACGACCTTTAAAACAAACCTTATATATGTTTAGGGTTGTGAGAAAAGAAAGCCTCAAACATTTATACACTGATTGGATGAAAATCATAACTGAAAATCTGATTTTCTTAAACCTCGATATATACCTTATCTGTGGAACAGCTATCGAGCATCGGGCTGAAATAGCTTTTTAAACCTCGATAGATACTAGCTGTCGAGTTTTAATATCTAGCATTTCTTCACTTATCACTTGAACAGATTTGCATGGTTTTAACACTTGAACTTGAACTCTTGTTTCTTGAAGTATTAAACACATCCTATATCTACCAAATTACAAGTAAAGTGCGTTTTGTCAAAAAATTAGTCAATTCTGTATTGACATATGTTCCTAACAATGATTCATATATGCCCTAACAAAGCATAAATTCAAGCAGTTTTTAGCTTCCATAAGGAGTTGAAGTAACTGGGCACTCTCTTTGTAGCTTATATATTATATTTTTCAAGAGACTATACCATTTCTTAGGTTTGTAAGTGAGAATAAGAAGCACATATACTCCTCTTAATTATTGATTTTCAATAGATTAAGTCTTCTCACAATGGCTGCAATAAAGATTGAAAGAATGTATATTAATCTTCTTCTTTTTTGAGGAAAGAATATATATATTAATCTGTATATATAGAACTGTACAAGGAATACTTTTATATAGGTAGTAAAGAGCACAAAAGTACATAAATACACTGTTAAAGTATATAATAATAGTATAATTAATGTTTTGTCAATATTATGTATTAATGATCCATTGAATCAGGACATCAATTTTAGATGTGGAATATTAAATATATAGTTCGAAAAAAACTTGTTTATGTTTGTTTACTTTGAAAACAAATCAAGTTCAAACCTAATAATATGTTCATAAACAAACTCATGAACATGAAAGGCTTCATTTAACTATATATAATATTATTTATATGTAAACTTGTCTAAAAATATATTTATATAAACTTGAAATTGGATTGTATAAGTTTGTCAATAGGTTCATGACATTAAATTATTCTTTTATAGCTTATTGATGATATAAAAAGTCTATTCATTGTAAAAATACATAGAATTGTGAAGTGGTAAAACATTTTAGTCATGGTTTCACAATATTTAGGAAAATAATAAGTTTATCAAGTAGCCTGTGAACAAACTCAAACTTACTTGACAAGAAAATGAGCCAAGTATGAATATAAAATCTTGTTTGGTGATGAGTTCAAGTTTGGCTCGTGTTCAAAAAGAATTTAATTAAATGACCAAATTTGAACTTTTAATACTCAGCTTGACCCAGCTCGCTTACCACCCTAGTAAATATTATATTACTTAATACTAACTTTTCATTGAATGTGATTTTTGAAAAATTAATTGTTGAATTATATTTTTCCTTAGACCCTCTATAATAAAGAGAATATATAATCCAAGGTGGAGTTAAGATAATATTTTATTAAGTATTATATTAATAATAGAAAATTAAGTTAGGTGTAACTTGATTAGAAGTAATTATAGAATACTTTTCGAGTACCATAAATGCATACTCTCTTCTATTACATAATAGTAGGTCTCACTAATTAAATTTATGGTAGGACCCACAATTCATATGAAAAGGAGTATGCATTTTTGGTACTCTCAGAGTATTTAATAATTTTTCCTTGATTTGACCCCTCTTATATTCTTTTTTATTTATTAGGGAAATGACCCCTCTTATATTCAATCTTAAACTTATGAACGTAAATTTAATACACATTTATTTGAAACTTAGACTAATAGGTTTTCTTTTTCCAATTATGACCTATCAAACTTTAACATGGGCAGGGGCGTGTGAGTGTATTCCCTTATCTCATCCCCCTTCCCCTATATGTGTGTGTGTTTCTCAAAAAAAAAAAAAAAAAAAAAAAAAAAAAAAAAAAAAAAACTTTAACGTGGGCTTTGTCCACATGATTAAAATTCTCAACTAGATTTTCTCTTCTCCGGTAAGTTCTCTTTGCCTTCAACTTCTATGTATTACACATTTTATAGAAAGATCCTTCCTATTTAAATCCCCTAATTCCTTTTTTTTTTTTTTTTTTTTTTTTTTTTTATTTATTATAAGCCCTAATTCCAATTAATTCTAGTCTAGATGTAAGACATATGACATTTATAAAATTCAATGATCATAAAATATTCAAATTAAACTACACAAAATTAAATAAATGGCACGCATCTCCCATCTGATTAAAAATTAAAAAGAAATTGAGGATTAATTTAACGGGAATGAATCTTGTGGGGCCCGACAACAGATGGACCAGATCTACCTGTTCACAGGAAGACTTAAGGCCCAAGCCGAAGAAGATAGTAATCCAAGCCCAATAACGCAAAGCATCCATGTGCCAGAGAAGCCGCCGAGGAGGGTATAGCCCTCGGCTGGCCCAGAACTACACTAAGGAAAGGGGCAAAAGTGGCATAGGGATAATCTTGTAAGAAATCTGAAATATCTAGGAAAGGCTGCCCATACTACCTGTCCTAGACAGAGCTTTGCCTCTCACAGAGTCGTGTTCCTTTAGCCTACTTAACCACTCCCCAACAACTCAAGTCTAAAACTGATGGGACAAGTATCAGTCTTGAAAGGGTCGACCCTACACGTGGACGAAGGAAATTGAACGCATGCGAGTATAAAAGAAAAAATATGTAACCTAAACAAGGGGCCTCCAGTACTACGGAAAAAGGGGAGGCGCTTCAAAGGAAAAGAAATTGGAACCATGCACCAATATCTTAAGAAATCCACAGCCGGGTAAACATGACTTAGCCTTTCGATCCCACTCTCTACAAATGATATTGTATGGGCCCATTTACGTGCGAACCCAACCCAACTGCAGTTCCACGCAAATCGTGTGCTTACAATTGGCGTCGTCTGTGGGGATGGCTTGCGTGTTAGCTCGAGCGGTGGCGAGGTTGAGTTTCTGTCGAACAAGAGACTATGAGGATGCCCGTATCATCGGCGACGCATTGTTGTTATTCCCAACATAGGCTCCTGCTAGGGGCTACGTTCCACGGTGTCAACGACATGGGCAAGCTTAGGGGCTTCAAACATCGGCCGACTTCTTCCACCTTATTCGAGGAGCAAAACCTTCGGAAGAAGAATCATACAAATTTTGGACAGAACCAAGGCCTTGCATGGTCCTCGGACCCAAGCCTCTGGGGAAACCAACTACTTAAAAAGAATCAGACAAGTTTTGGACAGAACCAAGGCCTTGCATGGTCCTCAGACCCAAGCCTCTGGGGAAACCAACTACTTAAAAAGAATCAGACAAGTTTTGGACAGAACCAAGGCCTTGCATGGTCCTAGAACCCAAGCCTCTGGGGAAACCAACTACTTAAAAAGAATCATACAAGTTTTGGACAGAACCAAGGCCTTGCATGGTCCTAGGACCCAAGCCTCTGGGGAAACCAACTACTTAAAAAGAATCATACAAGTTTTGGACAGAACCAAGACCTTGCATGGTCCTAGGACCCAAGCCTCTGGGGAAACCAACTACTTAAAAAGAATCATACAAGTTTTGGACAGAACCAAGGCCTTGCATGGTCCTCGGACCCAAGCCTCTGGGGAAACCAACTACTTAAAAAGAATCAGGCAAGTTTTGGACAGAACCAAGCCCTTGCATGGTCCTCGGACCCAAGCCTTTGGGGAAACCAACTACTTAAAAAGAATCAGGCAAGTTTTGGACAGAACCAAGGCCTTGCATGGTCCTCGGACCCAAGCCTCTGGGGAAACCAACTACTTAAAAAGAATCAGGCAAGTTTTGGACAGAACCAAGGCCTTGCATGGTCCTAGGACCCAAGCCTCTGGGGAAACCAACTACTTAAAAGGAATCATACAAGTTTTGGACAGAACCAAGGCCATGCAAGGTCCTAGGACCCAAGCCTCTGGGGAAACCAACTACTTAAAAAGAATCAGGCAAGTTTTGGACAGAACCAAGGCCTTGCATGGTCCTCGGAACCAAGCCTCTGGGGAAACCAACTACTTAAAAAGAATCAGGCAAGTTTTGGACAGAACCAAGGCCTTGCATGGTCCTCGGACCCAAGCCTCTGGGGAAACCAACTACTTAAAAAGAATCAGGCAAGTTTTGGACAGAACCAAGGCCTTGCATGGTCCTCGGACCCAAGCCTCTGGGGAAACCAACTACTTAAAAAGAATCATACAAGTTTTGGACAGAACCAAGGCCTTGCATGGTCCTAGGACCCAAGCCTCTGGGGAAACCAACTACTTAAAAAGAATCATACAAGTTTTGGACAGAACCAAGGCCTTGCATGGTCCTAGGACCCAAGCCTCTGGGGAAACCAACTACTTAAAAAGAATCATACAAGTTTTGGACAGAACCAAGGCCTTGCATGGTCCTCGGACCCAAGCCTCTGGGGAAACCAACTACTTAAAAAGAATCAGGCAAGTTTTGGACAGAACCAAGGCCTTGCATGGTCCTCGGACCCAAGCCTCTGGGGAAACCAACTACTTAAAAAGAATCAGGCAAGTTTTGGACAGAACCAAGGCCTTGCATGGTCCTCGGACCCAAGCCTCTGGGGAAACCAACTACTTAAAAAGAATCAAACAAGTTTTGGACAGAACCAAGGCCTTGCATGGTCCTCGGACCCAAGCCTCTGGGGAAACCAACTACTTAAAAAGAATCAGACAAGTTTTGGACCGAACCAAGGCCTTGCATGGTCCTCGGACCCAAGCCTCTGGGGAAACCAACTACTTAAAAAGAATCAGACAAGTTTTGGACAGAACCAAGGCCTTGCATGGTCCTCGGACCCAAGCCTCTGGGGAAACCAACTACTTAAAAAGAATCATAGGGGGAAACCAACTACACAAAAAGCGCCACTGGAGCTCCCTAACTCCCAGTCGACTGCTCGGATGGATTATTTATAAATCATCAGCCTTGGACGACATTCACGCGCTTATCACAGAATGTCCAACTGATATCCCAGTTAGTTTCTTAAGTTTGATTCATTACAAATTATCGGTATGATGCTTGATAGTGCTGATAGATGAGATTCGATTAGATTATGCTTCAAAGTAGTTTTATCACAAATATTCTCAAAGCAACACATACATAGGGCACATTCGTTCACAAAGTCGTGTTGCCCATTAGATCAACGCTTAAAACATGTAAATCAATTTCCATTTTTATTACGATGAAGAAATAGTACAGTGTACAAATGAAAAGCTGGAATCAGCCCACGTCAAAGCTTACTACATAAGCAAGAAAAGAAAATACAAGAAAGCTGGAGAAAGCCGAGGAGGTATGTCGGAGGAAAGGTTGGCTACAGCTCCGAGACCTTATTCTTCCCCCGCACCCTTACATGCCCATAACTCAGGCAGCCAAAGAGACCCAACTTGAACCTGACACCGTTGAAGAAAAGGTGCAGGGAGTTGAAGGTGATGGGGCTTTCTCTAAATATACACCTGCCGCAAAGCAGAGGCGCTGATGGAGGAAAACCCTTCTTCTGCCATACCAAAGTGTTGGCATAAACAGAGCCTGCTTCGGATTTTGGCTAAAAGAGGGAGAGACGCCGTTCTCCCTCGGTGGAGATGGAAAACTCTCCTGAACTTGTGCTTCCTGTGCCCATACCTTACTGTTATAAGCCTCATGAAGACACGGCGCTTCTGCGGCGGAGACATTTCTTTCTTCCCAACCCTCACTTTCAACATGTTATGCCAAGAAGGGAGAACTCCGGATATGGAAGCTGTGATGTGGGAGAAAATCTGAAGGATTTGTGCGTATATAAAGCAACTTTCTCTCCTTCCCATTTATTGGAAAAGACAAGGTGATGGCAGTCAACTCATGTAGCGTCCCGAGAAACACTACAGACAAAACAGTCCTGGCTCAACTTCCAACATCAACTGCAACCACAAGATTAAAGAGCCTCGTAAAGGCGCACTTCGGTCATCGTGACATCAAAGAGTACCACGTGGCCAGAAGTTGCAGAAATATCTCTTAATTCATGGGCTAGGTGGATTCGTGGCCCCGGGGCCGCTTTGTGTAAGGGCCCAGGTACTTTGGCCGACGCCGAGCAGCGGCCATGGCCGAGGACAATCACTGTTGGGCACCTCGGGAAATGCTCAAAGATAGGGGAAACCAAGTACTGATGCAGACATTGGTCTCGGACAGAACCTAAGGCTTGCATGGTCCTCGGACCCAAACTAAAAGGGAAAACCCAGTACCGATAAAAACCCAAGTCTCGGACTCAAGCCTCTGGGGAAAAATCAAGTACATAAGATAAAACGCATACGTCCTGAACAAAACCCAGGTTTTGCAAAGTCCTCGGACTCAGGCTGCTTGGGAAGTCAACTGCCCGAATGAAGAAATTTCTCGGCTTAAATACTGGAAGAGTTTAAGGCTCGCGTATCATGGAGATGGCAGAACGACCTAATGATTGCCAACCTAAGGAGGCCATTCATCCGGTGGGTAACGTGTCCTCGGATAATTACTTCTTACACCTTATCGAGCATTTAATGCCCATCGCGGCTAATTTTAAGATAAGTCTCACTCCTCACTGGTCGGATTGTTATGTTGAATAATAATTTTGTTAAAGTTATCGTGGCATCTTTTTAGGAACGATTACCTTGGCCTTAGTTATTATTGACTCAAATGCTATACTATTATGCCGAGTAGCGCTTTCACATTTGTTAAAATATATAAACAAGACATACGAAATAGAGTAACAATCACTTTTATTAATATGAAAAATTGTTACAACATACAAGGAAGGGCTTAAACAAGCCTATACAAAAAAAATGAACTGCTAAAACAGTAACAACATCCGTAACATAAATAAGTAAACCATCAAGTGTCTTCTGAACTCGCCTTCAAAGTCTCTCTAAAATCTATGCCTCAGAACTGTTCATATCAGGAGAAGATCCTTATACAAAAATAATGGAGGAGAAGGAAGAAGAATTAGAAGACATGGAAGCACTTCAGCAAGCTCTTGTCACTGAAGAATGCAAGGGAAAAAGAAGATGGAGGACATGAGCGGGAAGGAGGAGAAGAAGAGGGAAGCAATGAAAAGAAAGTAAAAGGAGCAAAAGAGGGAGAAGGGGAGCCATATTAGGTATGCTCATGAGAGAGCGGATGGAGATGACAAGGGAAGTTTCCGACCCAGTCACACCGGAAGTAAGGTGTGACGAGTCCCTGCTTCGGATTTTGGCTAAAAGAATGGGGAGACAAATCTTGAGTCTCCGCCATCCTTGCCCTGACCGAGCCATCTCAAGTTTTGATAGGGCATGACGTTTCTGGGAAAGGAAGGATTCATTCATGGCCGACTACTATGGTGGATGTGTTATTGGATTAGGAGTAACCAAATGGAAGAAGTAAACCACAAGAAGGGCCTGAGGGATTCAGATATGCAAGAATCACCTCTGGATCTCTCTCTTTATATAAGGGAGTAAAGCAGGGGCACGTAACCCGCTCTGATCCTCAAGGAAATCTGCGAATAAATGCGCATTCATTCTATTCCCCCACGTTATCAGTAACCGTAAGATTTGGGGGGCCTCGTAAAAGGAAGATATTAAAAGCACACTACGAATAACCGAACGGTATAAACGCATCACGCGCAAATCGAGGGAAACATCTCGTGGACCGGCACATTCCTTGGGGAGGTGAAAAGTCGCCGACGTTGATCAAGGGCCGAATTTAATGAGCCGCTATAAATGCTCGGTATTATCAAAACCCTCCTATCCAACTAAAGAGTCGGACAGCATGGTTTTGAGGGGCTATTGTGGGGCCCGACAACAGATGGACCAGATCTACCTGTTCACAGGAAGACTTAAGGCCCAAGCCGAAGAAGATAGTAATCCAAGCCCAATAACGCAAAGCATCCATGTGCCAGAGAAGCCGCCGAGGAGGGTATAGCCCTCGGCTGGCCCAGAACTACACTAAGGAAAGGGGCAAAAGTGGCATAGGGATAATCTTGTAAGAAATCTGAAATATCTAGGAAAGGCTGCCCGTACTACCTGTCCTAGACAGAGCTTTGCCTCTCACAGAGTCGTGTTCCTTTAGCCTACTTAACCACTCCCCAACAACTCAAGTCTAAAACTGATGGGACAAGTATCAGTCTTGAAAGGGTCGACCCTACACGTGGACGAAGGAAATTGAACGCATGCGAGTATAAAAGAAAAAATATGTAACCTAAACAAGGGGCCTCCAGTACTACGGAAAAAGGGGAGGCGCTTCAAAGGAAAAGAAATTGGAACCATGCACCAATATCTTAAGAAATCCACAGCCGGGTAAACATGACTTAGCCTTTCGATCCCACTCTCTACAAATGATATTGTATGGGCCCATTTATGTGCGAACCCAACCCAACTGCGGTTCCACGCAAATCGTGTGCTTACAAATCTTATCCCTTTACTTAATTACTTCAAGGTCAGATGAATTTATTTCTACATAAATTCTAATCAAAACAGATATTTCTTTTTTTGAATTTTTTTAGTTGAAAATTTTTTTATATCCTTATTTTTTCAATAATCTTGTGATTTTTCCCGATTATAATGGAGATAAATTTAAGTAATTAATTATTTTTCTATACATCATTATTACTGCACATCTTACGTAATAATGATGTATAATAAAATAGTTGATATAATACTTATTAAAATATTATCTTAAAAGGCTACATAAATTAGTTGTATTTGTAACTTAATTTCATCATTATTACTACAAATTTTTTTTATATAAAATAAAAGGGAAAAGTTAGCGAAAGCATTAAGGGTATTGGTTTAGAAAATACTTATTGCAATTGTTAATAGATTATTTTAGAAAAATTTTGACTATACTTTCTTGGAAATTATAAAAAGTTGTAAAAAAAATAATTGTTTTTTTCTTTTTTCACAAAAATTTTCTAAAAATATTTTCTAAACCAATTTACTTAGGGTATTTGTTAACTTTTCTTAAAAAAAAAAATATTTACAACTTTGGCATGAAGAGAGGCAAAACAAAAGATTCAAAAAACAAGAGGATCTTACTGAAAAATTAATTACCAACACATTAATTATGTGATAATTAAAGAATCTCATTAAATATATATATATATATATATAAACATATCATCTTTCGTTATAACATTAATATTAACTCTCTCTTTTTTTTCTTTTTTTTTCCTTCTCTCGCAACTAAACTGTTGAAACTTGAAACCTAATATATATATATAGTAGCAATCATACCCTTGTATCGTAATCCTAAATATTTTCTCAAGATGATCAACCAATGACAAATAGAAAATTTAAGTTTGACAAATGTTGGTGAGTGAAGATAAGGAGAGAAACATTTCTTCTTCAATATATTTCTTCCATGCATGCATCGATTCAGCATGTCTCCTTAACTATAGCCACCATGAAAATCATCAATTCTACTATTATTATTCAACCACCGGACAGTTTGACGAAGCATACGGCATTGATTTAAAACCAAACACATCGTTTTGCAAAACTACAAAAAGAAATGTTGGACTTTATAAGTACATGTCTGGACCACACAACTTTGTCGTTTGTATCTTCGTATACATATTTTTATAAAAACAATAATTATTTAATACTATATTGGAAATGGGGTAACAAATATGTTTTGTTTAATGTACGTTAGCATGTACTTTTTTTTGGGGTAAGTAAAAGTTACCGTTGACTGATTTTAACTGTTTTGGCCTTGAGCATAGTTGTGACTTGTGAGTCCTAGGAAGACCAGAAACATGTTGAACGTACCCAAGGATTTCGTTAAATTTTATCTAGCTTAATATTCATAAAAATCCCAATTATTTCTAACACATTAAAGATCAACATATAGAAAATAAAAGGTAAAAACTCTTAATAAGTATGATATATACATTGGCTTCCAAAGATATTGTCAGTAAGCCTAGGGAAGTATATGCCTGTATTATATATGAGCTAATATAAAGAGAAAATAATATTTATACATTTCATATACACGAATTAAAAACTGTCTTGCCCCATTTTGAGCTAATGTTCTACTTTATACTCTATTAAGTAAAACTTGTGGCATGTGTGTTCCTTTTTTTTTTTTTTCTTCTTATTTCATGTAAGCATTTATTTTTGCCAAGTATGGAGGAGACGATGGTTGAAAGGAGTATCATAACGTTTGAGTTAGTTGAGCATTATTCATTATCATTCCTATTCCTAAGGAGTGTGAAACTAATTTTATGATCCGTTTTATAAGTTGCCATTGCTATTCTTGGGAGTTGAAGTACTCCTTTTAAGAACTGTTTGTAATTTTATTTATAATCCATATATTCTCAAATCTCTTATAGATTTTGAATTAAAGTTAACATGTATAATAACTGCATGTAATATTAATAATTGTTAAAAATATCAAGGTCCAACCCTACTTAAATATCTTAGTCTATTCTATAGCTCTAGTTCAAGTTCATTATATCGAATTTTATCTGGAGTACAAGTAAAATAATCATAGTTTTTTTTGGATTGCAAGTAAAGTAATTACAGTTAATTCTACTTGTAGTTCAAGTATTATAATCCCAGTTTATATATTGTTAGTCAATGATTTGTTTTACTTTAAATACCCTTTCATTGGTTCATTAATTGTAATATATAAAATTTAATAGTAAATTAAAATGTATCATCAAGGGTTGTCTATTTTGGAAATAAGCTTCTAAGTTTGAATCAAATTAATTTCCTATGTATTGAATTTTATCTCCCTTCCCTTATTCTTTATATTTTCATATAATTTATTATGGTATCATAGTTATGTTTTGCCTTTTCAAATGTGGTATTAGAGTCATGTCTCATCTTTTCTATGGTATTAAAGTACTTTCTCATCTTTCAAGCAAAATAGAGTCATTTCTCCTCTTTTCTAATCATAATTGAGAGGACAGTTAAGATCCTGTTGATTGATTTTATGAAATTAAGCTAACTTTCTACGTTAACCAATTATGTTATTTAATTGATTTCCAGTTTACAAGCCACATAGAATAAATAACACTAATAAAGTAAAACACTGTAAAATAAATAACAAAATGATTTGTTGACGAAGTAAAAAAAAAAAAAAAAAAAAAAAGAAGATGAATCCAAAAAAAAAAAAAAAATTACTCCAATGGTTTCCATCAACCCTAAAGAAAATTCACTATTAGAATTGAAGTTATACAATTGAAATAAAGCTCTATTTCTAATTGCTATCTCTAGTAGAAGTCACAGTTGTGATCCAACATTGCTACAATCACTTTTGGACTCTTCTAATATGGACTTGCGTTTGTGACTTCAAAGACCCCCTTAAAGATTTGTCTTAGTTGCAACACAGGGAAGGTATCGATGCTTTAGCTTACATCACCAACCCAAACAACTAAAGCCCAATTCACTTGAAGAATAATCGATAGTGGTGAATACAAAGGTTTAGGGTTTCTTTTGAGATGGTATGATTAAGTTTTGCAAAAACTTCTATTTAGTCGGCTCTTACGTGCCCTTATATATGTTTGAGTTTAAGGCTCAGAATCCCACTTAAATATTCGACTTAATGGGTTTGTTGAGAATCTTGATTCTTGATCAATTAAGATCAGTCGTGACTCCAAAATTTTTTTTGAAGGTGATCATTAAGAAACTTAAATTATACAAAATCTAATAAAAAAAAGGACTTCATATATTAACGACAAAACACACACACATGCAAATACATAAAGTCTTACAATTTCCTTCTACGAATTTTCTTATTTTGAAATCGTTACATGGTAGTCTCATTATTAATGTTGCGAGCCACATCTCTTTTAAAATTTTAGTTAAATAAATTTTTTCCTGGATTTAAAAAAAAAAAAAAATTATGTAAGGACCTAATATATTGTTAAGGGGATTAAAATTTAAGTACAAAATTTGGCTACAAACTAAGTTGTAGCACAAGGCTACAACTCTCACTAAACAAATTAACATTGTTACAAATTTTGCAAATTTAACCGTTGAATTGCATGTTCTCTATGTTTTTAAAACACATGTCAAGTTTAATGTCAATCGGATGTTATTTATTATTCGACCCATAAATATATTTTTTATGTACAATTTTAGACTACAAAAACTCGAAATTTAAACATTTGATTGATGACATAACTATTGATCTTTGATCTTCTTAAAATTTTGCAAATATGAAGGATATAAAAAGAAAATGTAATTAAATAGTAGATTTGTTAAAATTCACAACCAATATAAAAAAAAGATTGAATGGACTTGTAGCTTAGTTTACAACCGAGTTTGTTATCCAATTTTGTCCAAAGTTTAGTTATATTAAACCTAAAAAAAATTTAGGATTGTCACAAAACTTTTTTAAGTATAAAAAAAAATCATAAATTTTTAAAATTTATATATAATTATTATTATTATTTCCAGACCAGGGTGGCCCTGTGACCACCCTAGAGTCTATGTAGAACCACCAGGGATAAAGATTCAATCAAAGAATAAAAAATTACCTTGATGTAAGTTGATTCTTGGACTTTGTCTTGTTCACTGTTACTAATCAAAAACATATTACATTCTTATAGATTTGTCAACACTATCCTAACAATAACAATAACAATAACCGAGAGATATTTTTTTGATAAACAAAGGAGAGATTTTTATAATATAGTTCTTGTACTAAACAATGTCAAGAAATAGTATCCATAAAACAAAGATTGTCTCAATAACCACAAGTTAGAAAACTCTTCTACATATATCAATAATATGTTAGAAGAATTGCTGAAAATTGGCTTGTAGTAATCTTCTTTCAGTTTCATTCTACCCTTCCAGAAATTTCAAAGAAACCGGGGTGAATCTTGTGAAGAGAGAGAGGGAGATGAAAGGCAAGTGCATGCAAGAAAAGACTGTAATCATGCATAAAAGCAGAACTGAAATGGACAAAACACAGAGAAAACAAAAGGTTGAAAACCTAGTTACACTGCTGAAGATTAGTCTCTGCATGTACTGATTCAACTTTATGTCTAGAGTCTCAAATCAAGCAGAAACCTATTTGGAAGTAGTTGGAATATAGACAAAAATGCCTACCTGCTACTATGCTAGCGTGCCTTTCTTGCATTAAAATACATAACCTATTTTACTTCAACTGTCAAAGAAAAGCTGTAACCCGACCAACAAACTTAGCTATCCACATCAAAAATACTTGCGCAAGCAAGCTTCAGAATGAGTGATCAATATGACTAGATAGAATCCAATTTTTCTTTGACAAACATACAAACAAGTATTCTTGGGGTACAATTTCTATTAATTAAGATCAGTAATTAATCATACTTTCTTATAATTAAGTTTGTGTCTTTCTATCAATAATACAACATATTTTCATGTACACCCATCTTCTAGCTTCAACATATTTATAGCTCATGTAATTGTTTTGATCCCTTTTCATAGTTTTGGAGCCAAGCATATATATATATAGCCAGTACGTCGAACACAAACACATGTACAACAAAACATAACCACACGATTTATATTGGTTATTTATTACTTCTGTTTGGTAACTACTAGTTGTAATGATTATAAAAAAGAAACTACTACTTGTAATGAATCATAAGAAAATGAGAGAGAGAGAGAGAAGCAACAGTATATTTCTCATCAAAAAAACAGAGACGAGATCGATGGCAAGGAAAATGGGACAACGATCTCGTTGTCTGCTGCCTTTTTACATTTCCTCTTACGTGCAAGTTGGGAAGCCTCTTTTTCTTGGAGTTTTCAACTGTTTATTCTCCAAGTTAAAGTAACCGATTAACCAAGCAAATGATCATACCGCTTGCTTCTCTTCCAATATTATACTTGCTCATGGTGCGTGCAATACACGCTCGTTTTTTCCCTAGCTAGCTAGCTAATTAATCAAAGAGCTAGGTTGAAATTTAAATAAGCCGACCTATGGTGACTGGTGTCTATTATTTTCCCTTTGACATGGCAAAAATATTTAACTAGCTAGCTAGAACTGCTTCATTAAGAAAAACTGTGTACAAATTTGCTTGTGCCGACAGCTTAATTAGGTAAAACTAGAGTAATTCATCTTTAACTTCATTTTTTTTTCTAGATAAAAAACTATAGAAAATTAATTCTAGAATATAAATAACCTTTTTTCTTTTTAATAATTCCAGTGTTATAATAAGAGATGAGGATATATGAATCCTGATTATTCTTATAAAAGATTACAAATAATACAAATTTGTCAGATTTTGAACTGTGTTATTTCATCTCAAAATCAATCGATAATGAAAAAGACACTCAAATCTTTTATGACATTTGTTATTATGCTCTGTAGTTTTGTTTTTAAAGTGATTGTAAAAAGTTAAATTATGGTCCCAACAAAATGAAATACAAGGCTAATTATGATAATATAAATAAATAACCTTAGGATGGACTAGGAAACTTTAGTTTATTCCTAGACAAACAAAGCCACCAGCATGAGGCCACCTAGTCTAAGAAAGGGATCATCCTACAAAAGATGGAATCGAGTAATTAAATTACATGGGATACGGAATAGGATGTGAAATGTGTTGGGATTGGAGATAAGCTTTTTTTGTTTGATTTGTTTTCGGTTGTTGTTTTGTTGTTGTTGTTTTTTTTTTTTTTTTTTTTTGGAGAGGGGATGAGATTGGAGCAACTTTGAACGATGTGATGTTAACTTATGTGGTCTAAAGCAAAAAAGTATTGTGGAGAAATATTGAGATAATGCAACTCATTTTAGCATCTCAAGGTTAATAATAATGTAAACAAATTCATTTTTCTCCCCCATTGTATAAATTTTAACATGAGTGTTAATTTAGTTTTGTGAGGATTTTTTTAATGTTAGCTAATTCTATGACAGAATTTATGTTGTAATTTTGGTTTGTGTAAAATTATAATATATACAAGGGTGGTATAAGGATTGAAATTTAAAGCTTCAGTTCACTGTGCAAGACTAAAGACCTTAGTCGAGCAAGAATCCATGATGGGTCGAGAAAAACTAGAATTTAGATAGAAAGTCTCATTAGAGACTATGGAAAGTACCTACTTGGGTTTTCCATGGCAACTTTTGTAGCCTTCTTAACCTTTATAAGCCAATATAAAACCCTAATCATAAGAGAGGAAGAAGACTGCACTTTCACAAGAAAAACTAGATCCAAGAATCCTTTGTCTTTTGACCTCTTTGATTGTTTACCATTAAAAGGATTTTATTGTTCCAAACACCTAATCACCATATGTGTGTTAGAAGTTGCAATTGAAACCACAAAGACTACGTTAAATCCTCAAAAAGTCTTGGACTATTTGAGAGACCGGTTTGTAGGTGGTTTATTGTCTTGCACAATAAATAACTTAGAAGGCACAGGATAGAAGTTTGCAATTGCTAGCAGGAGCAAGAGAGCTCAAGTAGTCAAGTGTACAATGTCTGACTACATATAAGAGAATTTGTGTATCGTTTGTACCGCAACATTCTTCAAGAGTGGATTTGATTTTTAGATTTCATCCTTGGAGTGTTTTTATTGTTTTGGGTTTTTCACTTTGTGTACATATGTTGTCTTTGATTGTGTTCAGTTATAGCTTATGTTCTTTGGTGTGGTTTAACTTGTTTGTCCATCATCATTGTAACATTGACTATATAATTAACTGCCGGGTTAATATTTGAGAATCAACTGATTAAATTTGGTAGTTAAGCCGTTTAGGGGTCTAAACCATAAATTTAGTTTTTGAACTTTCAATTTAAACAATTAAACCCCAAGTTTTTAGGTTTTTAATAAATTAAATCTTCCTTCATTTTTTGTGTTACGTTTAGCGGATTGTTTTTGTCATGCAGGAAATATTTTTGATATACCGTTCCTTTCATAATTAAAAAAAAAAAAAAAAAGAATTAAGGAAAAGCAAACAAGTTTGAAAAGAAGAAGAAGAAGAAGAAGCAACCTTGGTTTGAAAAAAAGAGTAAACATGGATTACCCAAAGAGGGCAAGACTTATTTCCTTTATCACAGCTCCGCTAAGAAACAATTTCTCAAATATCTCCTCGATATAGAGTTTGCTATGAAGAAGATTGAAGATAAATTAATATTGGTCTTTCATTGTTACTGACAAGAAGATCAAATTTTGTCAAGAATATAACATGTATAGCCAGCCTAAGAAGATAAAGCCAATGGTGCAAGAAGGCATATAAGAGATTGACATCAGACTATACTGCTTTGGATTGACCCCTTTTTTTTTCAATTTAGACATTAGGAATTGGAATTCAATAGGGAAGAGCTAGTGGATATGTAGAAACGACGCCCGGGGGGGGGGGGGGGGGGGGGGGTGGCGTTGCCTAAAAATTTTAGTTAGAAAATTTCACCATAGATTTCGGGAGCATATATTTGCTTCTTTTAATTTCAAGCTGGTATATATACAAAATCCACATTATAGAACAAGGCACTGTGATTGAGATTTCCTTCCCCAAAAAGATGCCTTACCTCTTTGAATTCCTTCTTCAAAATGTTTACATTGATTAAATGTTTTACTTGTCACAAATCATAAATCTAGAATTTTAATTGTTCAAATTGAAAGTCCAAATTAAAGAGTAGATTGGCAGTCAGGTCAAAATTCGAGATAACATTTATAAAAAACCCTATATACTTCATAATAAAATTTAACTGGTGAAAATATTATTGTTTAAAAAAAAAGTTGTCGAGATTTGAATTTTGAAGCATGAATATTGATTTTTCAGAATCGTAAACGATACTTTAACCAAACTTCCCAACAAAAGTCTCTTCCACATACAAATTAAAAGCAAGGCTAGGTTAATTGAATTGGTTCGTACTTGGTAGGCAATATAATCTATATATATATATATATATATATAACCGAAGTCTCTGCTGGCACCACAATTTTCCACGTCAGCACAATATTTAAAAAATAAAAAATAAAAATAAATACATTATAACACCTCAAAACCCTAGCAACCTTACCCTCAAAACCCTAGCAACCTTACCCCTCTCTCAAGTTAA
The DNA here is from genome assembly GCF_932294415.1 of Quercus robur. Taxonomy (NCBI): domain Eukaryota; kingdom Viridiplantae; phylum Streptophyta; class Magnoliopsida; order Fagales; family Fagaceae; genus Quercus; species Quercus robur. The sequence continues at coordinate 46,586,713 of NC_065541.1, forward strand.
GAAATATAAAGCCACAGTTTCTGCAAACTCTCTCTCTCCAAACATAAATATCAAATTCAACCCCTTTAATTTCTCTTTATATTTTTGAGGCTTCTATAGAATTATAGTGAGTTATGCTGATTTTGTTTTTTGTGTGTGTGTGTATAGATAGTCATAATACTCCGGTATTCCAAGAAAAGTTTGTGTTTTCGTTAATTGAAGGTCTTAGAGAGATAAGTGTTGCAGCTTGGAACAGCAATACAAAAGACGATTTCATTGGTAGCGAAAAGTAATTACTTTGTCTCATATTTTTGTTTTTTGAATTGATTTTGTGTGTTTTTTAGACCCTTTTGGATAAATTTTGTTAATTGGGTGTTTTTTTTTTTTTTGATAGGGTCCAATTGGGGAAAGTTCTTTCAAAGGGTTACGACGACCGCACTTGGTATCTGTATACTAATAGTGGGAGGTAAGTGCTATAAATTACTAACCCTTTTAAGTGTATAATCTGTTTCTAAAACTATCTATAATATTTTGTCCTCCGAAAATTTTATCTCTTTAATTTTATTACATTGTGTTTCTTAAGTTATAGACAGATTTTCTTTGTTTCTTATTTTCAATAATAAATCATTTTATTGCAATACCGGTAATTGTTTGAGAAATCCAATATGTTCATATCTCTATAGAATAGAGAATAGTAGAAACCAATTTTATTACAACTACTTAAATTGAGTTGACTTAATTCCGTACAATTACAAAGTATAACATGAAAGATAATGGAATTAATTGTTGTAATTTTTATTTTCAGTTGCACAATATGTGTAAATTCTTCAGAAGGCTACTTTAAATAGTAAGTCAATGTGTCTCTTACATTTGGATATTAGTTAGAATTATTTTCAAATGATTGTACCAATAAAAGTGAGTGTGTATAAATTTTGTTTAACTATCCCGTGCATCGCACGGGTTAGCGACTAGTATAATATAATACTATTATATAATGCAGAACAGTACAACAATTGAGCATGATTCACTCGATACGATTGACCCTCGAAACAATTGACAAAATTTGACAGAACTATAAATGGAAATTCTGAGAACATGAATTTTGCAGGATCCTTATAATTTATAAACATTATCTTCTTCTTTTTTTGTTGGGATTTTATAAACATTATCTGAAGCAAACCTCACCAATAAAATAAAAGTAATAAAGCCATAAGAGTTTTTTTTTTATACAATAAAGCCATAAGAGTTAAGAAACCTAACTATAGGCTATAGCTAGCTTCCGACTATTGGAGTGAAAAACTTTTACAAACCATGTCCTCTTTTTAAGGGAGCTCTATTATATTCATTGCAGAAAGAATTCTCTTTATTGTTCACACAATAATGGACGCCAAACTCTCTCATGCTGTCATGCACGGCTTGAAGTTTATTTATTGTTCATCACAGTTGCATGTAAAAAGGATGGATCGTTTCATTTCTCCAAAAGAAAAGGTTGCTATTGTGTAGAGCCTCAAAGGGGACATATTATGCATGACCTTTTCGTTAGCAAAAATTATTATTAGGGAAAAATACACAAAAACTCCTTATAGTTTTTACTCTAAAACATAGAACCTATTTTAGGTTTTGAATGTAATACTTACTCCTTTGTATACTACTTAATCATCACGTGATAATATGATATTGTTTTATGTGTAAACTATTAATTGTGTAACACTTAACCTTTATGAGATTTTTTAATGTAGCACAAAACTTACCTTATATTACACATAAAACAATATCATACAGACCTAAGTATTACACTCATTATTTCGTAAAAATTATGTATTTTATGGAGAAAGCATAAGATGTTTTATTTTTTTAATACTTTTCCCTTATTGTTATTAAGGTAGAATTTATTTGTTGTCAAAGTTGTTTGAAGCATGTGAAGTTGCCCATTGCATCAGGGACGGACCTACGCTAGGGCAAAGGGGGGCCATGCACCCCCCCCCCCTCCCCCAAAAAAAAAAAAAAAAACCGGTATACAAAAAATTAAGATTTGCCCTTAAATATATATATATATATATATGTTTGTCTCTCCTCTCAAATATTTAGATATTGACCTACAAGAAAAGAAAGAAATAAATAAAATTTATGCCCCTTTAACTACAAAAACAAAATAAATAAATATGGACTAAACAAAAATTGCGCACAAAATAAGAAACACTTATTTTGTATGTTATACTTTGTTGATGTGTTTTATGATATGAAATGTTTAAGAAATACTTATTTTGTATGTAGTATTTTGTTGAATATGAAATAGATGTTAGTTTTTATTTTCATAAATTTTTTTTTTGGTTTTATGCTTTGACTCCCTCAAATATGAATCCTGATTCCGTCCTTGCATTGCATGCTTACATGCTAATTTTCTTGCTATATAATTCACTCTTCTTTAACATTAACATTTGCCTTTCTCATACTTGGAATATACAAATTTTATTTTATTTTATATATATTCGAAAGGCCTATGAACTTACCAATTATAATCATCTATATATAAATCCCTAACGTATCAACTTTATTTGTGGATCTCTCTCTCTCTCTCTCTCTCTCATTAGTGCCCTTGTATTAACGTAGTCCCCTCCGGCTTTGTTGCAAGCACCTCTCTTGACATGATTAGCATCCGTCAACTCTTTTATAAGGCTTTTTGGTCGCCCCCCTCCTTCGTGGGTCTCTCGCTGCCCTCATTAATGCTTTTTGTCGTTTCTATTGTCGGTATCACGTTGGCCTAAATCGTTTGTGTCTCCTTTGCTAGTGGCAGTTAGCTAGGCCATCCTCTAAAGCCCTTGTAGAGAGTCTCCGACCTACATCTAACTCAGACCAATCAAGATATGAATTCCAATTTGGACTTAATATTTTGAAATTACAATTCACGTGATAAGGAAAAAAAGTCATTAATATGTCATATTATTGAATTCACGTGATAAGTTATTTTACATTTTTCCTAATTTTTTTTTGTTAAAAATTGGTCAAATAATATAAAATTCATGGAATGTCTTCCTATAGACAAATTATTTAAGATTTAAAATAACAAAATTAACGACACATTATGCATTAACTAACCGAAGCTTGAGAAGTATTCAGAAAAAAAAAAAAAAAAAAAAAAAAAAAAACCAAAGCAGTCCTAGTCAATACTTTTCAAAGGATTTTGTTCAGCTTCGCAGATGGTGAGAACTGACTCAACTGAGAATATAAAATGAAATTAATAGTTTTAAAAAAATAAAATTGGTCAGCAAATAGCAATTATGAAAAACGTGATAGTGATACGAGAACAAAGTGGGTGGAAACTGGAAAGTGGCTTTTACGCACCTCTATAAGCACGTTTAGTCCATAGGGTCTCAGACACTTTCATATTAAAAAACACACCAGAATCCAATACCGGTCGCTTCTCATTTCTCACGACGTAACACTTGCGTCAGAAATAAATAAATAAAATAAATGGAAAGAGAAAAATTAAAATAAAAAAGTAAAAAAAGCTGCTCCTACCTCTACCAAAATATACTCCCTCCGTCCCACTTTGTTTGTCCTCTATTCCATTTTGGGATGTCCCAAAATATTGTCCTGTTTCTAAAAATAAAAGTTACTCCCTCCATCCCACTTTGTTTGTCCTCTATTCCATTTTGGGATGTCCCAAAATATTGTCCTGTTTCTAAAAATAAAAGTTATTAATTTACTGATATTCCTATTATACCCCTATTTTATTTTCAAAACTATTTGAAAGGAAAACCAACAAATAGCGGGAAACCGCCCTAAATTCTAGATTGGTAGAAAGGAAAGGAAGAGCACACTCACGATGGATGAAAAAAAAAGAAGGGAAAAAACCTTATCAAAATATTACTTTTATCTATTTTGCATTACCATTACTAGTTTTACAACAAATTCTATATTTTATTATTCATTTTAGATATATTATATTAAAATTATCTTTTTTTCCTTTCTCACAAGGAATTTTTCCCCCCTTTTTTACAAAGAAATCAATCCAACACCATCCAACCATCGCAACCCATTACTTCCAACCCCAACCAAAACTTGTTACAAAATCCATTCAAACCATCACAAAACTTGGTTAACTCATCAATCCAAAACCCAAACCTAACACAAACCAACCCCGCAACCCAAAACTCAACTATGCAAGGCAAATCGCAACTTAAAACGCAATTGTGCAACCCAAAAATCATCATTGCAACCCAAATTGTAACTCAAAATGCAACCGTGCAAATCAAACCCACCAACCACCATCCACTACAAACCATTGTTTACGAAAGAGAAAACTCAAGTTGATTTGAACAATCATGCCATGTGCCACACCATCGCAACCCATAGAGCGTCGTCGTCGTCTCGTCCAAAGTCACAACCTAGAGAGAGAGAGAGAGAGAGAGAGAGAGAGAGAGAGAGAGAGAGAGAGAGAGAGAGAGAGAGAGAGTGTGTGTGTGTGTGTGTGTGTGTGTGTGTGTGTGAAGACAGAGGGAGAAGTGTTTGGGTTTTTTTTAGAGAGAGGGTAAATTAAAAAAAAAAAAAAGTGAGGAAATGTTTACATGTTGCTATACTACAATGCTTGTGTATATTTGCATAAGCACAATAGCAAGTTGTAAATTTTTTACAAAAATGCTTTACCGGTTGTTGTAGACACTGCATTTTGTACCCCTTACAACTTGGACCCCCATTCCCCAATGATGTAAGAATTCTAAAGCTCAAGGTCGGTTTAGGGTCCAATCAAATGAAAATGGACTTGAGGAAAGTGTTTATGGAAAATATAATTTATTTATGGACCGAATAAACTATTTTTGAAAAATAAAGATCACGGAAACCCTAGGGCATGTCTATGCGCACGCATGCTTAAACTCAGCGTATGCATGCTTCATGCATGCGTACACATACACGTGCGTGTGTGCACATGTTAGGGTTCCAAAAATTATATAATTTAGGCAAGTTTTCTGCATTTAAACTAGACTTGGAATGAATCCCACATTGTCTAGGAGTCACCCCAAACCCCTAAATTTCGACTATATAAAGCTATAAATGGTACATTTTCAAGGAGGATGAATTCTGGTGGTAAAACACATAAGATTCACTAGAAAATAGTGAATCAAAGAGGGAATTTTTCACAAAACATTCTTAAGCCAAATTTTATTTAATTGAGACATTTTCTGGTCTTGAACTTTGAATTCTAAGTTTACTAACTCATTTTTGAATTGGTTGTGACTAGATTAACTAAGAGGAACGGTCAAAATCAAGCTCTAGAGAGTTCTTGTGTTAAGGTAAAATTTCTAATTTTGGCTTTTCACTTTTCTTTAATTTTCTTGTTTTATGCATGTTTTTATATCTGTTTATATATTTGTAGTATGTTTGTTCAGTCTAGGTTTACTTTGTGTTTGTGTTTTAAGCATGTTAGGTTGTTAGATTCTTGTTTTTGAGCTTCTGTTCTGCATTTTTTGGGTTCTGTGTTCCGAGTGTGTATGTGTACGTATGCTTTATGCATGCACATGCATACTCATGATATGTGTATGCATACAACGAGGCTACACACGCATGTCTCTGCCCAGAAACCCTAATTCTTTTCTGCATGTTTTCCTTTTGTTTTATTCACATGTTCTAGCCTATGTTTAACCTGTTTTATCTGTCCTTGAGTATCTGTGTCTCTGTTTTTTATTTATTTATTTTTTATTTATATCTTTTATGTCTATTAGGGTTTTGATTTGTTTGAATACCATGAACATGCATATAAATATGAACATGCATTAATGCATAGGTGATGTGATGCAGTGAGGCAAGTCATGCACTCACATGAGCATGCATTGGTTGGAATATGAGCATGATATGTCTAAATAACATGAACGTGTTTGTTGAATGCCATGTCTATAATTTTTAAATGCTTTAACATGTTTGTTTGATTCTGCCATGTGATAGCCTTTGGAAACTTGTGTTTAAATGTCATGATAGATGAATGATTAGGTTTGGGATGATTATGCCATGTTGTGTGTCTTAGATGCATGCTAGTGTGTGTGAGTTAGAATAACATATTAAATTTTCCTTTAATAAGATTAAGACTTGGAACACAATGAGTGAAGGTCGACCCACGGGTGGGGTGGGGTGGGGTTGGGTGCCTAACACCTTCTCATTCCATACCTAAACACTGGACTTGTGCTTTGATAAAAGATCAATCCTTTCACGAAAGATGCTATATTTATGGTTCCTAAACCTAAACTAAGTGGTGACCCCATTTACACCTTTGCCATAGTTCACCTTAGGCCAAGGTGTATATTCCCAATCACGAGGATGAAACTACATCGCGGGCGCTTGCGCCCGCAATTGTAGGCTTGTTTTTGTGCTTTTTGGTGAATAGTAATATATATCAATATGCCTTACCAAATAAAAATGCTATTAGATGAGACATTTAGATTTAGGGCTGTAAACGAGCCATATCATTCCAAGTATTAAAAGTTTAGGCTTATTCATTTAGATTTATTTCAAATGTGAGCTAAGCTCGTGCTCATTACCAAACAAGATTATATGTTCAAGCTTAGTTTTTAATATTTTGGTCAATTTATTCTTTTTCAATATATAATAAAACCATGACTAAATTTATTTACCCTTTGCAATTCAATGAATTTTCACTATAAATTGACTGTTGATATTATCAATAAATTATAAATAATAATTTGATATCATATAAACTTATTTACAAAATTACGCAATCATATCTCACGCCTACATAAGTATATTTTTAGAAAAATATTTATATATTATATATAGTTAAATTAAGCCTCATGTTCACAAACTTGTTCATGAACATATTATAATATTTGAGTTTTCTGGCTCATTTAATAGTTGAGCCTAAACTTGGGTTTGGGCTTTGGCTTAAGCTTGAATTGTTTACTAAACAAACGAACATAAATAAGTGTTTTCTCAATTCAATTTCGAACTATTCATAAACAGTTTGGTTCATTTACAACCCTATTTGGATATATAAAACTATTTTGCAAATGATATATATATATATATATATAATATAATATAATATAAGAGCAACATTGGGATCAAGTAATACCTAGTGCTAGTGACATCATTTGGGTGTTACATGCCTATGATTCGTATCACCTTTCCTCACCCACCACCCACTTATCAAAAAGATCAACATTTGGATGGCCAATTTTTGTTTTTTTCAAATTAAATGTGGGATTTGTGAATAGAAAAAATTAAATCACTTTCATATTACTTATTATACATTAATCATAATTGAATGTGTTAATAATAATAATAATAATAATAAATCTATTCTTAGATTCCTTGATTATATAAGCTAAAAATATATGGACCAAATATTATTTTTTTTTTTAAATTTTTCTAAGAATTCATTCTACAAATTATCAATGCATTTTTTTTTTTAGTATTTATTGATTTACAATTTTTTGGGGAACTTTGCTCCCGAATTCTCAAAATATTGCATATACTTATCCACACACATACAGATATGATAAATTAAAAATATTAAAATTTATTATCATTTCTAAAGATAAGGCTATGAAATATAATACCAGTATAACTAATGATGGTCTTACAATGTATATTAAGCATATTTAGTGTTCATCAGAAAAGAATTAAGCATATTTAGTAATATACGATATGTGTTTCATTCCATTTACATTTTTTTTAACAAAAATATTAAGATTATATAATTTTTTTATTTATAATTTTATTCCATATTAGTAATAAACTAATGTTATCTTAGTATAATTTCATAAGATACAATAAAAAACAAGTATTTTTCCCAATCTCTGGTTGTTTTTTGAAGCAAAATAACAAAACAGATGATGTTTATTATATTCTTTCATCCACTTACTTTTAAAAAATTACTATGAAAAAGATCTAATCATCCTAGCTACAGAAAAGCCTTAATGTATAAAAGGAAAAAAAAAAAAAAACCATGTAAGATTAAAATAAAAATATGTTGATGTATAAATAGTAAAATGGTTATTTTAATGATTTTATTAATTATCATAATTAATAATACATTTTGGCATAATAAATAGTTGTACTACTGATATAATAATATCATTAAAGCTTTGTCAGTTAAAGTATTTTGTACATATATAATAAAAAATATTTGATTTTTTTAATAATTGTATTCATTATAGAAAAATTGTATTAAAAAAAGTATGTATATTTATTATTATTATTTTTTTGTAGGATAAGTGATTTTGTTTTTTGATAACAATAAATGATTTTTTTTAAGTGCGTACATGTAACATATAGTATAGTATACGTATTTATATTAATATCATGTTAGCAAATAATAATTTTTTTTTGAGAAATTAGCAAATAATAAATAAATTATACTAATCATATTCATTTATTTTTAAACTTTATTACAGTGGATAAATATTTTCTCAAGAAAAATAAACAAGATTACATTTTCATTCTTAAACTTTAAAAAGTTCATTTTTCGTTATTAAAATTTTTAAATATATTTTTTAAAATAGTTTAGGGACAGTGATAAGAATGAATAAAGAACTTTATTCAATAGTCTAGGGGTTAAAAATGAACCTTTTAAATTGAAACTTGATAAATGTAACATTTTCAATAGCTTATGGATGAAGAACAAACTTTTTGTAAAGTTTAGGGACAAAAAAAGAAAAAAGAAAAAGAAAAAAAAAGCCAACATTTTAAAGAGTAGATTAATTTGGGCTCTATGTTTTATTTTATTTTAGTTTATATTTCTCTAAACATCTTTAGGATTACTTAGATTGATCATCTTCTAGCTAATTCTTATTTTTCGGAGAAAAAATTTAGTAAACAGACTCCAATATGAAATATCTCTTCTTTTTTAAAGTTACATATATTTTAACTTTTAAGTACAGCAAGTAGTGATTATCAAAAACAAAAACAAAAAGGTACAGCAGGAAGTGCTAAGGTTAGTAAAGAAAAATGTTCTATATAAGTAAAGCAAAATGAAAAATATGATTTTCATTGATAAAATGGAATATGATCTTATAGTAATAGTTTCTAGAAATTTACTTAGATAGCTCATTTTATTTCAATAGTACAATAGCATCATCATTAATGTAACTATAAGTTCATATTCATTCACTTGTATATTAGAAATTTTAAACAGTAACATTATATTAACAACATTTTCACAACAAATTTTAAGTAGTAAGATGCCATTGATTATAATATAAGCTCACAGTAACATCACTATTATATATGCACATATTAATATAATAGTTTGTCACCAATAAATTGTTGTGAACATAATATTATTCAATTTTAAACCATAAATTTCCTGTACCTTGCTTAAATTTACATTATTTACAAGTAGGATAATAGTATTAAAATGGAAGCCTTTCACCTTTTGATGACTTCTTTTAATGTTGTCCGATAAGCTTCAATTTTTTCCATATTAATATTTTAATTGAGTTCAAAATTAAATTTTATAAGGATTCCCTATAAAATCTCTTATATTTACAACATTTATTAGAATTTCTTCCTATTATATTTTCTTTAAATAGAAAAATAGATTTTTTTTAGGAACTAGTAAAATAGATAGTTATATACACAAAGTCACAAACACAATTTTGAATACTTGTTAATAACTATCGTAATTATCAAGTTACATATTTAATAAAAAATAAAACATAGAGATATCATATTATATTGATTTTTTTTTAATCGACTAGTAATAACATATGTTCAAAGTAGGTATTGATTATATTTTCAATATTTGACCTAATCAGATATTAAATTTCCCAATTGAGCAGGTTCTCCAGGATGTGTTGGCAGCCAATAATGCCTTCCTTCGAGCCATTCTTACCAAACCTCTTGATTTAGTTGTCATCGCCCCTCTCAGAGTTTGTTGGAAGCCACCTCGTCAACCTTTTTGTCTCAAGGTTAACTTTGATGGGGCAGTCTTCAAAGATGTGAACAGAGCTGAAGTTGGGGTGGTGATCTGAGACGAGCCGGGTTAGGTTCTTGCATCCATGGCCGAGCAAGTTTTACTTCCAAATTTGGTGGCTGCAGTGGAAGCAATTGCAGCAGTTAGAGCTGTAAGCTTTGCCAAGGAGATTGGTCCTAATTCTATTGTTTTAGAAGGAGACTCGGAGATTATTATTAATTCTTTGAAGAGTGACGAGGTTTCTCTCTATTAAAAGACATTGCAGTTCCTTTGCTATTTGTAGTTTATCTCATATCAAAAGACAGAGCAATTTTATTACTTATCACATTGTTAGGCATGCTAGATATGTTAGCAATTTTACAGTGTGGAAAAAGGATGTTCATTCTCACTTAAATGCTGTAATCCTAATTGATTTGGCTAACTTTTAGTAATAAAATTCCAAGTCTCTTCTAAAAAAAATATTAAATATGAAACACCTATGGTCTTTGCGTTGAAAATTACATTTCCAATCCTCTCGTGAAAATGGGATGGTCGGTGAAATCACAAATTCAACTATTCAAATCTGTGAAGTGTGTGAGTTACTTACCAAAATAAAGAGGGAAAAAAGTCTCTATGAAGTAGTCAAGTGGATTTTTTTTTAAAAAAAATTTATATTCTGTAGTCAAGTGGATTAATTCTTTTTGAATATCCATATAATTTTATTTTTATTCTTATAGTAACATATATAAAATTTTTGGTCTATAATTCGTATTTTCTTTTGGTCAAAATGCATAAACACCCCCTAAGGTTTAGATCAATTGCAAGCTGATTTTTTGGACTTCTATTTTTTCCCTTATAACTCCATGAAACCTTCATATTCGTGAAATTGACCCTTAGGACTAATTTATGTTTTCTCTTAGTGATGGAAAGGAATAATGTGACCATCAAATGAAACCCAACAACTAATTTTAGCAAAAAAAAAATTTAATTGTTATATGTGCTTTATTTGGCACAAATCAATTGTTGGGTGGCATTCGATGGTTACATGATTTTTTTCGTCATTGAGGGCAAATAGAAGATAGTCTCAAAGGCCGCGCATTTTTGATGCGGTGTGGGGGATAATGGCTGTGGTTCAAGTTTTCAGGAGGGAGATTAACACACATATACACTTAGATTAAATTAGAGTAGAAATTCTATCTTATATAAAATAAAATAAAAAAAAGATAGTCTCAAGGGTTAACTTCATGAATATAGAAATCCTAGGGAATAATAAAGAAAAATTAAAAGCCCATGGGGTTCATTTGGAATTGACCCAAATCCCAAGGAGTGTTCATGCATTTTTGCTAATATTAATATAATATAATTGAGACACATGGTAGGTTTGAATGAATTGTTAGTAGATCTAACACATGTGACGGGTTTTATATATTGCACTTATTTATCTGAGAATACAAAATAAGACTTGAAACAAATAAAGAATGCAAAATCCAAAGTGCTAAGAATCTAAATTCAAAAAATAAGATTAGGTTAATAATTATCAAACACTACATAAGTTATTTTGTTAATTCTAGTTTTGCAAGTTCCTTATATGGTTGTAATTTTCAATTATAAAAGTTAAGGGAAAGTCCAAAAAACACCCTATAATATTATCTGCGGAAAATTAAACACCATATTTTTAAATGTGCTACGTTAAACCCCATGTACATGTTTTCATTATTATGCTAAACGAAACCCCATCTATAGTCTCAAGTGTTTCATAATATTCAAACGTTTGGTATAATAATGAAAGTATTTAAGTGATTCTCAAAAAAAAAAAAAAAAAAAAAAGTATTTAAGTGGTACGTTTGAAAGTATGAGGTTTAATTTGTTATTAATATAAAATTATATATATATTTTAAATTTCCTAATATTAATATTATGGTGTTCCAGATCCATGACTTATCAAATCCAGCACGCAATAATGTTACTCGAAGGCTAAGAGTGGCTAAATTTTGGCCTCAACATATAGTAGGAGAAGGGTATATTAATTTCTGTTTTATGAGATGCGGTCCTAGTCATTAAAATCATCTATTTACACCCTCCAATTAATATGTCTAGACTTATTTTGCATATATTAAAAACCGATTTCCTATATAATTTTCAAATTTGATAATTAATTGTTTACTTCTATAGAATTTAATCTCTTCTTTATTATGTTTTCTAAGAGATTGTATATGCAAAGTTGAAACATCTTCTCTTATTACAAGACAATAGTTGAAGTAGGCACAAGCTTAGGTTACTTTTTGTTTCTTTGAGAAGTGACAAGAATAGACCAATAAGTTACTTTGTATCGATTTTTTCAGAATGACCATGCTGTTAGTACTGGTGTTTGTAAAGTTGACATACGTTGTTGATACAATTTCTAATAGTTTATACTTTTATAAGATAGCTACTATTTATTTCATGGTACTAATTAACTAAGCCCCCGATTTGACTAAGAGGTAAAAACTTGATTCTTGAGTATCATTTGAAGATTTCTTCGTGCTATGCTAGCTTGTATGTGGTCCATGATTATTTGACCGGCCTACCATGTTTTTAGGTTTGTTGTGAGGTGAGGGAGCATACCTAAGTTCTTGATTATGGGGTACAGTACTGGTAACACATCTAAGATGGCTAGCACTACCTTTTAGAATGACTACCAAACTTTTACTGAATTTTTATATGGACAATATCACTTATTTATTTCATCAGCAATGAAGGGAATTATTGGGCACATTTTAGATTTATGGTGTATAAACTTGGGAAGAAAATTTAGACCATAATCTTTTGTGCTACAACTCTAATGTGGTAGATAATGAGTAGTAGAGAAATAATGGTTGGTTTATGTGAAAGTAATATATAGTCAGTTATAATAACCACAATCTTTTGTGCCACAATTCTAATGGGATAGACAATGAGTAGTAGAGAAATAATGGCCGGTTTATGTGAAAATAATATACAGTCAATTACAATAACTAAGATCTTTTGTGCCACAACTCTAATGGAGCAAACAATAAGTAGTAGAGAAATAATAGCCGGTTCATGTGAAAGTAATATATAGTCAGTTACAATAATTAGCCAACAGGATAGGATAGTTGTGAAAAATAATGTTGTGATTATATTTTCATTAAAACAAAATGTAATATTATTTAAAGTATCATTCACATTTTTCAATGTATACCTAAATTTTTTTACAATAATGGAGTAAACAAAACAAATTTATCCAAATATATACATTATCACTCTAAAAAAACACAATCATTTTCATATCTTAATTACCACTTTTTGTTGTTGTTGATAAATATCTTAATTATCACTTATATATGCATTATTTTCCGTACTTGTTAATAATGATGATAAGATGCTATACTAGTAACATTAGTGAATGGATAATGTTTATTTCACACGCTGTCTAAACAACTGAAAACGTAAATTTAAGTCACAATCATTCATGTTTTTAGTTATTCTGGATAATATTTATTTGCAAACAATGTGTGCAACATATTTTTTTTTCCCTAAATGAATAGTGAATATATAGATACAACTTTCACAATGTGGGCAACATATTTGATCCTTCTTGATTCGATCAAATCAATCTATGTTAGGTGATTGATGATGATTAGTAGAGAGAAACTACAAAGAAAGAGAATCCTGACCTGATGAGCACCATAACTCTGCCACAGTACGTTCTCCTATTATATTCTCTCTTTTTCACACAGTATCACTTTGGCTAACCTACAATCATGTCGTGATCAAAAGGACACATTGTATTTGCTCCGTGGAGCCCTCCTCCCTGCAGTACCACCCAGTAGAGAGCGCTTGTCTCCATCGTGACATACATGCATATATAATGTTTCCATACATGTACACATAAAACATGTAGATGATGACCATGCATATAGATGAATGACTGAATGAATGAATTAAATGATGAAAACGACATTGTTAAAAAGCTTAGCAAGTGGGTACCTCTAAAAATAGGTATAAAAATCAACGGTCACAGTCATAAGTTCGCAACCCCTATAAAAAAATAAATAATAATAATGATGTTCACTCACCCAAAAAGACCTCTATGATGTTCACGTACTTTGAAGAAAAAGAGAGTTTTATTAAGTTTTTTAAGCCCTACTCTCCGTGAAGTCAAAATCATGTACTCGCAGGCTTTGAAGGGACACCTGTTCCTTATAATGTGTGTCTTACGTTGGACATTTTGGTTTCAACTTTACAATTAAGGAAAACAAGATCTGGAGCGTGAACAACACTCTAGGAAAATCACGTCCATGATGTTGAGTATTTTGGTTCAGCCGACGACCTAACATGAAAAAGAGATTTAACATTTTAGGCTTAAGATCTGTTGTCTAATCTCTCGATCATACTCAGAAAAGTTGGCTCTTCGACTGTTTGTTGAGTTATTATTGTTGGACTATGCCCGTGCGAATCTAGGTGCTAATGTCTTTTGTTGATGGTATATAGATTCTCCTAAAATAAAAAGATTCCAAATTAGCTGATTTAAAGCTAAAAAAGAATCCATCCAAAAAAAAAAAAAAAAAGCTAAAAAAGAAAGTCAAAGACCTCGTTCGCCTTGCTTTTTTTGGGTTCGAATCATGCGGAATGTATTAAATATTGAAGCGGTTTAACTCGTCGCGGTAAAAAATAACTTATTCTCAAAATTTCACAATTTTTATTTAGGACAAAAAAAAAAAAAAAAAAAAAAATTCAAATCAAATCTATTTTTGAAAACTCACTCACTTTGTTACTTTCTGTATATGATAAAGGAAAGTGGGGTATAATTTATATGTAATTAGAGAGTACATAACAAAAGTCAATAGTCCATGGGAAAATTCATGGATTCCCATTTGTATTAGATCCCATATATAACAGTAGTATACAAAAGATGGACCATTGTTATATTCTTCTAAGCTACTAGTTTGCTTTCGTACACTTTACGCAAATTCATCTAAACACTCGTTGACTTTATGATAAACGTGACGTATAAGGACAATTTAATCGTGGTCCAGTAAATTCTTGCAATCACATACCATAATAGAAATATCCGGAGCCAATATACAATTCTTAGCCAATTAATTACTAGGAGTTTACTTATAATGTGTTTCTAGCCCATATTCCAAGCTAGAGCAAAGTTCAACTATATTATTCGTTGAGGTATCTACATGAAAAGAGGATCCTTTAATCAATTGGCCTTGCCAATTTCTGTGGAGGCTCCTCCATCCACCCTACTCGGGTTAGCAGCATATATTTTTCAAAGGATTACACGTAAAAAAAAAAATGAAGGAAAACTATTTTTGAAAATTCACTTAAAGAATTATCTTCCTAATAATTTAGGGTTTGTTTGTTATTTAGTGTAAGGGCCACGTTTGGAACACTAGCCCAGACGATGGATGGACTTAGACCCAAAAAGTCTAAAACAATGAATTTGTAGAGAATGAGTTGGAAAACTGGGTTAGAATGAGTTGGATTGCGAATAAAGTGGGCCCAGTTGACCAGAATAGAGAAACAGGTTAAGTTGAATTAGAGAAAATCGTCCTTGGTACAGTCCGAGGAGATCAGTTCTTATATATACCTTACAAGTTTGATTACAGAGTTGGTTCTTCATTGTTTCAGTGTTTCTCTTGTGATTTTTCAATCCCCTCTCCATGGAGGATCTTTACATTATATAGTTCCCTTTGGACGATCTTGATCCTACACTTGTCGATCATTCAAGTTGCTACTCGAGTGCTTATCCTATCAAACACCCTTTCAGGCCTTTTGTGAGTTGTGGTAGTCAAAACAGTACTGTTTAAGGGTCTTCTTCACATAAATGTGGCAAGAAAGTTAGCTGCAGGACATTTAATACGGTGGTAGCAGCTTTTCCTTAGATATTTCCTTACTCCCATTCTTCCAATACGTTTCAACATGCACGCCCCTCTCAGTGGAGTTTCCTGTAGGGTCACTTTGAGCGATAGAATAGGCATTTGATTTGTGCTTTGTTCATCCGAGGAGACAATCCTTCTCGGACCACTTTTGTCAACCTCTTCACTTGCATGTTACTTATAGAACTCTAAACTTGACATCCTTACTATTGTTTATTCATCATCGGACCAATCAACGTCCTCGGCCAAAACCTAAGACCCAATATACAATTTTGGGTCCTTATCCCTACAATTAGTTATGTTGCTTATTTGATTTATATATGCATATCTTTTTAGTTTTATTTTTTTAAATTGCTTCTCAGTTTTTTTTTTTTTTTTTTTTTTTTTTTTTTTTTTTTTTTTTTTTAACCACATGATCTATTCCAAAGATGTACTAAGAGTTAGGCATTTTTATGAGACTCAAATTCATTGGTATTTATTTTACGACATTTGTCTTATCTATAATCTATAATATATAAACCGAAGTTGTTTGACTTTTATTTGTTGATCTCATAATATTATGCCACATGAACTTTTAAGAACTCGCACTTTATTCTAATATATATTCTTTTCTTTTTTTTGACAAAAATATTTTTTAAAATTGAATTTATATTTTATTCTATATTTAATTAGAACCTTCATTAGAATCTTGTAAACATCATATTATCTTTAAATAGTAGACTATAAAATTATATATATAAACACAATCATAATAAATGTATAATGCTATAATATATGGTTATGTATAGAAACACAATTATAATAAATTACTAATAACTACCGTAATGATCAAATTTCATATTTAGAAAAAAAAAATCATATTATGTTGGACTTTCTCATGTATTACATAAGTGACCGACTGGTATCTACTCTATTTTCCAAGACAACTAAAATTTGGGCAGGGACTAGAGTTTTATATAATTGTTGTATTTAAACAGTTGGTAATTAATTAATTAATTTATGGATTAGTAATAAGCAAAATAAAGTGATGAAAATAAGTTCATCTATACACAAAAATTGGGAAGGCAAGCATGCATGCATCGGCTAATAGATACCTTTTGTCTTGGACTATCATTGATGGTATTAGAGGAAAGTCTTTTTCAAGTTGTTAGATTAAATGATTAAATTTACCATTTTCTAACCATTTAAGTTTTTTGAACAATTAATAATTTATTTTGAAATAAAGAGATATGATTAATACAAACTGGACCAAATGATCTACAAATTTAGCAACACACAAACCATCAGACAGGGATTTGAAGTACAATCTCCCTAGCTAGCTGTATCTATCCAATTTTATACTCTTTTGTTGGCTCTGTTGTACGAAGATTATTCTTGGTGGTTATTTCAATAAATCATTCCTTTAGTTAGCCCCAAAAAAAGTACGATAAAGTAATTTATACGTCTTAAACTATATTTATTTTTTTATACAGTTAAAAAAAAAAAAAATCTCAAATTGTTTTTGGTAGTAATTTGAATTTTTTTGGAATTTATTATTTCATTTGGGTGGATCAATTATATACATCAATGGAGGCAATTTTTCCAATGAAAAATTAAAATATTCGAGGTGTAGTACTACTTAATAGTTGTGAAAATTATTGAATGCCTGGTTTGAAGTCCTTTTCTTGTAGAAACTACTACTTAATAGTTATGAAAAGTATAAGTTCCAATTTTCCAATGAAAAAAAAAAATTGAGGTGTAGTTTCTGCTAATATAATTCACAACTACCATTAAGCTTAATTAAGAACAAATTAAAGAATTGACTTCCAGTTTAACAAAAATAAAAATATTTAACGAATTATATATTTTAAAAATTATGGCCTAACAAACTAAAATTTGGATATCAAAGTTTTACTGAATATGTTTTGCGGGCCAAAGAAAGAGTAAATATTGTTTTTGATATCTTAGTACGATTTTTTTAAACCATTTTATATCCCATTTTTAGTACTGTGTTTATAGGATAGAATTTTCCTTCATATTAATTTTTCTCTCTAAATTTATACTCTTCATATATATTTTTAATTAATTATATGTTTATTTTATAGTTATTTGCCTTATTTAAATGTTTAATATATGGGTCACGCTATTAAAATATATATGGATAATTATATGAATTTTCATGTCATGGGTTGAAACCAAAACCTTTAACTCTATTTGGAAGAATTTTTGTCATTTTTTTTTATATATCTAAGTAATCATAAACCAAAAACATAAACTTAATATTTATATACACGATCTCATGATATAATGCACAAAACCACAAAATTATGAACTTTTTTACAATCTAAATTCTATAAGTAGATGATCTATTCAATCAACGGAAAAGGAAGCATAAAGAGTATCCAAGCCCCACATGTTACTCAGATCTATTTGAGGGTTTTAATGGTCTACTTCTGACAGCTTATAATGATTACTTTAATTAACATAGCTATTGAAAATACATAGTCAAATTAAAATAAGAAATTTTTTAAAAAATAAACGTAAAATCTATAAATAGTGGTATATAGCATGTGGTTATGGAGACCAATGAACTTCACACGGATTTTTTTTTCTTTTCTAAAGCACTATAATAAATGATCTAAATCTCTTGTCTTTTTGTGGAAAATAATGTAACTTTTAGGAGAAAAAGCTACTGCATAGAGATGCACTGTCGGGTCACAAATTCTTACGTAAATGGAGAAAATTTATAGTTCCTCAAAGTGTAAAAATTAAATTAAGAATTCTCTCTCTCTCTTGAGTGTCAGTCTGTCAGGTCTCTTGAGCACAATCCTGTATTTTTCTCTTACTAAGTAAAATATGAGTCATCAAAATGATCAAACCACACATGCTGATTGTACTAAAATTGACTATTAATTATAAGGAGTGTCAATTTTTGATCAATGCATTTGCTTGATTTTTTTAATGGAATTTTGTATATTGATCAGTTCTCACACAATTCTTTTTACAAAGTAAGGTTGTACAAAACATTTTCCTAAAACGCTCATTTGTCCAGACTGCTCTGACTTATGTTAACTTGTGCGGGATAATTTATAATGTGAGGCAGTGTGGGTTGGATGGTTTGACATGTGGGTTGAGATTTTTCTTCATTTTTCTATTTGAGAGAATGAAGAAATATTTGAAATAATATATATTAAAAAGGTCAACTAAAATACTTTATTTTATGGCCCAATTAGAGAAGGCTTATTTTATTATTATTATTTTTTAAGTGAGAGAAGGCCTAATTCAAGTAAATGTATATAGTATAAAATTTTCAACTTGCACAATCTGCTAATTAGTTACTACTACCTAAATTTTCAACCAATCCACTGAATTTTAAAGGTTGGTGGGGGTGATGGGGGATTGGAATTTTTTGAACCTGCCAATGATAGGTTAGTTAAGAGTATTGGCCTCAAACCACCATTTTTTTTTTTGGCTATTATTAACTCAAAAATTGAAATGAGTAGGAATGAAGTTTATCATATAAGAAGCTAATGGTAGGTGCAGTAGCATTTTATGGCTATGTTTGGACAAAGAAATTTGAAATTTTGAAAAAATAGAATATACATGGATGATAATTTGAATCTTATCGTTTTAAATTTTCATTATTTTGACCGGTATATTTGAAAATGAAAAAAAAAAAATTATAAACTACAATACTGACGGTATGACAAGTAATGAAGATGATTTGAAAATTGTAATATTGGAACAAGTTGCAAATTAATAACGTGATCTCAGTTAGCTCAGTCAGTAAAGTCTGTTGATGGTTGTATAAGAGATCTGAGATTTAATCCTCGCCTACATAAAAAACTGATTAGTGTCTTGATCTGATGATAAAGAGTTATCATTAGGAGCGGATGCCATAAGTTAAAACTCTCTAAAAAAAATGCAATTCATTGTTGATGAGTAATATGCTAATATGGCACCTCAACAGAATATAATGATGCGGCAGCTTGGCCATGCTATACTTGCAACTTGGCCAAGGAAAAAAAAAAAAAGAACTTGACATAGCCAAGCTAGCCTTGGTGGGAAAACGACGAAATGTCCATTAACCCCCCCCCCCCCCCATATGGAAAGGCATTTAAAACCCAACTAACCACCGAGTTTTCTGGGATATCACCATTTTTACAGGATGTGATCCATAATGGAGAAAAGAGTGCCATGATTTGAATTTCAAATCTCAAGCTTGAATGACCAAATGAGTCTATCCCCAAAAGCAAGTATAAAGGGAGGCTATCTATAGAGAAAGGTAGGAATAATTTAGATCTCATTCTACACAAAAAAATTCTTCAGATAGAAACCTTATTGACTAAAGCATCGGAGAGCACCCTACTAGTTCACTGGAGACGACTCTTTAGGTATTTTTCTTTTTCTTTAGAGCATCTCCAGCAATCAATGCATAGCCAAAATATAGCTAATATTTGCTCAAAATCTCTACTGTTCATGCTCCAGCAGTTTAGCTATATCCGGAAATTTTTTTTGCTAATGAACAGTAGCTCATCAGATCTGATGAGCTACTGTACATTAGCAATTGAATTTCTTGCATTAAAATATTATACCAACTCTTTATTTTATCAATTCTTTCTCTCTCATCCGGATTTCTTTTTTTCTCTCATTCTCTTCGTTGCTTCCTTTTTTTTTTCCCTCTCATTCTCTCCATTGCCGTTGCTTTTTTTTTTTTTTTTTTTTTCTCATAAACCAAATGAAATCAGAAAAAATAAAAGAAAAAAGAGAAAAGAGAGAGACCTGTTCATGAGCAAAAGAACTAATCCAAACACAAAACACAAACCACAAAACAAAATCCAATTCTTAAAATAAATTTGAATCAGAACAAGCAAGTATGAAAAAAAAAAAAAAAAAAAAAAGCCGATTTGCCCCAGCCTGGCGGTGGAGATGCTGGAGCGGCGGTGGAGATGTTGGAGTGGTAGTGGAGATGCATGCGGTAGAGGCCAAGCCAATCTCTCCCAGTCTTTCTCCTCTCTCTCTATCTCTGTCTCTCTCTTTTCTCCGATGAGAAGAGCAAATTTTTTTTTTGAGGAACAGAGGAGCAAATGAGATGTTGCTGGAAGGTTCTGGAGGAGAAAAGGAGAAAAAGAAATAAAAGAAGGGGGATAGAGGACACGTGTGTGGAGGAGAATCAAATGAAAGAATAAAAAATCCTAATTGGGAAATTTTATCACAATATTTTCACAATAAATTTTAAGTAACAAATTGTTATTAGTTAATATTGGCGAGAAAAAAATAATTTCAGTGGTGAGTTCAAATTAGAATTAGTAACAACTTTCCACATAAATTTTGTTGTGAAAGTATTATAAAAAATGTTGTAAATATAACACTTTTCATTAAAAAATATAATTGTTGGGAATAAATATAGGAAAAATAAATTATGATAAAGAATGAATAAAAAATGAATAAAGAAATAATATTTAAATGAGATAGAGAATGGGATAGAGAATCTGTTGGAAGTGTATTTGAAAAAGTGGATAGGTAAAAGCTAAATGTCACTGTTCATTCTCTAAACAGTACAAAAATTTGCTGAAGCTGCTGGAGATGCTCTTAACATGTATTCATAGATCAAGTCAAAGTTGTGATCAACTGAATCATCAACTATAGAATTTTAGTTTGAGATTTAGATAGTTGCAAATAATAACTTTTAAAGTTTATTGGAATTTTTAAAATAACTTTATTGTTAATTCAAATTGGGAAATTAATATTAGAAATTTCTAAAATTACAACTTTTACACAATTTTTGGATGGGAAGAAATAGGAGGTCAGGAATTAATTAGTTTCTTTGGTTTGATTGGATGAGAGAAAAAGGGTTGATTTGGAGTAGTATAATTTCCATGTACCCTAGCCTTTTGCTAATAGCCCAAATTGGGCGGAAAGAGGGCAAAAGGGAGAGTGATTCATGATAAATTTTGACTTTTATATTTTATAAAATTACTAATATGCCCCTTATAAGTCAAATATGTTTTACTATATAATTTTCCTGAGGGCCACAAATGTAAAACACACAATTTTTCTGTTCTTTTCTTTTTGCAAACCAAACAAAAGATAAGACAGAATATATATATATATATATATTTTTTTTTTTTTTTCTTTTATTTCCTTTCATATATCCAAACACACCAAAAGAAAATATTTCTCATTTCTCTTTCACTTTCCTTCCTCTTTTACTCTGTCTTCCCTTTCGTGCAACTATAATCAAACATAGTAATAGCAGCTTAAAATCCTTCTGTCTAGACATATATAGCATAACCTCTTGATCTTACTTAATTCCGGTGCGTTTAGAATTTCAAATCTCATAATTAGAGTTGTTTGTTTGGCCATATATTTAATTTTAACAGATGAAAGTAGCTAGCTAGCAACTGAGCCATTTTAAGTCCACGAGGACAAGTAAAAACCATTCATGTGAGTTTTATGATTTGTAAGCTACGTACGTTGTCTATGTTTTTAAGGGATACTAAGATTAATTTGTATCACAACCAACATAGTAATTTTTTCCGGGCATATATCTAATTGTCATCATATATCTAATTGTCATAACTGTGAGTTTTAAAAACTCAACTCTCAATGTTGTCAATGGACCACATGAACTTATTATTCTGGTGTAGAGTAGAAGGGAATCGATTAAGTTTTCAACTTGCTGTATAGCATATAATCGACTATACGCATTTCATGCAATTTCTTGGTCCTTTTTTTTTTTTTTTTTGCCTTTTCTTATCCAAACAATTAATAAGTCTTAAATGCTTTCGTGTCTACATTTTTTAATATAACAATTAACTCTAGATTGACAAGTTTTGTTTACAATGGTAAGCTGTGGCAAGTTATTACTAATAAATAAAAAGTGATGTTAGTGGTAGGTTGAAATAAAAATTAGTAAAAACTTATCAGTTTAACAATTGTGAAATTTGTTCATAGAATTACTTCTAATGTAAACCTACTTTTGTAGTTTGTGTTAACTGTTCCATCTTCTATAAAAGATGAAGTAGTGTTATAAACACAACAATTTTTACAATAGTTGAATTGATATGTTTTATTAGTTTTCATCTAAATCCATCATTAACATTGTTTTATTATTTACCATTAACCACTTATTATTTAGACAGTTGTGATATATTTTGTGAAAATTTAAAAATTTATTGATTATTGCACACCATCCATGTGTCTTTGTGCACCATTTTTGAAATGTTACGTGAATAAGATGTGAAAAAGTTGGTATTTTTTGTAAGCATAGCATTTCTTTTTGGGTCAAGGTAAATTTTTTTTTTGTTTATCTCAATTTATTTAAATAATATAGTTTTTATATATTTTTAGAAATAAACTTTTTTTTTATCACACATTTAACATAAAAATTATCAAAAACTATATATCTTCATAATCACCCTTTCAAAAAAAATATATCTTCATAATCATTATACAAATAACCTTTTAAAGAAAATTGCATTAGCCAGCCAAACACACACTATAGTTTATTAAGGATGGTTGGGATTAGGATGACACGAAAGAGAGTAGCGCGTGTGAGGTAATCTTTTACCTCTTAAAGCAGAATCTTTGTTTTTTTTTCCTCATGGGCGAGTGTATGTACTATCTAGTATGTGTAATGAATGATAGTCATCGAACGCATGTACTCCTAGTCCCCCACCATAATCATAAAATATGGAGTGTAACTAAAATATACTAGTTTTCACTTTCAAGTGGTAAATAATAATAATGTAATACTAGGATCAAAATTAAAGCTATAAACATATCAAAAAAAAAAATTAAAGCTATAATTTTATTACTATTTATTCACATGATAAGTTGTAAGTAATAGAATTGTATTTATTACTTTTATTCCACTGAACTTGTAACATGGACATGGACATATTGTAGCAAAAATTGTGTCATTTATTGTTCTAACCTTCAAAAAAAAATTGAAAAGTGAATTATATTGGTAGATAATATTGTATTTAAAAATAAAATAAAAAAGAGGGTGGGGCTTACTAAAAAAGCATAGGCTAGCGCTCTCATAAGTCGCTGTCAGTCATAAATTAGGAAAAGCGAAGAGAGCTATAGAGAATTGAGACCACCACACAGAGCGGGAAAAAATATTATATACTACTAATAAATAAGAAAAAAGAAAAAGTAAAAAAGCTTTCTCTTTCATACACACTGTGACTGTGTCACAGACACAATATACACTTTTCTCTCTATCTAACCTGATTTCCATTTCAATTCCTACCTTTCTTTCTTTCAACTTCTCTCTCTATCTCTCTCTCTCTCTCTCTGTCTTCTCCAATCTTCTTCCGTAATCACCCATCACCCACTTCTCTTCTAATCTATATGTCTCTTTGTGAAAGTCTTTTCCTTTCCTTTTTTTGATTTCAACATGTAGACTCTTTTAGTTTGTTTTTTTTTGTTTTTTCATCTTTCAAGTTTCAACGTTGTCTTAGTGCTTTGTTTTTCTTTCAATTCTTCATCGTCTTAGGTAAAGAGTTTACACAAAAGCATGGCGTTTTCTATTGAGGGCTTCTCGATCCGGTAACTTTGTTCTTCAAACTCAAACTCAAACTCTTTCTTATTATCATGATTTTATGCTTTTTTTTTTAATGCTTTGCTTTCAAAATCTTTCTTTAATTACTTGGTACTTTCACTTCTAACGTGTTCAAGATTTTATGTTCCCTTTAGAGAGTACACTGCGAAGATGAGGACCGTTGACGTGGTCAAGTGCTGGCCTTTCGCCAAAAGCTCAGAGATTAACGTTGGTGATGGTGGTGACGAAGATAAAGATAAAAGCAAAGAAGATATCAAGGCCTCGCTTCCTCCTATCACTGTCGCCAAGTTTCGCTGGTGGTCCCATGAGCTTCAAAGTGTTAAATCCAATCACCAGTTAGCGAGGATTCAAGGAGAACAAGATGGATTTCCAACGAAAGAGAGTGAATTTGGTGAGGAAAGCTCGGAGAAAGCAGTGTCAGAAGTGGCTGAGGAGAAATTGGAGATGGTTTGCCCGGTTTGCCGTGTGTTTACTGCGGCAACTGTGAATGCTGTGAATGCCCATATAGATAGTTGCCTTGCACAGGCTTCGAAAGAAGAGCGTCGCCAAATGAGGAAGGCTAAAGCTCCTAAGAAGAGGTCCATTGCTGAGATTTTTGCTGTAGCGCCTCAGATCGAAGCAGTGGATGTTGATGATGATGATGATGAAGAAGATAGTAGTGGTGGAGAGGTCAAGGTAGGTAGTTTTCAGTTTTCAGCTGGGGATTATGTTGTTTCAACGTTTAAGGGAAAGAAGAAAATGATGAAGAAGAAGAAGAAGAACAAGAAGAAGAAGAATAGGAAGATAAAGAAAAGGGTTTTGGAAGAGAATGGTGTGGCAATTGAGAGCAGGTTGAAGAAGAACAAGAGAAAGTTGACGAAGAAGAAAAATAAGAAGGCTTTGAAAGATGGGTCAATTGCAACCAAGGTTAGTGATTTATATCATGAGATATTGTCGATTTGCAATAGTAATCTCTGTGATTTTGTGTTTGTTTTTGGGTTCTTTTTAGTAATTGTAGTATGTTCATTTTGGATATATTGGTAGCTAGTTTGTATCATAAAATCATGAATAGGTTCTTGATTAGGACTTGTGAATTTTGGGTTGTTTTCTTATGTTACGTTCTCCATTGGGTATTTGCTCTTTTTTACTTTTCTGCTTGATATTACTGCTGAAAAAGCTGGTTAATTACTGCAATACGATTGAGAAGGAGAGCAGTGACCTTGTAATTGTACTTGTTATGTGAACTAGACGGCAATGAACTAGGCTGATCAGTAAGTATAAAGAGAAAAAGTCAAAAAACTAGGAATGGGGTTCTCATGTTTGGGAAGGATTCAGCACCTTATGGAGGTGAGGGTGGGGTGTGGTGAGGTGCTCCAGCTGTACGGTACGGGTTGGGCAGTGAAGGCTTTTATAATTTTGGAAGAGTTTTTGTCCTCGGTTTATCAAAGGGTATCCTTGATTAATGATGCTGCTTTTTCCACTGTTGCAATAATAATTTTTTGGAAGATAATCATTTGGCCCTTTGGGGCCGCACTGATTTTTTGATTTGATGGCTAATATTTGATCATGAAGATTGGTGGAAATATGAATGGGAAAGATGGCCTTGAAGAGGGCAATGTTCATATATATGACTAGTTGGATCTCTTTTCTACATATAATAATTTGAAGGGACTGTTTACAAGGTTAAAAGGGTTGGAGATAACGCTACTAGTGGTGTCTATTGTGAAATGGGGTTGTTGATATGCTAGTCCAGATGATCACTGCATCTGAATATTGTGACTTAGAATGCTATACATCATTATCACATGGACTTTATGTAGTGAACTGGGGCTTATGTCAACTTAATGGCTTATTTTATAAAATGGAAAAACAGTTTCTTATGGTATGATGTTAGTGCAAGTTAAGGGGCGTTTGTTTTTGCATTCTGGGGCCTGATATTGGATGTAAGGATCTTGTCTGCATCTTGGCCGGATGGATAAGAAATGATATTCAAGACTGCTTACATGTCAATTGAAAAGATGACTACTATCTCCATTATGATAATCTTGCTAGGGAGCTATATGGCCTATTGCTGTTGTTGATCTGATGGTATTGGAAACTACTGGATCTCAATTGCTGTAATCAACATGTTCTTTTACTTATTTTATGTGACTTCCTGTGAGTTAAGGACGTTTGCTAAGAATATTGAAAGTTTCTTGCTCTATATAGGCCAAGGCTTCTTGTCCATGGATTACACTTCGTGAATTTGAATCAATTCTATACTTTGGATCAGAGTGAATGATTAGAGAAATAATGCTACTTTAGATGCTGATAATTTTGAGCTGAAATGTGTTGCTCAAGAACTGCACCAGTGGAAAGTCTGCATTGGATTACACACTTCATACTGGTTTTGAAATATTGGATATTACCTCTTATATATAACTAGTTTAGGAGAATGTTAAATTCTTTATGGAAAATAAAATTGACTTTGACACCAAATTTGTTATCATGCGGATTATAATTTGTTAGTAAAAATCATCAGATAGCTATGAAAAGTTTTGTAGTTCGGAACAATTTCTGGCCTGCAATTTATGTAGATTTAGAGATTGAAGAGCCAAGAATTGGGATTGAAGTTATGGTGTAGGACTAGGATCTTTTTAATTTGTTTCTTGAAAAAGTCACCTAGATACTTAGTAATAGTGGAGTATCAATCTATAGAACCTTTGCTAGTTGCATGACAAAGAAATCCACAATAATGTCATCTTATTGACCTTTTGCTAGTAAACATTTGAAAGAAAAACATAGTGTGGATATTCCTCGCATGAGGGTGCTCATTTTTGTTATGGCCTTGGATTTGCATGTGTTGGTTTTTAATCTTCTTTCAATTATTTTACTTATCAGGGAAAAAAAAAAAAAAAATTCTTTTGGATTTTTCTTGGGCCTTATGTATTTTATTTCATCAGTTCATTTGAATTTGTTTATCATAATTCTTGACATGCTGTTGAAGAGGCTAACTAGGAGTAATCCGCAAAGACAACGTTTAGAGGGGACAGTTTAAGCTTTTGTATGCATTTTCTTTTTGATGCCTCTTTTTATCCAGTTGTATCATTTATTTACTATCTTTTTCTTGTTTAGTTCTAAACCATTTCATTCATCATTTGCATTTAACCTCAATTCTAAATTTTCGCTCATGTTTTTGTCTTTACACCTAGAGTAATCCGTAGAGCTGAATCCCATGATATTAGGAATATCTTTTTATGTTAAGAAATGCTATTGGGAACTAATAGGCATTCATAAAATAATTTTATCTTTACTGGACATCTTTTCTTTAAAGTAGAATTCTATCTAAGCAAATTAATGAGACGACATAAATCACCTGTTTAATCTCACAATAGTTTCAGGTTTTGATTCCCATATTGTGGTCAGATATAATTCTGCTGACTTTAGGTCCCTTCTTTTGCAACATTCCAGCAGAATGGTTTTGAGTATATTCATAGTATATTACCATCTATAAATGCAACGTTATGCTGCATTGAATGAATATATCTGTTAACAATAATATTATGGATATGACAATATCTTTGTTCAAGTTCTTAAAGCTCATTTGTCACAACTACGCAATGGTCAATATAACTGTTTCCTTATGTTTTAAATATGTTGGAAAAAGCTTGGGGTAAAAAAAAGGGTGAATGTAAGAGTTACAAATATCATCGAGCTAGTTGCCTATATATAATTTTATAAAAAAGGATGAGTTTTTTTGTGTAAAGGCATCCTTGTAGCTCAACTGGCATCTCTTGTGTTTCTAATGAAGACAATCTAGGGTTCAAATCTCCTTACCCCCATTGTAACTATCGAAAAAGAAAGGCATCAACTGAAATAGTTTCAAGGTGCACACCTTGCTTGACTTTTTTCGGGCCTGATGCTCAATATGTCTGATTTTACATGTTTTACGGAGTTTCAAAAGGCCATTCACTTCTCTACAAGTTGTCTTCTAAACGTCTAGCTGGATATTGAAGTGTTATAAGTTGTGTGCAACTCATTTAACAATCATTTGAACTGCAGAAGTCATAAGATTCTTTGGAAATTCAACTGTGGTTTTTCTTCTGAATCATGAAGAGATGAGAAATAAATACTTTCCTCAAAGCTCTTTACAATAACTTGAATTTGGAGATTTTTCAAGGATTGTAAGCAAACTGTACTCGATATTTTCCCTTCCAGAATTTCTTTATATAGCTATATCTCCTAAGGAGCCCTATATGAGCAACCTCCTTAAACAAACTTCAACTAGGGGGCAGAAAGACATACGTCGATTAACCGCCTAGCTTCAAAGTTTTAGACATTTTCTACGACATGAGCGACTAAAACTTTTTCCTTCAAATTCTATCTGTTTTTGAATGATTGACATTTGACTATCTTTTCCTTGTATTCCATTGTTGTAGATCATATGTTTGCTCTCAACAAAAGGAAATATCATATGTTTGCTCTACATCTTTGCCATGTATCCAAAAATATGAATTTTATGTTAAAAGTGTACATTTCTGTTCCTCTGGCCAATTTTAGCAAGCCAAATGCTAGGCACTTAACTGTCTCCTGTAAAATTTTTACTTCAAACCCTGCTCATACACGTTTCTGTAAAAAGCCTTAAATAATCATCATAACTGAGATGATATATGATTAGAATTTCAGGATTCAACTTAGTTTACTTTGAAATATTATGTTTCCTCCTTTATCTGTAACATTTTATGATATGTTTGTTGTTTTAACTTCTCTACAATTACTACTATATGTTGTTTCTTTAAATCCTTAGTTCGCCCATAACCCAACCTACAAGAATCCTAATCCTAATCTTTAATTTGTAGTGCTGAAATTGCAAGCTTGGTATATGGCAATTACCTTGATGAATCTTCCTTAATGCGAATCCTTTTATAAAAATACTTCCCTTTTATGGTTTTTTCTTCTCTTTATTTGTCAAAAGAATGGAGTCCTTCTCTTCTGTTGCAATGCTGACAGTGCTAAACTAAATTTTGAGTTCAAATGTTATTCTTTAGCTCTTTGACGTCACTTTATAAGTGCCAATGTCATATTCTTTGAGTCTATTTCCCATTTTTCTTCGTCTTCCTCTCCTGTTCATAATCCTTCTATTTGCCTTCCTCAAGTGATCCCGTTTTCTCCATCAGCCAATCTTCAGGAAACCTTTAAAATTATATAGTTGTCAACGGCTGAATGCTGCTAAGCCTTTTTCCTTGCCTGCAGATCCATCTCTAGCTCATCCTCAACCTGTCTCTAATGTTTCTCCTACCAAGATATTATTTCCACCTATTGTTCCCCCATACTTAAATTCTCTACCCATTGCATTGCACAAAGGTAAGCATGGCTGCATCTCTCCCAATATGCAACTTTGTTTCATATGAACACTTGTCCTCGTCTCTCCGTGCTTTCACTGCCTTTGTTTCTTCTGTGATTTTTCCTTAGTCTGTTAAGGAGGCCTTGTTAATTCTTAATTAGAAAAAAAAAAAAAGGGAAGTAGAGATGGTATCATTTCACCATAATGGCACTTAGGAGTTAGGATTTTGTTCCTCTTCCTTCTGGAAAGTATATACGGTTGGCTGTTGTTGGGTGCACACTGTGAAATAGTTACCTGATGGGTCTATTGAGTGCTTGAAGGCTTGTCTTGTGACAAAGGGGTATACCTAGAACAAAGACATTGAATAT
The DNA here is from genome assembly GCF_932294415.1 of Quercus robur. Classification (NCBI taxonomy): domain Eukaryota; kingdom Viridiplantae; phylum Streptophyta; class Magnoliopsida; order Fagales; family Fagaceae; genus Quercus; species Quercus robur. The sequence continues at coordinate 46,616,705 of NC_065541.1, forward strand.
TCTGAAACCTTTTCACCGATTGCTAAGATTGCCTTTGTTTGAGTTTTCATATCCCTAGCTGCTAATCTTGGTTGGGTGTTATTTTAGTTAGATGTGGACAATGCGTTTTTAGATGTTAATTTACATGATGCAGTCTAAGTAGAGTAACGAAAAATGCTGTTTAGACCCCTAGCATGACTTATAACCAATTTTAATGATTTATTCAACAAATAAATTGGGTAGTCAATTAATCACTATTCAAGCATAATATGGAAAACAACAAATCACATCAACCATAAACACGTGCACACATAGACTACTGGCATATTTACACAGAGTGAAAACTCAAATGGTAAAAACACTTCGGAGCCAAGCCAAACTCATCAAATCCACTATGAAGATTGTTGCTATATAGACTTGTTAAGAATGTAGGCCCTGGTTGTGCCAAATTTATCTAATTTTAAACCAAGTTAATTATTAGTCCAATTATGTGCTTGTTCTCAATTGGTTTACTCAAACACCATACCATACAAAATAATTCACATAGAGACAACGATATGATGACCCAAAGAAAATCAATAGAACAACTTATCCCACGGTAAAAACCACTAGGAGGGTTTAACCTAACAATCCCAAGGTAAACAAAATCCACTATGAATAGAATGGAAGTTTATACAATAAACTTAACCTTAAATCTAGTACTACCTCATTCAGTACATACTAACGTGACTCCACGCAACTCCGGATCCACACACTTCTATTCTAGACTTTGTTGAACGTGAATCTCCCACTCACGACTTCAAGCAACCACCTGAAGATTTGTACAAGTAACTTTGTTGTAACTTGATTGCAGTAACTTCAGTTTGATCGCCAGATCTTTAGAACTTCATTTTGATCTTTGGTTGATGCTTTAAGTGAGTCATTGAAACTCTACAATGCTTGTGTACAAAACACGACTCTCCAAAGTCTTGAAAAATGTGCCCTAGGGTTGTTTATATACTTGACTTGAAAACCATGAATTCCTAGATCAAATGGCTGAGAGCAAATAGAACCAGAAAACTGAATATGCACGAATCTCGATGGGTCGACCTGGAATTGAGTTGGAGTTGAGATTCCTGAAAATCTGATTCTTTTTTTTTGCTTGAACCTTAACTTGTCTTGAACTTGATCTTGGAATTAAACACACTAAGATTCCTAAGATTGGTTACACAAGGTCACACTTTGCCAACATAGTCCTATGGACTCAACAAGGCTAACTTATTAAACCTCTAGTAAAAGTAGACACTGTATCAGAGCTCCCCACTCCTACTGCAATTGTTGAACTAGCCTTTAGCCTTCACAGTGATTTGATGCAGCAAGTCGATCGCCGGCTGCCAAACCAATGACTTGGTTACTTCAAAGCCACTTTAAGATTTTGGTGTCGCCTTTTTGGTTTCAATGGCGCATCCAATACACTCTAGGTGATCTTTGGAACTCTCAACCTCTCAAAGATGATCAATGGGAGAGGGTTGGAAGACAAAGAATGCTATCAAATGGTTTGTTTGTTTGTTTTTTTTAGCTGTCTTCCTTCTCACAAACTTAGGGTTGGTATAGGGTTTTTATATAAGCAGGGTTTGGGCTAGTGATGGCTACACAAATGACTTTAAAAGAAAATCTCGAAATTTCCTTAACATGGTATCATTTGATCGAGTCTACCGAGATTTTCTGTCTGATTTTCAATCTCACATGACTGAGCTTGACATTTTGCATAGTGAACAGAAGTTTCGATCTCAGCCTTTTCAACCTTCAGCCTTCATTACCACTATTCAGTATCAAAACCCAACAATACAGATAAATTTGTCATGGAATTAGCCAACACTTAAAAATCTTGACTGGTAACAACCAGGGTTTGTTGCTCAAGAGTATGGGAAGGTTTGTAGACTGTGCAAACCTTGTGTAAGTGATACTAGCCATCCATATAATTTCATTCTGCATGAATATATGAAATCATCTGGGAGCAACTATTAATGGCATGGCATGGGCATGTATGGGAAACATGTTTGAATTGAATCATATGCACTTTCATCTGTCATGAACAGTGCAGAGAAAAATATCCATGTGTCTGAATATGATTGAGATATGTTTGAAACTGAGGAACAAAAGCATTCATGGCATTACTCCATTTTGAATGCATCAGTTTTCATCTGATATCCCTCTGTCCTACAATCTTGGGTACATAATAGAAGTAACATGAAGATGTGCAAACTTTGCATGCATCCATCTGACACCTAGACCACATCTACATGCAGCCTTGCATTCATGCCTTTGAAAAGAGTTAAAAGTCATTCTGTTATGTCCAGAAGCATCACAATGCTCACTGTCTCACTGCATCAATGTGTATATTAAAATATTTTTATCACAATATTTTTTTATGCTTCTAATAAAACTAATACCATCTCATACTTGTGACTCTGAGTATTTTTCAACCTTATGATTTCACAAGATAAATGTCATTGGCAAAAACTAAAAAAGTTATTTTTAAAGCTCCAATACTTTAATTTAGTGTTCTTCCAGGACCCATGGATGCTATTTTCTGAGCCTGCCGCCCATCCTTGTATTATTCTCCTAAGCATAGGGAACATTTAGTACCTTTGACTCCTTTATGTTAAAACTGGGTGTTATAATGAAAGGGCTAGAACTTAGTCATCAACTTACCATGATATTGTAAACTAGTTTATTCTACCCATTAAACCATGTATAGTTCAAAAGCGTTGTCATTTTCAAAACCTTGTATGACATGATGTTACGGGTTTCCTGTTCTTCTCAGGAGAATCTACTCGAGCTCAAACTCCATCCTCCAGTCGAGTCAACTGGAAAACTGAAAGGTTCATTGTGTAATAAGAGGTTTCGAGAGGGCATTTTGGATGCTTCTGCTGCCATCCAAGGAAAGAAACCAAGTCTGAAATGCTTATCTACACAAAAGAAGCTGAAAGTTGTTCAGACATCCAAATTGATTGCAAAGCAGCATAAGCCAGTGATTCCTGTTCGCAGCATTCTCAAAAGCCATAAAAAGGTTGTTTCAGAGCTTAATCCTGAAATTTACAACTTGCATTGTGGTAGTCTAGTGAATCATTCTGCTATCCAACGGTCTGATAGGCATGTTAGGTTCTCAGACAAGGATGACATACTTGGTCCAAGGAAGAAGAATCTTTCAGATGCCTCTGAGCACAGCATTGGCAACCTATTTTCAGATTCTTTTTCTGCTTCACCAGGGAAGGACCAGTCCACTGAATGTGATAAAGAAGTAGCCACTATGGAGATAGATGGAACTGATGATGATGATGTTTTCATTAGTACAGATAACAGAACTGAGCCTCAACCTATAGCAGGGAAGAAACAGTTGCTCAATACTCATGATCATGATGATAACGCATGTTTTTTGAGGCCAGATATTACTTGTCAAGACAAAATAAATCATTTTCCAGAGAAATCAGTGACTCTGAGTCAAATTGCAATTCATGAAGATAATATGCACATGTTTGATCAAGGTCATTCGACTGTGTCACATAAACCTGCATATGCTGGCAATCCTAGACTCATTTCTGCACTGGAAGAAAGGCATAATCCTCATGTAAATGCTCAAGTAGGTGGTAATGTTATCAGAGCTTTCAATGATAGTGGAAAATCGATTGATCATTTTGCAGATTCTATCCATGGAGCTGCTGCAATGAATTCTTTGGAAAATACACGGGCTTCTTCACAGCCTTCATCATCTTGCTTTGTTTTAGATGAAAATGCAAACAGGACACTTCCATTTGTGTCACAATCTGCTACAGAGAATTATAATGGATGTACTCTCAATTACAGACCATTTTGTCATGTGTCTCCAACAGAGTTGATGAGTAGCATCTATCCATTTCCAGAGTGGAAGCATAGAGCAGTTTCGTATAAAGAAAAGTCCATGGATGAAGGATTTTTTGGCTTGCCTCTCAATTCACAAGGTGAGTTAATACAGTTTAGCTCAAGTGGGAGAGGTGGCTTGGACCAGCTGAGGCTACCCAGTACAATAACTGGTTCTTCCAGTTGCTTACCTGTGCACAATCTTGTCCTGCCACAAAGTTCTGGGGATTATTTTAGTGTGAAGAAGAGGCATTTTGTTGAGAGAGAACATCCAAAAGATTCATTAAACTTGTTTCCTTCGCAGAATTATGTTACAGAGATCCCTAAAGGACATTTACCAGCTAGGTTAGGTGTCACTGAATTAGAAGGTGCCGGAAGATCAGATGTTCGCTGGCTTAATTCTGAGAGGGGGAACAACCACTCTGTCCACCTGCTTGATTCAAACCTGAACCTGTCTGATGTTTCTTTCAAAGGATGCTGGCAATATAATCAGGTGCAGAACCAAAATGCTAATGGGATTATTCATCATAAGGAAAATTCAGATAAAATCTTGCGAAATTCTACCCAACCAACAATGCGGCTGATGGGAAAAGATGTAGCAGTTGGTAGAAGTAGTAAAGAGATTCAAGGATTTGAGGATGGGAAGGTGTGGACTGATAAGGAAATCATCACAGAAGATTGTCGTGCACATGCTTCCCTGGAAAAATCATTTATGGAGAGAAATTTTCTGCAGGACTGGATGTTACACCCTGCATCAGGAAAATCGAAGGACGCTCAGTCATTAGAAATTCAATGCAATCACGCTTCACAGAGCAATTTACTGATGAAAGCTCCAGAACCTAGTTTTTCTAACCCATTCCTCAATTGGCAATCTAATGTGGTTCATCGAAATGGCAGCCTTACCATCAATGAAAACCGTAGTAATGAAGTACATTCCTTTGTTCATTCACCTGCTTCATCAGCAATGTTTAGTGGTGCACCCGGCTTCCAGGAGCCCTTTATGTCTGAAGCTGAAACTCTAAGAGTCAATTCTCAGTTACCACTAATATCTACCCATCACATTAACTGTCAGCATATGCCTTGGAGTCCTGTTGAACTCAATCACAAACAGAGTCTACCTCATGCTACAAAATCAGCCTTCAACTTTCCTTTCTTGCACCCAGATTGTAGAGAAAATGTCCAACCCTCTTGGTTTCAGGGATCCTCAACGAGCCTGCCCCCATGGTTATTGCATGCGCAACAGGATAAACCACTAATTACCTCCCCTCAACCTTTTTCTGATGTGGGTGGTAAATACTTTCCCCAGCTTACGTCTGGAACTAATTTTTTTCCTACCCCACCTGTGCATCATTTACCAGAAGTTTCTTATCATTACAATCCCATAAACTCTTACTCACACATGAGGAATTCACTTGGTACAGCATCTATGTTTCACCCTCCACTTGTTTCTGGAGTTAATTCAACTTCTTCTGTCAACATGGGCTACAGGAACAGAATCAAGTTCAAAGATACAGTGAAGTCGAAAGCTTTTTCTATCAAAGACCCTCTTCCTTGCAAGAAAACCAAGAGGCCGGCAGCTAAAGTAGATCATTCAACAAAGCCCACCAGGGTACCTAATTTAGAAATGCCAAAAGATTTAAGTTCTGTGACAGGGTTGACAAGAGAAAACTTTAGTGGGGACATTCAAGGTAATGCAGGAGTAGTTGAACTCAACCGAAGCAAGGATAAAGCAATCAGGGTATCATTTTGCCCACATGAGAATGAAAATGACGGGCTTGGAACTTCATCTGGCACTGATCCTTCCAAAGTGGATAATGCCGCAAGATTAGGTCCTGTTAAACTAAGTGCTGGAGCAAAACACATCCTGAAGCCTAGTCAAGCTATGGATCAAGATAACTCTAGGCTAATCCATTCAACTATCCCTTTTGCTATGCCAACAGATTGTGGTAGTGTGCCAGAGTCTCAGAAGAAATTAACAAAAATTTACAAGTTCTAGAAGTAAGTCTTACTATGTTATATAAATTACTCAGGCTTCCTTTTTGTCCACCATGCTTCATTCACACTGCATTTTGTGAATTTTACAGGATTGCCTCCGAGTCAAAGATACAAGGTTGCTAGATCTTCATGTTTGACTACTTTTGGGTTGCTAAATTCAAAGGACATATAGTATTTTCAGGTTCAGGCATTTGCATGTGCAGCACTAGCTCCAATGGGGGGTTGAATGATGTAACCATGGTTTGGAATCCACTTACAAAAGATCAGCTGCTAGATTATGCTTTTGATATATGCTTTTTAATCGGTTGTTCTCCAGGTGTCATCTATATCGTGGTTTTGATACTTCTCTAATGAATTATTATGTAATCTGGAGGACTTATTTTATTTTATTTTATAAAATTGTCATTCTGTTGCTGAAAATGTTGGTGTGATAATTATTTCTTGAACGTTGAATTTGTGGGATGTTAATTTTGTGAAAGTTCTTATACAGTTTTCAGTAATTAGTAAGATGGGTTTTTTTTCCTCAATGATGTAATCATGACTCTTTGAGCACCAGACTAACGTTGGGAATATATTATTTATTGAGAAATGATATGTCTACAATATTTTTGCAACATTTTTACAACAAATCTTAAGTGTTAGATTGTTATTGTTGGGGTAAAAAAGTAATTTTAGTGTTAGATTCAAATTTGAACTAATAACAACTAATCATCTGTGATTTGTTGTAAAAATGTTATGAACGTAACATCTCTCTTATTTATTTGTCAATTAGCAAAATATTATGAGGGTTTTTAATGGAATGTAAAATGGTTTTTTTTTTTTTTTTAATAGGAGGAATGGAAAAGAAAAACATAAATTGTTTTACTATACCATTCCTTTTTCTTTTCTTTTTCTTTTGGCAAAAATTCAAATCGCATCGTTTAAGTTTGAGTGAATTTTGGATGAATTGATATTTCCATCTATAAAAGAGCATCCATATATATGGCCATATGGGCAATTCACTAGTTGAAACCTTAGTCCTAGGTTGTTATGTGTGGGGACTGGGGACCCAAAAGTCTAAGAGACCTCTTAAGTGAGGTGAAGTGAGGGAGAACCAAATATTAACTCATTGACTAAATAGAGAAAGGTCGTGCATCTTATATAAAGGCTTTAGACTCTAATTGATAAGATACATTTTCTCACGATACTATATATATGTCATGTGAGGAAGAATAGAACCATACAGCTTGTGCGGCCAAAGCAGAGAATATCCAGTTTGTTGGGATCGTTGTGGCGTGAGCGTGTCAGTATGTATTTTAGTAATAGTTTTTTTCTTCGATTGAGATAAACTGGAAATAATTTTCTTTCTTTCTTTGTTTTCTAGTTTGATTTATTTAGTATTTATTTGGTAATATGCCCCCTCCCAAATAGATTGGGTAATAAAACTCTTTTCTTGTTTAATTCTTAAAATATTGAATGAAAAAAATATATATACATATATAAATATATATATATTTATATTTTTAATTTTAAATGTTTAGTCCATGGGAGGAAGAATGAGAGATCCAAACCAGTAACTTTTACTACATTAAAAAAAAAGGATTACTTAGGCCATGTTTGGATGCATATTATTCATCAAATTTCCATCACTCAATTTCCGTTACTCATCACTTTAAAATACTACACCTGTTTGGCACCAACACTCAATATTTTTCACACTATTTGTGGGCCTCATACCTGTCACTCGGTGCAGTTTTTTTTTTTCCCCAGTACCCAGATCACCCGAACCCAGTGAAAGAAGAAAGGAAAAAAAAAAAAAAAGAAAAAGAAACCCAAATCACCAAACCCAGTGAAAGAAGAAGAAGAAAAAAAAAAAAAAAAAAAAAGAACCCAGAAACCCAAACCCAGTGAAAGAAGAAGGAAAAAGAAAAAGAAAAAGGAAGAACACCCGAGACCGAACCCAAGAGAAGAAAGGGAAAAAAAAGAAGCAAGAACACCCAAGACTGAACCTAGGAGAAAAAAGAAAAGAAAAAGCAAGAACACTCAAGACCAAACCCAGGAGAAGAAAGGAAAAAAGAAAAAAAGGAAGACACCTTAGACTGAACCTAGGAAAAAAAAAAAAGAAGGTAGATTGGTCAAAAGGTGCGGCTGAGTTATGACTAGTGGGTCCCCTATGTGTGTTTAATTACAAAAATGTCATTGAGTTATGAGTTATGAAAACTGGAAAAAAAAAGCTAAAATGTGTTTTCAGTTTCTATAACTCATTACTAAAAAATCAGAGAATTGAGTGATGGAAACAGAGTGATGGTGGTGCCAAACGGATTTCTCGCTATAGGTCCCACCATTTTTGAGTTATGAGTTATGGAAATAGAGAATTGAGTTATGGAAACAAGCCATCCAAACCCTCCCTTAGTTTCCGCATTTTAGTATTGTAAGCATCACCATGTTTCTTCTATTTTTTAATCTTCTATACAAGTATGTACCAACATTTTCAATGAATTTAAGAGAGATTGTTAGAATATATTATTAATTACCATAAATACATAGGTTATGATTTGTAGAAGATTATGGACTAGTGTAGTTTTATAATATCATGGGTTATCATTGTCTTAGGGTTATCATACTTTTTTTTAAAGAAAAAAGAGGGTTATCATACTAAGTTTAAGATATTCTTATGTATACTCTACATTGAATTAATTGTAACACATGGTTCATAATATTAAAAACTTAGTTAGTATTGTGGATGTAGATCATCATGCAAAACCACACTAATTCTCTTATTTTCTCTTTATTTCTCTATACTATTTTATTCCCTCTTTCTATTTTAAATGGTATCAAGTTAGGGTTTTGAAACCCATCTCATTGTCCTTTTTTGGTGTTCCTTCTCGGTACTACCTCACCCTAAGGTCATTCTTAGAGTCATTTAAGTAATGTTTCTTTAAGATCTTAGCCTTTCAAGCACATTATCAAGTTTTTTTTAGTAAACTTGGTACACCCTAACTCAACATTAGCATGATATTATTTGTTTTGAATTGCTCCTCACAGTTTTAAAAGGCCTTATATCAATTTGGGTCCAAGGCCTCCATAAAAGGCGCAGTACATCCCCCTACCTAGATGATGTGGGACTCAGTCAGGATTTGGGTCTCTATCATCTCACATTTTGACATTTTGGATCCCCACAATCCACCCCCTTAAGGACCATGTGTCCTTGTGTGGGACCTACCCACCATCCCATCGCATAGGGCTCCGCTTTGATGTCATTCTATCATATCCTAACTCATCATTGGCATGATTTTGTCCACTTTAGGTTGTCCTTCATTGTTTTAAAAGGCCTCATCTCAATTAGAGTCCAAGGCCTCCATATAAGGCCAAAACCTTCCCCTACGTAGGCGATGTGGGTCTTACTGTCCTTTTTTGGTGTTCCTTCTCGGTACAGGTAATACCTTCCTCTAAGGTCACTTTTAGAGCCATTTAAGTAATGTTTCTCTCAAATATTAGCCTTTCAAGCACATTTTCAAGTTTTTTAGCACACTTATCACACCCTAACTTACCATTAGCATGATATTGTTTGTTTTGAATTGGCCCTCATGATTTTAAAAGGCCTTATATCAATTAGGGTCCAAGGCCTCCACATAAGGCTTAGTACATTCCCCTACCTAAGTGATGTGAGATTTAGATTGGGTCTTTCTCACCTCACACTTTGGCCTTTTGAATCCTTACAATCCACCCCCAAGGACCAAATGTCCTTGTGTGGGACCTACCCACCATCCCATTGCATAGGGGTTCGTTTTGATGTCATTATGTCACATTTTAATTCATCATTAGCATGATTTTGTCCATTTAGGTTGCCCTTCACCATTTTAAAAGGCCTTATACTAATTAGAGTCCAAGGCCTCCATATAAGTTCCAAAATCTTTCCTTATCTAGGCAATGGGGGTCTCAGTCGAGGTTTGGATCTCCCTCACCTCACCTCACTTAAAAGATCTTTTGGTCTTTTAGGTTCCCACAATACTACTTAAAAAAAAAAAATGTAGAGGTAATATGCAAAACTGCACAAAAAATTAGCCAAATGATGTTAAAAGTGCCCTCACATGCCATCCAAATTTTATGTATGCCATACCCACGCGTCGAACATGGCGATGTGGCACCAACATAACTCATTCTCTAGTCACTGATGTAGCTGTTCTCTAGTCCTAATAGTCATCTTTTGGCCTTCAACCCCTTCTCCATGTTTTCACACCTTACATTATATATCATGACTAGTCCATTTTATATCCAATTTGATCATTTATAGTCATGGTTTTCTTCATGAGCATATATTTCAAACTCAAGATGTTTTCAAAATTCTACCATGAATTTTAGGGAGCATATTAGAATATATTAGGATATCATCATAAATGTATAGACTATGATTTTATAAAATACTATGGACTAACATAGTTTTTTAATTTTTAATTGATTGGACTACTATGATTTTAAGGTTGCCATGCTAAACTTAATGTATTCTTATATGTATATATTCTACATTGGGTTAATTGTAATAAACTAATCCAAATAGAAAATATGTAATCTTCTGGGGCATTCTGTCGTGGGCTTAAGCCGTCAAACAAAATCACTTTAATTCTCTTTTCTTACTTTTTCTACAACTCACATTCTATTTCCCTCAACTAAAGATGCAGAAGCCACGGGAGCAGCTAATAAGTTTTTGTATTTTCGTGGTAAGTAAAGGGTAATATAATTTATTTTTGGGCTAAATCAAAGGGAAATAAGTTACAATAACCTATATGTAGCATTTTTTTATTTTCAAGTTGCGCTAGAGTATAAATGGTGAATGTCAATATATATATATATATAATCCTCTATGGTAGTTTTTGGCTGACTGGCTCAGTAGTAAACAGGGCGGCCTCTCCATTATGCTTCGCTCGAGTACCAACTTGTTTTGCAAAAACGGAAAGGAAGGCAATCAAGGCATATAATTAACACGGCTTAAGCAATAAGTTGAAGATAATTAAACCTATAATATAATCATTATTACAAAAATCTCTACAATACTTGCTCCACGAATACAACAGATGGGTAATAAAAAGAACCCTCGAAATTCTTGGTGATGGTCAAATTTTGCATCAAAACATATGTATAACTGGTTGACTGCCACCTTTTTTCCTTTGGTTAAAGCAGACAGCAAATATGTGTTCACAGGTTGTTTGTGTTGAAGGTCTGCAACACTCTGCAGAGCCTATTTATAAACTTGGGTGCTTACGTAAACGCATGAATCTCCCAATTCATAGAATATACTAATTAAAGCTATGTATCCAAAATAAGAAAAGATAAATAAGTTTAACCAAAAAAAGAGATATATAATTAAGACAGGATTTTCAGACATAATCAGACCTGAGACCTCTCAGTGTTCAGAAAATTAACTAAAAAAGTGATAGAAGCCAGACAGTTGCAGCCTTGCAGGTTGCTAACTAGATTCGCCAGACTAGCTAGTACAGTGCTAGGGTATGATAAGCAGTAGAACCAGCTGGACAATGTTTTTTTTTTTTTTTTTTGGAGAATAGCTGGACAATGTTTAACCAAATAGATTTAGAGTTACACAATTTTTTACAAAATATCTTAAAACAACTTGCTTGTAAGTTGTTAATAGGAGATACAAAAGTAATCAAACATGTTGATATTAGTTTATATTGAAACTAAATGAGAATCAATAAAAATCTACCAATTCATTTGTTGTTAAAATTTTTGTGTTTAAAACATAAAGTCTTGGGACACAAGTTTTGTGCAACAAGTTGATCTATACATATCAGATTAAGATGAAACAGTACATTAATATATTCATTCTTAATAGTTTTATACATATCAGATTAAGATGAAACAGTACATTAATATATTCATTCTTAATAGTTTCACATACATATTTAGCATTTATGGTGATGATGTACCATTAAAAAAAATTAGTCCATGTCTTTTTTTTTTTCTTTTTCTTTTCTGGAGATGGTGAACTATGAAGTGTGTAAACTTAATAATTTAGTATTATTTAACTTTTATTTTTGAGTAATTTGTTATTTGTTATCTTATTTGCATTAAAAGGAAAACAAATAATCATATTTATTACTGTTATTATTACTTTCTTTTTTTTTTTTGTATGTGGGAAAATACAGGTCAACCCGTAACTTGATTGACCCGACCCGCTTGCAACCTATTTAGGATGATCCATTTTTAACCTGAACTTGATTTGACTCATAATCCTAGTAACTTGACCCAACCTCTTTGCTAGGTCTAGTGAATTTAGGTGCATCAATCATAAAATGACGCTTAAGCATATTGTGAATTTGGACATGTATTTAAAAAATTTCCATTTTGAAATAGTCGATTGTGAGTGATGGAAAAAAAGCTGTGAGTTTATGTGAAAGTAATTGTCTATTTCTCACATTTGATCACATCATTAAGTTGTAGTAATGTTGTGGCAAATGGGGTGGTCTTATAAGATTTTGAAGAAATTGATAATTAATATTGTTAAAAATTACTTTGAATTCCTAATTAGATTTGGTTTGAGTTTTCTTGGTATGGAAGAAATTTTTTTCCTTAAAAGACAAGGATTTCCTTGGTGTGGAAAACGAGGATTCTCATTGATATGCACAGTGGCGGAGCCACACACAAAGGTGGGGGGGCCAAGGCCCCCCCAAAATTTTAAAAAATTAATTTATAGTATGTATATTGTTTACATTTTAAAAAATGTAACATGTAAAAATTGAAGTTGGCCCTCCCAAATTTTGAGTTATTTCAATGGTGCTCTTAAAAGAAAAAGAAATTATATTAAAATCATATAATTTAAGAGGTTTAACAAATTAAACTATGTAGAAAATGATAAATTTTTGTACATGTCTAATAGAAGAAATACATGACTTTTATATACTCATTAAAATTTAGAAAATGATAAATTCTCTTAGTAAATTAATTTATATACATGTGTGTGTAGAGGTTTGTCTTAACTAATATATTAGCATTACAATTTGGCCCCCCCAAACCAAAATTTCTGGCTCCGCCCCTGGATATGCAAGGAAAGAAGTTTTCTTTATTCAAGAAGTAATTGGGTATTCATTATCCATCAAAAAAATATTATTAAATCCTTATAAATGGGCATTGTTGCAAAAAGTTTGGTCAAATTAAGATTCTCTACATGGGGAGAAAATAAGGCTTTTAGAAGAACATGAAGTGAGTTTCTTCAAAAAATAACTTGGTAGATTTTGGGGGTTGAAAGATACCCTTGTATGTGTTGAAAGTTAGTTTTGTTAGTATGAGAGAGAGTTTTTGAGTGTATTGGAGTTTATGTGTGTGAGATTTGTGAGTTAATTTGTGTTTGTGAGAAATTTTGTGTATGTTCATTAGTGAGATTTGTAAGTGTTGTAAGGTTTCATTAAGCATGGTTAGAATCCATATCGTCGATCATGTATTTTGGTTAGCATTACTCTTAGACGTAGGCATAGAGTTTGTCGAACCATGTTAAATATTACCGTATTGTGCTTCCATTAGCCACAAAATCAGAACAATTGATATTAAAATTTCGGCTATTACACAACAAATATTCTTATGAGAATGACATATAACGAAAGTAAATCTTTTTTAAAGAAAATTCATCCCCATTAATTACAGGTGGTGAGTGCGTGGCCAAACATGAGCAATGTTTGGTCTTCCCAAGAGAATATACAAATATAAACGTATTTACACACAATATAAAAGCCATATTTGTTGGTTGTAGCATCTCTATATCTTTACATATACATGTGTATCTTGATTTTGTTACTGAGCCATATCTCCTCAGTGCTTCTTTGCTTCTTTTTCAGCCTGCAAAATCAACTCTATAAAGGTTAATACTCCAAAAGCACACGATTGAGAGAGAGAGAGAGAAAACAACCACGCAATATATTCATACCGCTTTGACCACTCGCTCAAAGGCTTCAGTTCCATATTTATCAATGAATAGCTCCACGGATTTCCTTGCATCGAGGCTCATCATCTGGATTACCTTCTTTTGGGTCTCAGAATAAGCAGGATTATTCACACGGCCTCCAATCTTAACATATTTTCTCACCAAATTCATATAAATATAAGCTGCCCCATTAAATATTGGTAGCACCAGCCACAAGCCAAATACAAGCTTCATGTATGGCCAAATTGGAAACCTGTCACACAGCACATATATTTTCATGCAGATTTATAATTTTTTGTTAGTGATAGCACAATATGTGACATTCATGTCAATCATTACAAACAATTTACGTCTGATGTGATAGTACGTACCAAGCGAGAACTTTCCAACAAGAAAGCTCAAAAAGCGTTATGAGTGAGTATAAGACCCAGTATGTTAGCCATTGCTGATCGTCTAGGCTTGTAGGACTCTCAATTGCTCGCATTGATGCATATCTGTTCGTATATATATATATATATGGAACTCGTATTAGTCATACATTAATATCCTTTTAATTAGTTTTCTGGTATATGTAAAATACTGGGGATGGATGTACTTTACTTACAGAGGATATAGAAGCATCACTGCAGGCCTGGTTCACAACAAGAATCAAAGTTATTGTTAGGATACAATTTGAAAATGATGAAATTTTTTTAGGATAGATGTTCCTCTCGAAAAGGATATGTACTGTTAGTTAAAATCATATCTTCTAAAAAAAATTTCCTGATAAAGTTTGACTAATCACTAATGCACTGGATTAATTCATGCAACGAAAAAGATAGCATTAAATGTCAGACTAACAAACAAATTATGCATGACCATTGACCATATATATATGCATCCTTTTGTCCTTTTTCTTGGGGTGGCCAATAATTGAGTATGTAGATGATGCCCAGTATTTGTGACCAACTAATGTTATTGCTGAAACATCCAGTTTCTTTTAAGAAAGACATGAAAATAAGAAAGCCATAAACAAATTTCTTGCATTCTTATTGAATAAAAAGTTACATACCCGGCTAATGAATCCATGATCCTCGCAATTGGTACAAAAACGCCCATGTTGAAATTCTACTCTCGGACTCCTGTTGATCGATAAAGACTACAATTTTGGTGAGTTTGATGAAAAATATGAGATGTGGTTGCAGAGTTTTTATAAAAGGAAGCTAGATAGCTAGCTAGCTAGGTGGGGTCGATGAAACGAAGTAAAGAATATCTGTTGGATTGGCCAAAGTCTTCTTTTCTCCCACAACAAGGAAAAGAAAAAGGCAATGAGAGAGGAGGAAACGCTAAAGTAAGTAGCTACTTGCCTTTAAACCTGTGTATCAAAGGTATCTATTCTCTGCACCATTGTACCTTACTTTTCTTTCTCCTCTAGTTTGTTCCATTTTAAAGTTTTTCATGTCTCTATCACTTTTGTCAAAAAAAAAGTTTTTCATGTCATGAACCAAGAAATTTTGTAACATTTACTTAATAAACTAATTCAATCTGTTAGAATTGTTTAGGAGATTTACAAGATTGGAGAGCAAGGCCAAGAAAGGCATCCCAAGTTTGTATATATGAATATTCCAAAATGGTACGTATCTACCTTTA
This sequence comes from Quercus robur, assembly GCF_932294415.1. Taxonomy (NCBI): domain Eukaryota; kingdom Viridiplantae; phylum Streptophyta; class Magnoliopsida; order Fagales; family Fagaceae; genus Quercus; species Quercus robur. The sequence goes on from NC_065541.1 coordinate 46,632,096, forward strand.
TAACTGAGCCATTAAGGCATGCGCACATTGACATATAGGGTCCTGCACACCTTACATGGATTCATGTAATTAATTTAGCATCTTTCTTTTTGGCTAAAATTTAAACATGCTTCACTTTAATGAGCACTTCTCATCCCAAAAAAAAGTATTATCTCTATAACAACATGGTCAATTTTTGGCCTCTAAACATGGAAGTGCCCAAGCTTAAAGGAGAGCTCGTGAGTAAATCTTATTAAAAAAAAAAAAAAAATTCCTGACAATTTTATCATTTAATTATTATTTTATTATTATCCCCTCACATTTGGCCTCAATGGCATAGTGTCTATATATATATATATATATATATTTATATATTGATATTCTAGTTTACTAGTTGGATCACTCCACTACCAATTTTAGTTTGTAAATTGAATGCTTTAATATAGTTTTATCAATTGGAGTCCGTTTGTTTGTTTATGAAAATCATGTGTCTCTAATTTTGTTGGTTTCATTTGAACCTGTTAGTTCTCTTTCTGTATTTGATACTGGGACTCTTTTTTTTTTTTTTTCCAGATTACCCATTTTTATGTAATATTATGAATTTTTACCCTTTTTTTTTGTTGAGAAAAATATTATGAAATATTGTATGTCATTAACAGAACATTCCCATTTTTAAGTTTAACTTTAGCATATAGATTAAAAACGGAAAATGGAACTTAATAAGGAAAAAAATGTGACTTGGAATAGTAAGGTAGAGTGAAAGAGATCAAGCTATATATTTTCGCAGAAAAAGGTGAACAATAAAGTGACTTTTAAACATCTTTTTTCCTGTTTTTCAAACAATGGCCTTATGTCATAGACATATGTTTTGTTTATTTGATGTAACACTTGAATGACATCAATATTTTCAAAATAATTCACGTCCATACTCCATAGTACTAGTTTACTTGAAACAAATCAGTAATTATTGTGTTTAGGGGAACTAGAACAACAAATAGTAAGTTTTTCCTTTGCATTAAAAACCATTTGCTTTTTGAATCCTCTTATGATCTTTACGGTGAAGGTCAACTAGAGATGAATTTTATTTTTTATTTTTATTGTTGAGTACGTTATATTTTAATTTCTATTCCTTATCTCACTTTCTTGCATTTGAACAGCTAGTGGCCTAAAAGAAAGTAAAATAATTTCAAAAGCTTCTTCTTTGTCAAAAGGACACATTAGACATAGGCTAGGGCTAGTACAATCATGGCGAAATTTATATTTGTACCAGCAGTACGAAATCTTCATAATTATATAGAAATCTTCATAATTATAATGCTACTTTTAGGTATTAAGCAAGCAATATTTTTAAATGAAAATTTGTTAGCTATATTCTAATGACATGTTAAACAAGCTATTAATTAAAATTTTAACATGGTATTCCTCATTTCGTATGAATGACAAATTATACAATGAATTTAATTAATAGGATTCACTAATATGTAATAAAAGTAACACAACGTCATTCTATTATTGAAATATTTAATAATTATTTATGAAAAAATATCTTTACATTTAAATGAAATGAAGAATTAAGTGTTTTTTTTTTTTTTGGGAGGGAAATTATGTGTTTGTTTTGGTACGTTTTTAGATTTCTTAAAACACAATCAGATTAACCTAGTTATTTAGCCAAGTAATTAACTTAGGTAAATTATGCAGATCTAGGTTAACACAGATAAATCATATCATTGAAACAGTGCGAAATATAAATAACACAACGATATGATAACTCAGGAAAACAAAACTAGTAAAAAATCTGGAGAGGATTTAACCTAACTGTCTTCAAGGTAAAACAGATCTATTATGAAAGAATTGAATTTTACACAATAGCGACTTAGACCACTAACATCCTATTATTACCTTGAGTAGGAAACTTACTACCATAACCATGTGACAGTTTCGAGTCCATAGACTACTTCTTTCTTAGATTCACAGCAAACACAAGCACTCCCACTTGTGTATCTTTAAGCTCTTTATGCAACAACCAAACTAATCATCAAGTTCTTGACATAATATTGATTCTTGATAACCCTAAGTATATATGGAGGCAAACACCTCTAGATCTCACAAGAGATTCACATACACAACATAAACAACCACTATAAAACGTTGTTAGAGTTTTTCTTTTATATTTAAGGCAAAACATAAAACCCTACTCGTCAAATGGGCTTGGGCTGAGTTGGAAAATTCTACAGAAAAACAATTTGCACGAGCTTCGATCGATCGAGTCTAATTCTCGATCAATCGAGTTAGGTAGATTTACACAGTAAATCCTTCAGTACACTCGATTCCAACTTTACATATAAACATACTTTGAGCAAGCTTAAAACAAGACTAAACGTTTTGATCATGATTTGCTAACATTACAAAATGAAATTTTAATACATTTAAACTTAAAGTCTTAGAACCCAACAGTTTTTAATGGAAGAAGAAGTCCTAAACAAGTTAATTAAGTAAATGGTTATTGATATTTTTCTAAAGCATTCGTTGGGATGGGCTTCTTTTCAAGGTACGACTACACTACTGCATTAAAACCTATACTATTCCATAATAAAAATAATAATAAATCGATGAAAATAAGTTCATCCAACAGACTAAAAAGTAAAAACATATGAAGCTTTTGTAATTTGTAATTTTGTACCTAATGCATGGAATACCACTATTAGAATACCATTTAAAAAAAAAAAAAAAAAAAAAACTCATAATTAAGTAGAAACTATACTGTAGGAACCAAGTATGAGGCTGTTGGGCCTTAAATCACTGGGGCTCACAATTTATTTGTAGTGGGCTTGAGGATTTCCTACTTTGGGTTGTTCTCGGCAGAGAGACTCAAAGCAACGCTCTGTTTACACTTTTTCACTATACTGTTTTCTCTCTATTTTTCTAAACCCCCTCTTTCTTCCAAACTTCTGCTATTTATAGGCAAGGTTAGTGGTGAGATTACGTTTTCAGCCTCTGTTAGTGCTATTGAAGGTCCAGTATTATCTGATTTAAGTGGATTTTTAGGTGAGAGTGGGGTGCAACAATTATGGCCTTGGAACTTGGTTCCAGCTTAGTTGATGATGCTCGGTAATGCAGTTTACCGAGCAAATCACGATTAACCCGGACACGGTTAATAAGCTTGTTCGAGGAACATATGCCAAGCACACATCGGAACATAAGGCCCAAAATTGTCTCTTTGCGCTAAGGTAGATCCAAGAAAGGCTTAGGGCAATGGGGTTGTTCCTGTTGGGCCTGGGCCCAAGGGCCTTTAAGGGTCTTGGGATCTCGGTGTCGTACATATACCTAGAGTAGTATCTACAAAGAGTGAATTTTGGGATTAATTAAAGTGTAACTCATTAATAATGTCATTGTTTATGTTACCTTATATTTATGATTGGAATCTTATAGCCCACCCACACCCATTATCTATCTATCAAAGTGTGAAATTTTTAAAATTTTTTTTTTTTTTGGTTAAAGCTTTACTGGATCTATAATTCAATTATTTTTTATCATTTATTTCCCTTAATACCAATTCCAAAATGGTACGTATCTACCTTTATAACTGAGCCATTAAGGCATGCGCACATTGACATATAGGGTCCTGCACACCTTACATGGATTCATGTAATTAATTTAGCATCTTTCTTTTTGGCTAAAATTTAAACATGCTTCACTTTAATGAGCACTTATCATCCCAAAAAAAAGTATTATCTCTATAACAACATGGTCAATTTTTGGCCTCTAAACATGGAAGTGTCCAAGCTTAAAGGAGAGCTCGTGAGTAAATCTTATTAAAAAAAAATTCCTGACAATTTTATCATTTAATTATTATTTTATTATTTAATATAGTTTTATCAATTGGAGTCCGTTTGTTTGTTTATGAAAATCATGTGTCTCTAATTTTGTTGGTTTCATTTGAACCTGTTAGTTCTCTTTCTGTATTTGATACTAGAACTCTTTTTTTTTTCCAGATTACCCATTTTTATGTAATATTATGAATTTTTACCCTTTTTTTTGTTGAGAAAAATATTATGAAATATTGTATGTCATTAACAGAACATTCCCATTTTTAAGTTTAACTTTAGCATATAGATTAAAAACGGAAAATGGAACTTAATAAGGAAAAAAATGTGACTTGGAATAGTAAGGTAGAGTGAAAGAGATCAAGCTATATATTTTCGCAGAAAAAGGTGAACAATAAAGTGACTTTTAAACATCTTTTTTCCTGTTTTTCAAACAATGGCCTTATGTCATAGACATATGTTTTGTTTATTTGATGTAACACTAGAATGACATCAATATTTTCAAAATAATTTACGTCCATACTCCATAGTACTAGTTTACTTGAAACAAATCAGTAATTATTGTGTTTAGGGGAACTAGAACAACAAATAGTAAGTTTTTCCTTTGCATTAAAAACCATTTGCTTTTTGAATCCTCTTATGATCTTTACGGTGAAGGTCTACTAGAGATGATTTTTATTTTTTATTTTTATTGTTGAGTACGTAATATTTTAATTTCTATTCCTTATCTCAGTTTCTTGCATTTGAACAGCTAGTGGCCTAAAAGAAAGTATAATAATTTCAAAAGCTTCTTCTTCGTCAAAAGGACACATTTGACATAGGCTAGGGCTAGTACAATCATGGCGAAATTTATATTTGTACCAGCAGTACGAAATCTTCATAATTATATAGAAATATTAAAAATTATAATGCTACTTTTAGGTATTAAGCAAGCAATATTTTTAAATGAAAATTTGTTAGCCATATTCTAATGACGAGTTAAACAAGCTATTAATTAAAATTTTAACATGGTATTCCTCATTTCGTATGAATGACAAATTATATAATAAATTTAATTAATAGGATTCACTAATGTGTAATAAAAAGTAACACAACGTCATTCTATTATTGAAATATTTAATAATTATTTATAAAAATATCTTTACATTTAAATGAAATGAAGAATTAAGTGTTTCTTTTTTTTTTTTGGAGGGAAATTATGTGTTTTTTTTAATGGAAGAAGAAGTCCTAAACAAGTTAATTAAGTAAATGGTTATTGATATTTTTCTAAAGCATTCGTTGGGACGGGCTTCTTTTCAAGGTACGACTACACTACTGCATTAAAACCTATATTATTGCATAATAAAAATAATAATAAATCGATGAAAATAAGTTCATCCAACATACTAAAAAGTAAAAACATATGAAGCTTTTGTAATTTGTAATTTTGTACCTAATGCATGGAATACCACTATTAGAATACCATTTAAAAAAAAAAAAAAAAACTCATAATTAAGTAGAAACTGTTGGAACATTTTAATATTAAATAATTAAAATGAGTAAATGTTATAACATAAATGTAAAGATGTGGGAGTGAATATGGAAGATAAAGAGTTGTGAAAATGTTTAATCCCACATTGAAAATGAGAGAGACTATTTTATTCTTTTTAATTGTGGTGATTAATGGGCTAACATGAATTGTCTCAGATATTGGGTTAGATATGTGCGCAAGGGGGAGATGAAGAGTGGAGGTGTAAGGAAGGGTGTTCTTTCTAGTGGAGCTTTGGGCTTGAACACTTTGTGCAGAGGTTGTTCCAGCCATACGACACTTGTTGGGCTGTTGTATCCTTGGGGAGACAAGTCAGAGAAGGTCTGCACTGGTTACAAAAATTAGCCAACCAAGGGCTTGAATCTCCTTAAAGAGAGCGAGTGCCGCGCCTCAGTCCAAATAGTGTTGTGTATTTCCTTTCTTTACATCAATAATATTCAAAAGTATTATTTAGTTTCTCTTTGTGTGTTATTTCCATTATTATTGTGTTTGCACCAACAGAAACTATACCTAGAGTAGTAGTATCTACAAAGAGTGAATTTTGGGATTAATTAAAGTGTAACTCATTAATAATGTCATTGTTTATGTTGCCTTACATTTATGATTGGAATCTTATTGCCCACCCACATCCATTATCTATCTATCAGAGTGTGAAATTTTTAAATTTTTTTTTTTTTGTTAAAGCTTTACTGGATTTATAATTCAATTATTCTTTATCATTTATCTCCCTTAATACCAATTTCAAGCCTTTTATGACCCAATTTAATATTAAAAAATAATGTTTTTTTATAAGATATAAAAAAATAACAATCAAAACAAAAAGATACAAATATTTGCACATTAGGAACCATGCTACAAATATTTGCACAAAATCAATAATTTATTTTTGCCATCATCAAATTAACGAGGCACAATAATAAAAACAAAAAAATGCTGGAACACGATAAAATAAAAAGATACTGATAACAGTTTCAAAAAAAAAAAAAAAAGATACTGATAAGTGATAACAGATCACAGCTGTGAGGGTATAAATAGTTGTGGGAGTCCCATATCAATCCCTATCCCATGCCATGTTAGACAGGTAGGGTACAAAGTACATTTTAATATCTGGTCCGAAAGGAGTATTATATATTCCTTAATTATTCCAAAAGCTTTTCATCATATTCACTACTTTGCTAAAAGTGCACATATTCCACTCCTCTTCATCTGCGTGGGAGACACGCTTTTGTACCTCTAAATCCATTTACCTGAATGAAATAGAGATTTTTTACATTCAATTTTGAATTTAATTTTATAAAAGGCTAAACATACATACCGTTATCATAAACCATCCAAATTAATACAAGAAAGTTTTTTTTAATGTCTAGGATATTGCATCATCCTTTTTAAATTTTATAGTATATAGGTCTTGCATGTATAAATTAATTTGGGGTCTACACACTTAGAGAGGAAAATACATGTATTCAATATGTAAGACAATTATTAACTCTCAACACAAGTTAGAGAAGAGATTCTATATCAGATTCTAATGCTAAACCCAAATCCATTTTTTTATATATAAAAAAAAAATCCTTGTTATTAAAGTCAGTTTTGATATATAAACCTACAAATTAGTTTTAGGAATGACAATTCGTATTAGCATGTTATGTCATGATATGGATATTCGAAAACATAACTCAACTCTAATTTAGCCTATTTAATAATTGTATCAAAACTTCTTTTCAAAAAAAAAAATAATAATAATTGTATCAAAACTTTCAACCTTAACACAACTAATTTATTAAGTGGATTGACATAATACGACCCATTAAACTCATTTAATATAGAATCTAAGAAAAATAAAGCAAAATGAGAGTTATTTTTTCTTCGTTTTGGGTAAAAGGTTCAAAAAGTAAAAATGTTAGGGACTAGTTTCAATTAATAATTTATCAATATAATCATTTAAATTTATTTTACTTACTCAATTATATTTATAATTCAAATTTATGTTAGATAGAAACAAAATTGATTTATATATAAATCAGGTCATTTTGAATTGATTGCGAGCTAATTAGGTCAACACAGATGGATGGTGTAACGGACAATCATCAATGACGCCAGTTTTGTAAATGATTTGGAAATTCTAGTAAAAACAATAGTTGCAAACACGGATTTTGTCATTACCATATTTAGTCTAAAGGTTATTAAAAGAAAGGAAACCTAGTCCCACAAAAGAAGTTTTGTAATAATTCTCTAATTGAAAATTGCTTCTCCTCGTCACTTTTTAAGGGAATTTAAGGTTGTCTATCTGTCCATGATTGCATTTTTTTTTTCTTTTTATGTGTTTGCTTTCCCCCCAAAAATAATAGAATTTTTTTTATATCTATACCACGTCGACGTCCACTCTGTAAATTTCTTTACTTACCACTAGTTTGAAAAATATATCAATTACATACTATATGTTAAAATTAATGCAGGCTTGATGCACAATACAAAATAGATATCAAACACACTGCACTAGTAAAGGTTAAGCCTGATTCTCAAAAAAAAATGGGGTTAAGCCTCTTTTAATCCTTTTTTTTTTTTCATATTAAAAAATAAATTATTGAAGGGAAATTTCGTGCAATATTAATGTATGCTTAATTAAGACATATATTGATTACACTAGGCTTGAATTTTCTAGATATCTTATGTTTGAGAGTTTGAGACTGTGTGAAAGAGAGAGAAATTAATATAGGAATTGGAAGCCCACAAGGACTAAGGTTCAGCTTGTTGAACTACATTTATAGTGGAGAGCCCAAAACATTTACATCTTTACTCTTCTAAATAGTATATTACAATGAACTAAATGTAAATTATATATAGAAATACATTAGGTTTAGTTTTGTAGATTAAACTACGGGAACTTGTAGTATTACAATTGTAAGGTAGCCCATAATATTTTATAAAATTTGTTTTATATAATTTATATTTGGAATGGGAAGTTTGAACCCTAGACATTGTTGTTGAAAGCACTAAAAAATAGTAGTTGAGCTACAAAACTAAATACGTACTTATGGTCAGTAACAGAGCGAGGAATTCGAGTGAGGGGGGTGAGATACACTCAAACCCCAATGCTTAAAATTTTGTTATAGCCTAAACTTTTATATTGTAGCTCTAGATTAACTCAAAGACAACTATGTTTTTTATCCTAGCTACTTATAAAAGAATATATATGTGTGTGTGTGTGTGTGTGTGTGTGTGTGTTTTCTTTTTATCCCAAGCTTTTTTGGGGAACTTCATCAAACACTTGAGTTGCAATTATTCTATGCTAATACTTTGAGATAAATTCATAAATCATTTAGAACCCAAATAGAAACCCACAAAAAGAATCAAACTTTAATGAAAATTTGAATAAAGAAAGTGTATTTTTTGTGAAAGCATGAAAGTATTGAACAAAAAATGGATGTATGAGTGTGTGTGTGTGACAGCATCTTCAAAACCCCAAATTTGCTAAGAAAGAGATGACTGATGAGAAAGGAGACCAGATACATTGTAATAGTACATGCCAGGAGGATCTATATTTGTAATTTCCTCAACCATCATATTGGCTCTATGGTTTGTTGTTGTTATTGTTACCACCGGAGCAACAATGGTGCTATCTCTCTTCAACTCAGACATAGAGCATTTATATTTTTTGTTTAATTTTTAAAGGTTTAGGCTGATTTTGTGTTGTTATTTGAGCTTCTTCTTTCTTTTTTTTTTTTTTTCTTTTTTCTTTTTTTTTTTTTTTTTTTTTTTGTTTTAACTTGGTTATGTGGGGGCCCTAGTTAAAATTTTTTAGGACCTAAATTCAAAACCTAGCTTTATACCTATTATATTTTGCTTTTTCTCATTGGGCCAAGGGCCATTGCCCCCGGGTCCAAGTATAGCTCTGTCCATGCTTATGGTAATTTCTAATTATATATATTCTAATAAATATATATATATATATATATATATATAGATTATGGACTTCGCCATTTTTCATTATTGTGACCTGGTTTCTAGGCACACTCCTAGGAGCTTGCTCAAATGCCTATTAACAATAATATAGAATATACATATGTGCTTATGCTGATATGCAAGCATTATGATGGCCTCTTATCTTAACAAGGTATTAGGTATATAGGGTTTACTTAGCACCCGACTAAGCATCTAGAGAATCTACTTTTCCATTGTATTCCCATGATGTAATGATCAAGATAAATACTTAGTATCCATTTGGATTCACGTTTGCGGATCCACATTTGCGTTTCTTTCCCTTTTTTTTTTCTAGCCGCATGTTTTGACTTTTCAGCAGTGAACAGTGCACCCCTGCACTGTTCACAGGTCCCACAAACTTCACTTTTCAGCAACTTTTTCATTAAAAATAGGTCCCACAGCACTATTCACACTTTAATATTTCCATAAAGAAAATTTGATAGATTTGAGTTAATGCCAATTTCATTATGATAAGAGAAATAAAAAGAGAACATAAATTGTGAATTTTTTTTTCTCAATAAATTTATAGTTACAATATATTTTACAACTATCAAAATGACAACTTATTAATGGTAGATAAAAAAATAATGTCAGCAATAGTCTAATATATATATATAAATTGTGATATGAGAATCAATAACAATTTTTCAACTAAACAATTATGAAAATTATCGTGTTTATAACATTATATCTTTTCCTTTTTTTTTATGAGGTGAATTAGATAGTATCATTAAACCACAAATTAAAACTTATGAAGATTCATGATTAATACATGTGCTCACGAAGATTTGTAATTTATAAGCGTGGTTATTGAGAGCGGGCAACATTGTATTGATATGGATGATATATAATTCACTTGATTACATTCAAATGATGATTACTGTGAGATTAACGATACAAATTAGGTTTTTTGCCTTTTTAAAAGTATGGGATTCATTTATCTGGTCAATATCAAAAGGAAAGAGAGGATGTATCTCTTTTTCTCTACTCATTTCTAACTCGTGGTGTCTCAGACTTTTTGTCATCTCATCCCTTTGGTAATGTATGTAAAACTGTACATACTTATTGTGTGGTCAAAAACAATGTTTATATTATTCGATTTCATGTGTACTTTACCTACTTATGACGTATCTCCAAAAGTAAAAACTCATGAGTTTCGCTTTGTACATATAGTTCTCACTGTGTGGTTTTAAAAAAATCCCATGGTAAAAATCCCTCTCAAGAGTTTTAGTAGTGTGTTATGTGAAATGATGAATGTGTCATATTCATATATAATCTGTGCATGTATGTTGATCCCCTAAATCATGTACGCATGATATAGTGACATACATGGCATGCAGAAGTGTGATGTGCATGATGGGAAAACGACATGCAGAAGTGTGACGTGCATGATGGGAAAACGACAAAGAGGATGGATTTTAGTACTGTGCCATCACAAAGCCAGGCTACCTTCATGTGTGTGTGAGAGAGAGAGAGTACACATTCATAAATAAGAATAATGGTGGGTAAATAAAATATATATGGTACTTTTGTTGGGTATTTTTTTTGAAGGGGATTAGACCTTATTAATCATCATGCCTATAACAAAAACATCACATTTGTGCCATACCTTATAAAGACTAATTTAGTTGCAATTGAAGCTTTTCGTAATTGTTTATAAAGCCAAAACAGTCTAGCATCATTTGATGTGGCACTAATCATACACCTACACCATACACTTAAACAATATCCAATCAATTTTCTCAAAAAAAAAAAAAAAAAAAAAAACAATATCCAATCAAATATGGGGGCTCACAATGTCCCTCACTTAAATTTCTAACGTTCTCGTCAAGCCCACTTTGTCGGTAGTGTTATTTAGCCCACACGAGGTTATATACTAGGATTTAAGTGGGATGAGATTGTGACGCCTCATATTTTATTGGATATTGTTGAGTATGTGTTATGTAGGTGTGATGAGTCTCATAATGCGCATATTTAGGATTTATTAACAAAAAGAAGGAATCTTAATTGTGACTAGAATAGTCCGTTTGAGTTGTAGTGCATATGTCTAGCATTATTTTTTGTTACATGACTTTCAGACATTTTTCTTCACAAATTATTGAGAGCGTAATGTTTGTACATTCAATATCAAAACCATCAAAGAATGTACATATTTTTGTATATTAAATGTACACAATTTTTCAAAAAATGTACATGAATATTAGGAATGGCAAAAATTGCCTGAGCTGTGAGTACCTGACCCTAATAGGGCGGGTTTTACCCGATTGGTGAAACAATAAGGGCGGGTGTGGGTTTAAAAATCCCACCCACAGTGGGTTCGGTGTAGGTGCGAGTATTAGGTATACCCACCCGAAACTCGACCCATATACATATAATATTATTAATTTTAAAAAAATTAAATCCTAACTATACATACATACATATATATATATATATATATATCATATTTTCTATTTTCCAAACCCTAAGTCCTAACCTATCTCAATCTTCTCCTTCAGCTGCCCCCTTCACTCTCACTCAGCGGCTCGCTCCTTCCTGCGTCTCCAACTTGCCGTCAACGCCAAAGCCAACATTCCTCCCCCTCTGTCACAGGCTCACCGTGACTCATTGACTTGGGTTCATTCTCCATCTTTTATTATGTTTGTTTCTAATTCATCTTCTATGCTTATAGTTAATCATCATAACATGGGTTGTATGATGTTTTTGTTATCATATTGTTTTTGGTTTGATATGCTCTTTTTTTTTTTTTTTTTTTTGGTGATTTGTGATGTGAAGTGTGGAAAATGAAAGCATGAGTCTTGTTTGGGTTTATTTTATTGGAAGCTTTGTTATGTTGTTTTTGAGTTTGAGATTTAAACCCATTAATTTTATTCAATTAAAATAGAAATTAGATTAAGTTATAATATAGCTTGGGTTATGAGTGTTTGTGATCAATGAAAAAAAATGTGAGGTGTGTACTGTGTAAAAGTGAAAGCCTCTACCAAAGCTATGATTGCCGCAAGGTTTTACTTCCTTTTTTTTTTTTTTTTTTTTTAATTTCATCAATCAATGTTTATTATTTACAATTCATTTCATTGTTAAATGTGAGTCATGTGATATTATTTAGTGTTTTAGTGTTTTGCGTTTTTTATTTATTATTTCATCTTGAAAAATGTTTAGGATTTCTGTGTTTATGTTTGTGATCTTGAAAGGGGAAAATGAGAAATTTGAAATTATTGTATATTTGTGTGATATTATTTGGTGTTTTACGTTTTTTTATTAAAAATATTAGGATTTCTGTATTTGTGTATTATTTCATCTTGAAAAATATTAGTGTCTATTTGTGCCTTAAAGGGAAATGGGAGACACAAAAAAATTTGGTTCTCCCTCGCCAGGCAACTCTCCCTTGAGAACCACATGTTGTCCCTTGGCAACTATGCTTATGTGTTCTCCTTCACCACTCTCACGATCACTCTCACCATTCTTACCTTCTACCAACTCACCCTCACAACCACCATCACCTTATGCCCATTAAAAAATGAGTAAGTGTATGAATTTGTAGGTAATCATGTGTAATTATGATTGGAGTTTTTTTTTAATTGATATTTGTGTGTACTGTGATGCTAATTTGTGAATATGTTTTTTGATTGATAGAATTTCTAACTCCAAAGCTTCTGAACGAATTGGGAGTCCGCAATCTCCGGTGGTGGACTTGGTGGTAGAGGTAGAAGAAGAGGATCCCTCACCCACTACGAATGTTAAGAGAAATAGTTCTCCTCCAATTGAGGTTGTGAATGGGAATGAGACTGGGAATGCAAAAGGAAAAAAGAAGTGTACCTCAGATGTTTGGGATCATTTTAATAGAAAGAAAGTTAATGGGAAACTTAAAGCTTAGTGTCATCATTGTCGCAAGTATTACTTGGGTGATCCTAAAAATGGTACAAGCCATTTATGTATTCATTTAGGGAGATGTCCATGGCTGAAGTTTAAAGATATAGGAGATATGCAACAACAAGTGTTAATAAGCAACAAAATAAAGTGAATGGAAAGACCAGTTTAAATCCTTACCAATTTGATCAAGTTAAAGTGAGAAGTAATCTTGCTCGAATGGTCATCCTACATGAATACCCATTTTCAATGGTTGAGCACATTGGATTTAGAGAATTTTTGGGTTCTCTTCAACCCATGTTTAAAGTTGTTTCAAGAAACAATTTGAAGAATGACATTCTTGACATTTATGATAATGAAAGGAAGAAAGCTTTGAAGATGATGAACAAGAAAGGAAGTAGAATAACAAGCACAACTGATATGTGGACTTCAATTAACAAAAGAGAGGGTTCATGGTCATTACTGCTCACTTTATCGATCAAACTTGGATCTTGCAAAACTAGGTTTTAAGGTAATTCTCTGTTACTATTTGTTTTGTAGTATGAATATATGATGTATTAAACCATATGAATTATATCATATGTCATTGATAATAGTGTTTATTGAGTTACGTTATAGTTATTCCTATTTTTTTCTAGGTTTGTTAATGTTTCTTTTCCATACGCACGAAAGTTTTTCTTGTTAATGTCCTTGTAGATTGTTTTTTAGAGTAGAACATTGATAGGAAGTTGTCTACAGTAACCGTTGATAATTATAGTACTAATGATGCTAGTACTACAATTGGTGATGGTATTGAAAAGACTTCTCTTGAACAAGCTTGATATTAGTTCTCTTATGTTGAATGTATCTATGTTGCTTATGAGGTGTGCTACACGTATTTTGAATTTGATTGTTCAAGATGGACTATTTCTTATTGGTGATGGTATTGAAAAGATTTATGGTAGTGTGACTTATTGGACTAGATCACTAAAAAATAGGCAGAAATTTGATGAAAATGCACGTCAATTACATATTCAATGCACCAAAGAGTTGGTCTTAGATTGTAAGTGTAACACCCTAACCTAATTACATAATTTATTTTATGGGTTTAAATGCATGTTATTATCTTAATTACTTTTAAGTGTATGAAACTTTGATTTTATGATTTTATAAAACATACATACTCTTTTTAATGTTATGGAAATGAAATTATAAAGGTAAAGATTTATATGTAAAGTCATATTGTTGTTTGGACCTTTTTAGAAATATAACTTATAAGGGGGTGAAAAGTACAAATGTAAAAGTTGAAAAAGTGGGTGTGATCTTTTCTCTCTCTTTGCATCACACGTGCCCCACCCCAAAAGCCTTCTACCTTATCTTTTCTTTTGCTAAACTATAAAGTTTAGCTCTTCTTTCTCTATTCCTTTTCTTTGCTCTTGTTTCTTTCTTCTTCCCTTTTTACACGGCAACACCTCTCTCTCACTCTCTCACCGAAAATCATAAACATCTCTCTCTAAAAAGAAACTGAAAGAGTAGCACTAAAGTTTTAGCTTCAAAGTTTGTGGGTAAGCAAATTAAACCTCATCTGATTTTGGGTATTTTGGATAGTATAATTGTTTTGTTTATTTCTACTCCTTTATCCTTTATCCTGATTTTAGAAGTTAAACTTGTGATTATGTTTTAGTAATTTGAAATATTGTTGATATTATGGTCATTTGGATGCTTATTAACATATTTTAATATGTATAGTATAGGTATAAAAATATTCAAATGAGATAAAGACATATTGCTATTAGTTGATGATTTTGTAAGAATATATGCTGAAACTGTCACTATAACAGATTTGATGTCTACAAAAAGAAAATTATGTATTAAATCATATTTTGTGAATTAGGATGTTAGGAGTAATTTTTATGAATTCTAAGACACACATGGTTGTTATGGAAGTGGTCTCACAGCATTTGGATGAACATAAAAATAATTTTTTAATTTTTAAGTTGCAAGAAATTCTGTTAGGACAAATTTGAATATGCTGTCTTGCGTGATTTTTAGTAAATCATGGTTTTATTCTTTGACTTCGAAATTTTTATGGTATATACTAGACATACAGGGGAGTGGTTTTGTAAATTTTCATGACATTTGGATGTGTATGGACAGCCCATTTGTATTTTACAAATGGGGCATACGCTGCTGAAATGAGCAATGAACAACATATGCTACATCTGACTTTGTGGATTTAATTCTCAAGTTAGGGTGAATGTTTTGGGTTATAATTTAATATGCTTATCCTTTAATATGTTTGGATCATAGATAAATTTTATACATTGGTTTCTCTATGGTTTGGGTACATAATGTGTTTGATGAATATATAATGTTTTTTGGGGAAACTATATGTGATGGGAATTAAGATTTTCTTGAGTTTAAGAGTTAGGTTATGATTGAGGTATAAGTTTATATACTTAGGAAGAGTTTGTCAATAATAAGTTTTGGTCTTTCATTTAGGTGGCAAGAACGAGAACATGGACACTTGAGCTCCTCTTGTACAATCTCTTGCGTCTTCTGTTTTCAGGTAAGTGATTTGTGACATGTACTTTTGATAAGTATAAAAATTGTTTAAAAAAGTATTATGCATTAAAGCTTTTAATTATAGATATTAAATATATGTATGATTTAAGTAAAATGTGTTTGTGAGTTGTTCAATCTTATATACATAATAATTTTAGCATATTGATATTATTATTTATATTACGAACATAATATTTAAAAATGAAGTGGATATGCTACTGTTGTGAAATATTTATGTAAAATCAAAGTTATCAGAAAAATATAGTTTTCAATTATTCCATTGTTATGATCTAAACTCAGCCAGTAGGGGTTATAGTACTGGTATTTCCATGGAGATTTTGATTGGCCATTAAAAGTGAAATTGACTCTTCTATACCTGCCCTTATTGGTAATAGTCAACTTGTGGAGGATGTCAACCTACCCCATGATTGAAAATATGTATTATGATATGATTTCAGAATTATCTAGCATTGTGGGGAATGCTGGATGCTTGGCACTCTGTGTTAGAAGCCTCCCAAAGTTGTGACAGACTTACAATTGTATTAACTAATATGTATTACAAATGAGCTATTAAGTTATTTGGAAATTATAAGTATGATGATAAGAAAGGTATATTGAATATGTTATAAGTTTGATGAGAAGTTATGGTAAAGTATTTTATAGTCTATTCAAAGTTAAGATTACTGAATTATGTTTAAGTTCCTTATTATGTCATTTTATTATTATATGAAAAGAAAATGAAGTATTTTCATCTAAAAACTCGTAAGTTATTTTAAGAACAATGTGAATAATATGAAAACTATTTTATCAAAGCTAGCATATCCATAAAAGATTTGATTTACATGCATTCTTATTAAAGACTAATAGAGCTTAAAACCTTACTAAGCTTCACAGCTCACCCTATTATATTTCAATGCACAGATTCTTCTTGGAAGCAGCGAGAGTATTAGAGGTGGTAAGGATTCTGTGATTCTTGTTTGTTAGAATGTAGAGTTTTTTTTTTTTTTTTTTTTGTATAGCAGTTTAGCTCTTTTGTTGTATAGGAGGAATCAAGATGTACTTGATCTTTGAGCACAGATGTAATTCAGTACCTTAGTTTGTTTTGAACCCTAGTTCTATGTCTTTGGGGTTAGGTTTGTAATAAGAGTTTTGCTAAACGTTTAGCTATGTAATATTTACACAGATACCTTAAGTTTCAGTCAGGTGGTAATTTTCCAAGTTCAAAGAAAATGAAATTTCAAGATTTTCATCATTTTTGTATATTATGGCTTTTATGTAAGAAAATAAGCAGGAATTCAAGAAACAATTCTTGATAAGTACCTTCAGTTTAGGTTGGTTCGTGTTAGTATTGAGGTAAATTTGATATTAACATGCCGGTCATGCTCTAAACTCTGAAGTACAGGTTTGGGTTGTGACAGTAAGACACACTGGAATTCAACTTATTTAATGTTTTCTCTACTACTTTGCTTTATAAATATGTTTTATCCTGTTTGGCTAAATGTGAAGCATCTTATACTTGTTTACCACTTGATAATTGGGAGGTAGCCAAAAACATTTGTGGGAGGTTGGAGTTATTTTATAGGGTGATAGAGTTATTCTCTAGTCATAAATACCCTACAGCTAATATCTATTTTACTTTTGGTGTGTGAGTTGAAAATAGCATTGAGGCTGCGTTTGTTTTAGTGTAAAATGTTTTCTGAGTGTAAAATATTTTTAGGTGAAAATATTTTCGAGAAAGGAAAATATTTTCAAGTGTTTGGCTACATTATAAATATTATTTTAGAAAATATTTTCAAGTGTTTGATTGCATTCTGAAAATGCTATTTTTTTACTAGTTTCTTACATTTTCTTAACCATTTTCTCAACTTCCAAACAAATTTCATAATAGAAAATTTCAATATATAAACTTAAAACAAACAAAAATCAGAACAAAACCAAACAAAAATCAGAACAAAACATTTGTTAAATTCAAAAACTTGGTCAAACGGAGAGAAGGAGGAAGAAAGAGTGATCGACAAGAGAGGGAAAGGGAGAGGTAGATCGAGAAAGTGAGAGATCTGGCATGGGTGGGTCATGGGTACGATCTCGCCGATGCTGGGGTGCGATCTCGGTGGTGCTTCAAGCGGCGCGAGATCGGGTGGGTGTTGATCGGGCAAGGTGGGTGTGGGTTTACCGAAATGGGGATTGGGTTATGTTTCTCTGGGTAGCTTGGATGTGGATTAGAGCTCATGGTGGTGTGCGATCTCGCAGATGTTGGGGTGCGAAGAGCCGGTGCTGGTGTGCGATCTCGGTGGTGCTTCAGGTGGCGCGAGCTCGCCGGTGCTGGTGTGTGATCTCTTTTCCTTGCTGTTTCTCTCTCTCTTCTGTTTTCCTGGAGTGGAATTGATTTGAAAGTAAAATACAAACGGAAATGGTTTTATAGGGTCAGAGGGCATATTTTACGATCAACGAAAATGATTTTCCGTTTGACCCAATTTTCCTTGCGCACCCAAACACCCTAAAAAGTGTAAAATGTTTTCCTGATTTCCTTTACCACCGAAACAAACGCAGCCTGAATGAATGGAATTTGTCCTCAAATGAGATGATAAGTAGAATGGCAAAAAGTATGCTTGCTAAATTTGATTCTTATTAGGCTGATGTTAATGTTGTTATGGTTGTTGCTGCCATCTTGGATCCAAGATATAAAATGAAGTTGTTGGAGTTTTATTATCCTAACATTTATGGTAAAAATTTTGATTTGAAAATAGAAAATATTAAGAATTTTTGTTATGAATTGCTTGACGAGTATGGAAATGCAAATGGGTCCCTTATGGATAATAAAGGAAGTTCTCATATGCCTACAACTACTTCAAATGATGTGGCACAAATTAAATATAGGTTCCAAAACTCCTTTGCATCTTTCGATTTGTTTGTCAACAGTACTTCAAGAAAACATGGGAGTGAAAGAATGAAATTTGATCATTATATTAATGAGGGAGTGTTGAAGAGGAATGAGGACTTTGATATTTTGGCATGGTGGAAAAGTAATGGTCTCAAATATCCAACTTTACAAAGGATTGCA